>NW_027361824.1:3882500-4192500 GCF_039654945.1 Dendrobates tinctorius
CATGCAGAGGTCCTCCGGGGAGACCACGCTTCACACTTACAGGGGTCTTCTGGAGAGAAAAGTCTTTTCACATACACAAGGGTCCTCCAAAGTAACCTCTCACAAATATAGGGGTCCTCCGGACACCACCAAACATTTACAGGAGTCTTTCAGAGAGATTGACCCCAACACATACAGGGGTCGTCCAAAAAGACTACCAAATATATATGTGGTCCTCCGGAAAGACCACCATACAGATACAGGCAGGTAAAGGTGGGTTCTGACGTGTGTGTGGACTCACATCCCTCCTGATGACTGAATCCCCCCCCCCCCAGTCTCACCTCCGTCCTCCCCCAGTCTCACCTCCGTCCTCCCCCAGTCTCACCTCCGTCCTCCCCCAGTCTCACCTCCGTCCTCCCCCAGTCTCACCCCCGTCCTACCCCCCAGTCTCACCTCCGTCCTCCCTCAGTCTCACCTCCGTCCTCCCCCCCTGTCTCACCTCCATCCTCCCCCAGCCTCACCCCCGTCCTCCCCCAGTCTCACCCCCGTCCTACCCCCCAGTCTCACCTCCGTCCTCCCCCAGTCTCACCTCCGTCCTCCCCCCGTCTCACCTCCATCCTCCCCCAGCCTCACCCCCGTCCTCCCCCAGTCTCACCCCCGTCCTACCCCCCAGTCTCACCTCCGTCCTCCCCCAGTCTCACCTCCGTCCTCCCCCAGTCTCACCTCCGTCCTCCCCCCCTGTCTCACCTCCATCCTCCCCCAGCCTCACCCCCGTCCTCCCCCAGTCTCACCTCCGTCCCCCCCAGTCTCACGTCCGCTCAGCGGTTACTGGATTGTGTTTACTTCAAGGATATGACAAGACTCGTCCTCTCCCTCCCCGGGGGGCGCACAGACGCGGCTTTTATTTCCTACATTTGTATCGGTGGCGCTGCGCCCGCGGCTCTATTGAACGGATAAATTCTCTGTATTGTTTTACACAAATCAATAGCTCCGCAGTTATCAGCCCTCAGCCGGGGGGTAATAAATGTGGAGTTATCAGATCTATTCATTTCAGGGGGTGAAGCCGAGTGTCCTAAACTTACAGCCTGGGAGGAGGATGAGGGCGGCCATAGTTCTCCTCCTCGACTCGCATCAGTTTCTGGGAAAGCTGGATGAAAACTAAGTGCTGCGGAATATGTCGGCGCTATAAAAATAAAATTTATTATTTATTATTATTAATATGGCTGCCGCTACAGTGTGAGCAGAGGATGTCACCCAGCTTTACCAGACTCCTGATCTTAGTCTCCACGCAGAGCTCCTAGGGTACAGATATATCACAGCAGAACCAGCTTTGGAAAGCTGGATGACTCCCCACAGGAGATCCAGATTCGGAACAACAGTCACTCAGCTTTCTTAGACTCCTGAATGGAACGTTTCTGTCGTCACACATCAGTGATGGCTGATCAGGAGTCTGAGGAAGCTGGAAGTCTGATAATAAGGCTGGAACTACATCTGCTGCGGAGTCACCCAGCTTTCCCAGACTCATCACACAACTTGGAAACCCCTGATCACAAGGCGCTCATCATGTCTCTATGTACATATCATCAGGGTGGTGACACATCTGTTTGCCCCCTTATGGCTGCCACTAACGCCCAAGAAGGGATAGTAACTCAGCTCGCCTGGACCTCTGAGAAGCACAGAGTCATAGTCATGTCACTGAACATCTCATATCCCTCCAGGAGCCTGGGAAAGCTGGGTGACAAGACCTGTGGATACATCCATCTTGCTTGGATCCAGACCCTGAGTGGTCGCTTGTTACACAAAAATGCATTGCCAGTTATAGAGGTGGTCACTCCGGATCCCAGGAAAGTTGTGTGACCAATGCACCATTCCCTGGAGGGTCGGGGGCGTGAGTGGTATCTATGGGGGTGCAGATTTGTGCTGGACACTCGTAATTTTACACTATTATTTGCTGAATTGCATCTCGGCCGGCACCGGATCACTGATTTCTGGTCTCATCTGTGGGTCGGATCGGGTGGATCTAGTGCAATCTCCTGATCAGTATAGAGACAGGGTGCAAAGGGTTAATCCTTCCCCTCCTCGGCCGACACAGAAATCTGCACAACGCCTGGCGCTAATGAGAATCCATCCCATCCACTTAGCTGTGTGCAGAGCAGAACGGCCAGGGACAGCTCCGCCCGGTGATGCCCCGCGGTGGGGGGAGGCCGCCTGCCCAATAATTCAATCAGGACCAGCATAAAGAGAGCGGCAGTAATGGGCACAGACACCACCTGTGACGGCCGCAGACACCGGCCATTCATCACCCCACGACAATTAGCTGCCACAGCCCGAGGGCAGAGCCGGGGCCCCGCTGCACCGCAGTGCACTCTGCTGCGCCTCACCTACGTGCAAGGTGGAGGGAGCAGCACGAGCACAGGACTGCGCGGCACAGGTGGGCACTTGACCTGCGCGGCACAGGTGGGCACAACACCGCCGCCCGGCACACGAGGGCACAACACCACCGAGAGGCACACGTGGGCACACCACTGCGCGGAACAGGCTCTGCACAGCGGCCGCCATCATCACGTACAGGCAGAGTCTTGTATGGATTCAGACACCTTCATGCGGCCCCGGTGAGCAATAACGCGCCCGCAGGATGGGGCCCCGGAGAGACACCGGGCAACGAGCTGCCCTATATATAGCAGTTGGGATGGGTCCGCGCCGGATCACCCCCCAGGGGGCAATACAGTTTATGAAAGTAGTAAAGATCTCAGCTCTGGAGGAACGAAGCAAAGACTAAAAATAACGGGCCGGCGAGCTGCGGGCTTCACAAGGAGCGGCCCCTCTAGGATCCAATGTGTGGCCCCTAACACCGTCCACTCCGGAGGAGGAGATTTTTCAAGATCTCTGCTTGCTGTCAGTGACTAGGAACCGAGGTTGAAAACCATCTGGATCATATCGTGCTTCCACAGCTGAGGGTGCGTTCCAATGCATCAGTGCAGTTAATATCTCAGCAGCACCATTCCTCTGCTTACACTGTAACGATCCCTCAGCTGTGTGAGGACTACATGTGCTGCCAATTACCTGCGCCCACTGTGGCGATGGCGCCCTCCTGACCCACGATGTGCTGCCTCAGACGCTGCTCCAGGGGAAACCTCCGACGCTCCTCCAGTTCTCGCTTCCTCTGCGCCACCTGAAACTGTATAAAAAAATCCAAAAGTCTAATGTAAAACAGGGACGAGATCTCCGCGGGCAGTCAGTGAATGGAAACTGGGGCGGGATTCTCCGTCCTGACCTCGGGGTCACGTTTTGGTTGCATCTGACTTCCATCACTACGACCGCCCCATTCCCCACACAGGAAACCCTATAGTGCATGCGCTTTGCCATTCAGGAGTCTGGGCGAGCTGGGTGCCATCACTGTGGCTACTGTTATGGCCTATTAATGGGGTTTCTACCAGTCATCCCACACTCCTGAGTGGCAAGGTACTGCGGAGCAATGTGGAGGAAGGGAGTGGGGTATGATGATGACGAAGCGAAGGAGACCGCCCCCCCGGAGGAGTGATCACCCAGCTTTCCCCGACGAGGACGTTCCTTAGCCCTAGCTGGGGGCTTCTGACCTTTACTTGTATTCGGAAGCACATAAGAGTCAAGGATTATGCAAAACAAAACAAAAACAGCCACAATTAACGCCCGAGTGACCAGTGCTCACAGTTTCCATGTCCATGTGAGTAGCTGAAGCATTTTTCCTAGCCTGTTCCTTTAAGTTTTTCACATTTTTTGTGTTCTTATTCATACAAACACAAAAAGGTCAAGAACCATGTAAAATGTCACTACGATTGACGGATCGCCGCCCATTTCCATCAGAGCAGTCCTAGCGCTTTTCTGCTCCTTTACGTTTTTCACATTTTTTTTATTATTCGTACATTGTTGCACCACGAGAGGTCAATCGGTTAAGAACCAAGCGCGCAGTAATAATACGGCGGGGACCATCTGATCCACAGTTTTGTTTGTTGACATCGATCTTTTTTCGGAGACTGTTTCTTTATGTTTTTCACTTTTTTTCTCGCATTGTTGCAAAAAGTAACAACACGGCGGCGACCCTCTGATCGCCATCTTTTTCTGGGGTCGATTCTTCACATTTTATTCCTCCAGGGGGACAAGAATAACGTCACAAAGAATCATCATTTTCTCACATGGGAGGCATAAATAATTTTTTGTGACTGTTTCTTTAAGTTTTTCACTCCCCCCCCAACTTTTAATTCTTATACTGTTACATCTTGGGCTTAGCGGGGGACATTGGGGGACCCTCTACTGGCACCTGGATGTGGGGTCCCTAGGCTCCGTCACCCCAGGCTTAGCGGGGGCATTGGGGGACCCTCTACTGGCACCTGGATGTGGGGTCCCTAGGCTCCGTCACCCCAGGCTTAGCGGGGGCATTGGGGGACCCTATACTGGCACCTGGATGTGGGGTCCCTAGGCTCCGCCACCCCAGGCTTAGCGGGGGCATTGGGGGACCCTATACAGGCACCTGGATGTGGGGTCCCTAGGCTCCGCCACCCCAGGCTTAGCGGGGGCATTGGGGGACCCTATACAGGCACCTGGATGTGGGGTCCCTAGGCTCCGTCACCCCAGGCTTAGTGGGGGCATTGGGGGACCCTATACTGGCACATGGATGTGGGGTCCCTAGGCTCCGTCACCCCAGGCTTAGCGGGGGCATTGGGGGACCCTATACTGGCACCTGGATGTGGGGTACCTAGGCTCCGTCACCCCAGGCTTAGTGGGGGCATTGGGGGACTCTATACTGGCACATGGATGTGGGGTCCCTAGGCTCCCTCACCCCAGGCTTAGTGGGGGCATTGGGGGACCCTATACTGGCACATGGATGTGGGGTCCCTAGGCTCCGTCACCCCGGGCTTATCGGGGGCATTGGGGGACCCTATAATGGCACCTGGATGTGGGGTCCCTAGGCTCCCTCACCCCGGGCTTATCGGGGGCATTGGGGGACCCTATACTGGCACCTGGATGTGGTGTCCCTAGGCTCCCTCACCCCGGGCTTATCAGGGGCATTGGGGGACCCTATACGGGCACTTGGATATGGGGTCCCTAGGCTCCCTGCCCTGAGATCTTTTGTTTGGGGTCTACTCCATTCATTTATCAGAGGAGAAGAAAACACGACAAATGTAAATGTCTGTCGTGGCGGCGAGTAAATAAAACGTATGTGGCGGCATTAAATACTCCCGTCTATTCATTCTCGTCTGTGATTAAAATGAGCCATAAATTCCGGGGGAGTCCCAGAAGAGAGGGGGATACAGAATCGCTACCTGCCAGCAGCCTGTCCCCGTCAGCCAGCCGTTCATCACCGGCGCCGTCACCCAGCTTTACGGCTTTATAAGCAGATTCATCTCCCGCGCCCAGAGAAATATGGCGGAGAACAGGTCGTCTCCCCGTGTGATCGCTTATTTATGAGGGAGATACATAATCCACCGCACTGTACAGATGACAGACGCCGAGACACCGCGCTCATCACAGCCCAGAGCGTAAAGCTGGGGGTCGGGGAATTGCACTGTGAGCGATTGCCTTCTTACTGGGATGTGAGCAATTCCCTGCAACTATCGGTATATCACATTACAGGTGACTTCTGTCTTATGGAAGTGCACTATAAGCAATTGCCAATATATTCTATACAGGAAATATTTGGGAACGGCATTAAAGCAATTTCCTCTCTTATGGAAAGTGCATTATAAGAAGTTATGAATGTACGATTATATTTTTAGGAATTGTATTATGAGCGATTGTCCTAATATTAGGAGAGTTTATCGACGGAAACCTCCTTCATATTAGTGACATTCACTGTAAGTGATTCCCTTCCGGTGGGGGACGGGCGGGGGCTTTATTATCAGCAACAGGGAACATTAGGGAACTGCACTAAAAGCGATAACCAAGTAATATTCAGGTAGAGACAACCATAGAACGTGCGGAAAATTAAAGGTTTTTTTGTGGGACCGAACTCCTGTGCTGCGTGTAATGGGGTCACACACGGGCGAAGTGCGGGTCACGTAAGACTTTCCTTTGTGCCGCCATGCGCTGGTCATTCGTTGCAGTGTGACAGCGTGAAATGCTCTCCAGGCAGTTATAACTCCACAACCCCTTTAAAAAGGAACAATGCCTTCAATGCTCCCTTAAAGGGGAACTTTCCTAAACCTTTTCTCCAATCGGCCCCCTTTCTTAAAGACACCCTTGATGGGAAAATTAAAGACATTCTTAAAGGGGCACTTCCTTAAACGCCCTCCCCATCTTCAGCCGAGGAGTATGGGGACACCAGAGAATACTAGCGGCGGCGCCACATTTGGTATTTACACTAAGCGGGAAAACATCGGTGCACAAACTTTAGGTAAGATTCAAGCACCGTTCCAACAGATCTCGGGACTCCATCCTTCACCCTTCTCTAGACCTCTGCTTGCCGCCAGAGAACAGAACGAGTCTGCGGCAGTGAATCCATCCGGGGCTCGTCAGCGGAGCCTTCGGGGGGAGTCCGGCGCCCGGACAGCACAGACCCCCCGGGACTGTATGTTAGGAAACTGCTTACGTGGCAATTCTGGGGTTATCGCGGACACCGCCCGCACACGCACCTTGCTCTCCCACTCTTTCAGCATCCTCTTCAGCTCTCCTTCCCTGGCGTAGTCCAGGGGCGTGTGGCCCATCTCATTCTTCTGCATGGGGTCCGCACCTTTTGGGGGGGGGGAGACATAAGAGTCACATGATAATTTAATGCAATGATCTCCAACATGGAGATTTCTGCAGTGGAACTACAACTCCCAGAATGCCCCGGCAGCCTGGTGCACACACTGCCTGTCCATGCTGGGTGGAGTAGTCTCCAAACAGTGAATAGTTTTGAACGTTTTAACCCTTTATTTCTGGGTTTCTCCGCTTGCTGTCAGTGACCAGTCAGAGGCTGAGGACGCCTTCTGACCTAGGCCTGTTTGTTACAATGTATCAGTGCAGGTGACCTCTCTCATCCTGGAGGACAGGGGGCAGATTGAGGACCAGATACAAGTGTAGCGAATCTTCAGCTGTGAGAAGTTTTTGTTACAGCTGTATCAAGTCTTCGCCTGCCCCCGACCCCCGCTGATACATTGTAACAAACAGGCAGCACAATGATGACATGATGAGATTCGGGGGTCTGGATGGCTTTCCTTTTCTCAGTCCCCTCCGGCAGTCTGAGGGTTAAAGCCCATAAAGTGGCCGGGATATAAGGGCCATTGATTAGAGGCCGGGGTGGCCGCTCTCTGCTGTGGCCCCGGCTGACAAGACTGATCGCTGAGCAGCGAGCGCGCTGGCGTTAACGTGTCCCCGGCCGCCGGCTGATGACAGCCCAGAGGCCGCACATCTATTCTCTTCCTCGGGATCAATCGATGCGGCGCTCCAATATTAGCTTAATCCCCCTGTTAATGGTCCGGACCACATGACTAATTGCAGCAATAATTGATAGGACCTGACCATGAGGAGGAAAAGGGGGGTGTTCATCGATTCGCCTGGCGCACGACCAGCAGCGATCGGATATTACACCTTCATAAATAACACGTGTCATCGGAGCGGGAGATGCGGATGCCGGCCCCCCGGGCTCTGCAGGTCAACGGCCTCAGTGCCCCCATAACGAGACCTGAACACTGCCCCCATGCTGCCGCTCATGAACGCTTGGCCCTCTCTTACTCATCTCCCCATGTCTCAGTCTTCACCGCACATCTGGCATTATATTCAGGAACCAGGAGGCTCAGGATGAACAGAGGCCGCTGGAGGAGATCCTGGAGGTGTGGCTTATTACGCTTAGAAAATACCAGCAATGATCTGATTGGCTGATAATGGCCACACCCCTCCGCAGACTGCTGAGCAGATTCTAGAACATCCCTTTAATTGCTAGTCTAGATGCCGGATCATCAGATGTCACACAAGACCCAAGGTCCACTGTATGCAACGGGACCCCGATAATCCGGCATCTTGACAAAAATGGTCCCCACTAGGTCAAGAGGGGCCCCTGAGGGTCTCCCAGGACTCCACGGAGGGGCCCGTGCAGGTGTAGACACTGCAGGATATAGTCGCCTAAACAGTGGTCGTCACCCAGCTCTCCCAGACTCCTGACCTGACACCGAGAAAGCTGGGTTACAGCACCTGTGATTATCACCCGGATTAACAGATAATCTGGAGATCATCTGTTACCCGCAAAAGAAAAGCCGTCCGGAGAATGCCGGATTAATGGAATTTTACTACAATAACTGCAGTGACTGGAGGACGTCAGTCTGTAAACTGGGGATGGGCAGGAAGACAATGGCCGCCTGTGCCGGGGCCGCGGGGGGCTAATTGGCGGAGGATCAGGCGGCCCATTGTGCTCACGCCGAAGGGTCTACAACCTTAAGACCCCGTAATAGAGCGGGCAATTAGTCACCACCCACGGAGAGGGCCGTGTTATAGATGACGGGCACCTGGCCGGCACCGCGGGCGGCGAGGCATTAGCCGCGGCATCTTAGAATATTTGATAAATGAGGCGCCGCTCGGTGCCTCCGCTGGAGAAGGTCACTCATTGGGGAAATATGTTTCTGTCGCTGCTATTGAAAAAAGTTTATGTCGGTGACAGCCCCGCATTACTCAGGTTTTATTAACTCCGGCCTCCGCGCCATTTGTCTTTACGACTCGTGGCTTCCGGGGTCCCTGTCAATCGCCGGTTAGGGCCCCGCACCAGCCCAGGCCCTCCGCTGCTCACCGCCGGACGGACGTCAGTGTCCTGCAGGGGCCGCGTAAAGAGACCCTTAAATTCCTGATAAACACCAACAGCTGTTTTATCTGTGCCAGGGAAAGCTGGGTGACAACCAATATAGCCGCCATTAAATCTCCAACATGCTCCCAAGCCAACTGTCAGGGGGGTTTAATGTAGGGATGTCAGCTTCTCGCAGCTGGGTGTCTGTTACAGTATCATAGAGGCTCCCAGCCCCTAAAACGCTGTTCATCCTGAGCCTCCAGGTTCACTGAATGCAACAAAGAAGGGTACAGCAGAGCATGGCCTAACTTGGTGTGTAGTCAGTGCAGTCTGTGGAAAGTTGGGCAATGGCCCCTCCGGTCAATGACCCCCAACATCTGTTACACAGAACAAGAGACGACTTCACAGACGTCCTGGAATCCAGGTTAACCAGTCCTCGGCAGCGGGCACCGCGCCCTGCGCCATCTGGAGGTCTAGACACCTGGGGGGTTTGTGTATGGTTGAAGGTGAAATGGAGCCGATAAGATGGAGGTAAACAGCCCCCGGACGCCCATCTGTCCCCCGAGCACTCACTGTCCCTGCAGCATCACCTCTGTGCATCGATGCACACGTCCGGCAGCAGGCTGGCGCTGAGTGGGTTAATGTGCGGAGGTGCCCGGTCATGCACTGGCCACAAGTCCAGCAAAGGTCAAGCGAGAGAATGAGAGGACAGCGGGGCCCCGGGCATCCTCAGCTCAGCTGCCTGTTTAAGTGGCCCGATAATGGCTTATGCCCCAGAGGGCGAGGAGGGTCCCAGACGGACCTCAGACAGGCAGGTGGAGAGGAAGTGGAGGACAAAAGGTGGAGCACTCACCCGAGCAACACCTTCCCTCCTGCTGCCACCTGACACATACTCACAGGACAGGGCCTGGAAGGAGGCATACAGGGACGTGCCAGTCCCAGGCAGAGGCTGCGGGGCCCATACGGGGTCCACAGGGGGATAGGCCACAGCCCAGACGGGCACCACCGGGGGAGAGGCCACGACCCAGAAGGCAGCATACAGGGATGTGCAAGGGAGAGGCCGCGGCCCCAACGGGGCCCATGGGGAAGAGGCCATGGCCCAGAAGAGCAGAAGAGGCCCACAGGGGAGGAGAGGCCATGGCCGAGAAGGGGACCACTGGGGAGGAGAGGCCACGGGGCCCAGATGGGCCCCACGGGGAGGGGGGGAAAGAGACCACGGGGCCCAAAAGGATCCCACGGGGGGGAGAGGCCATGGTCCAGAAGGGGCCCACGGAGAGGAGAGGCCATGGGAGCCAGACGGGCCCCACGGGGGAGGAGGACACAGGGCCCACAGGGGGACAGGCTGTGGCCCAGAAGGGGCCCACAGGGGGAAGAGGACACAGGGCCAAGAAGGGGCCCACGGGGGGAGAAGACACGGGACCCAGACGGGGCCCACGGGGAGAAGCAGATGTGAAACAATAGCTGCAGCACATGGTACATATATCTCTGTATACACTATATATATTTAGCACTCACCCGCCTCCAGCAGAGCCCGGACCGTCCCGTAGTCGTCCATCAAGACAGCGTAGTGCAGCGCGGTGCAGCCCCGGAAGCTGGTGCGGTTATTCAACCGGTTACTGAACTCATCCTCCCGCGTCACCAGAACTACAAGGAGAGAAGAGGTCATCACATCCATCGATCTCACCACCACCACCTCCATCCTCCTCACCACCACCACGTCTATTGTCCTCACCACCACCACATCCGTCCTCCTTACGACCATCACTATCGTCCTCACCACCACCTCCATCCTCCTCACCACCATCATCCTCACCACCACCTCCATCCTCCTCACCACGTTTATCGTCCGCACCACCACCTCCATCCACCTCACTACCACCACCACCCTCCTCACCACCACGTCCATCTTCCTCATCATCAATATGCAATGCCAATTCCTTTACCCATCTATAGACCTCTGCTTGTTGCCATTGAATAGAAGCCTTCACAGATCCGTCTTGGTCAAGTGTCGGACACACAGCCTCATGGCTTGTTAGATTCGCGGCGTGCAGTGGGCCGCCAAACCAGATGTCTACCTAGCCTAGTCATATACTATGATTCCAGAGAATCCATGTGAATGCGACGAGCAGATGACGAATCTGTACTAACAAATGATTCAATTCAATGACTGGAAGCAGAGATCCTGCCCGGCAGGACGCCCACATGGTCCATCCACCGACACCTCTCTCGTGATGGAACGATCCGTGGATGGCGGCACGGACAAGAACATTAACCACTGATTAGAGTGGAAGAATCCATTATTCTTTTGCTCGGGGGTGTTTGCCCTCTCAACCTTTCACCCCAGCAGGTCAAATACCCAGGGAACCCAGGAAAAGGAGAAATCAAATAATGCGAGAAAGGAGTACGCATGAAGCAAAGATCCCGAGCACAGGAGTCACAGGAGCGGAGGATTATAGCACTATACGGTGCCTGAAATCTCTATATACAACAGACTCATCATCCACAGCACAAGAAATGAAACACAGAAACCGGATGAGCACAAAGGAGGGCCACAATGGCTGATAACAGGGAGTAATAGATTGCAGTCTCCTGTCCTACAGTCTCCTCCCCAGTAATGGCTGATAACGGGGAGTAATAGATTGTAGTCTCCTGTCCTACAGTCTCCTCCCCAGTAATGGCTGATAACGGGGAGTAATAGATTGTAGTCTCCTGTCCTACAGTCTCCCCCCCCAGTAATGGCTGATAACGGGGAGTAATAGATTGTAGTCTCCTGTCCTACAGCCTCCTCCCCAGTAATGGCTGATAACGAGGAGTAATAGATTGTAGTCTCCTGTCCTACAGTCTCCTCCCCAGTAATGGCTGATAACAGGGAGTAATAGATTGTAGTCTCCTGTCCTACAGTCTCCCCCCCCAGTAATGGCTGATAACGGGGAGTAATAGATTGTAGTCTCCTGTCCTACAGTCTCCTCCCCAGTAATGGCTGATAACGAGGAGTAATAGATTGTAGTCTCCTGTCCTACAGTCTCCTCCCCAGTAATGGCTGATAACCGGGAGTAATAGATTGTAGTCTCCTGTCCTACAGTCTCCTCCCCAGTAATGGCCGATAACGGGGAGTAATAGATTGTAGTCTCCTGTCCTACAGTCTCCTCCCCAGTAATGGCCGATAACGGGGAGTAATAGATTGTAGTCTCCTGTCCTACAGTCTCCTCCCCAGTAATGGCTGATAACGAGGAGTAATAGATTGTAGTCTCCTGTCCTACAGTCTCCTCCCCAGTAATGGCCGATAACGGGGAGTAATAGATTGTAGTCTCCTGTCCTACAGTCTCCTCCCCCAGTAATGGCTGATAACAGGGAGTAATAGATTGTAGTCTCCTGTCCTACAGTCTCCTCCCCAGTAATGGCCGATAACGGGGAGTAATAGATTGTAGTCTCCTGTCCTACAGTCTCCTCCCCCAGTAATGGCTGATAACAGGGAGTAATAGATTGTAGTCTCCTGTCCTACAGTCTCCTCCCCCAGTAATGGCTGATAACAGGGAGTAATAGATTGTAGTCTCCTGTCCTACAGTCTCCTCCCCCAGTAATGGCTGATAACGGGGAGTAATAGATTGTAGTCTCCTGTCCTACAGTCTCCCCCCCCAGTAATGGCTGATAACAGGGAGTAATAGATTGTAGTCTCCTGTCCTACAGTCTCCTCCCCCAGTAATGGCTGATAACAGGGAGTAATAGATTGTAGTCTCCTGTCCTACAGTCTCCTCCCCCAGTAATGGCCGATAACGGGGAGTAATAGATTGTAGTCTCCTGTCCTACAGTCTCCCCCCCCAGTAATGGCCGATAACAGGGAGTAATAGATTGTAGTCTCCTGTCCTACAGTCTCCTCCCCCAGTAATGGCTGATAACAGGGAGTAATAGATTGTAGTCTCCTGTCCTACAGTCTCCTCCCCAGTAATGGCTGATAACGGGGAGTAATAGATTGTAGTCTCCTGTCCTACAGTCTCCTCCCCCAGTAATGGCTGATAACAGGGAGTAATAGATTGTAGTCTCCTGTCCTATAGTCTCCTCCCCCAGTAATGGCTGATAACGGGGAGTAATAGATTGTAGTCTCCTGTCCTACAGTCTCCCCCCCCAGTAATGGCTGATAACGGGGAGTAATAGATTGTAGTCTCCTGTCCTACAGTCTCCTCCCCCAGTAATGGCTGATAACGGGGAGTAATAGATTGTAGTCTCCTGTCCTACAGTCTCCTCCCCCAGTAATGGCTGATAACGGGGAGTAATAGATTGTAGTCTCCTGTCCTACAGTCTCCTCCCCAGTAATGGCTGATAACGGGGAGTAATAGATTGTAGTCTCCTGTCCTACAGTCTCCTCCCCCAGTAATGGCTGATAATGGAGTAATAGATTGTAGTCTCCTGTCCTACAGTCTCCTCTCCAGTAATGGCTGATAACAGGGAGTAATAGATTGTAGTCTCCTGTCCTACAGTCTCCTCCCCCAGTAATGGCTGATAATGGAGTAATAGATTGTAGTCTCCTGTCCTACAGTCTCCTCTCCAGTAATGGCTGATAACAGGGAGTAATAGATTGTAGTCTCCTGTCCTACAGTCTCCTCCCCCAGTAATGGCTGATAATGGAGTAATAGATTGTAGTCTCCTGTCCTACAGTCTCCTCCCCCAGTGATGGCTGATAACAGGGAGTAATAGATTGTAGTCTCCTGTCCTACAGTCTCCTCCCCCAGTAATGGCTGATAACGGGGAGTAATAGATTGTAGTCTCCTGTCCTACAGTCTCCTCCCCCAGTAATGGCTGATAATGGAGTAATAGATTGTAGTCTCCTGTCCTACAGTCTCCTCCCCCAGTGATGGCTGATAACAGGGAGTAATAGATTGTAGTCTCCTGTCCTACAGTCTCCTCCCCCAGTAATGGCTGATAACGGGGAGTAATAGATTGTAGTCTCCTGTCCTACAGTCTCCTCCCCAGTAATGGCTGATAACAGGGAGTAATAGATGGTCGGTGTTCCAGCTTCTCTGTGGTTGCAGGTGCACTTGTCAGCTAGGACAGATGCAGCCCCAGGGGGGCGCTCTCAGAGGATGATCTTAGTATTGATTACCAGGGTGGATAATCAGCAGCTGCACTCAGATTTCTTCTCCGCAGGCTCCGATCAATGATCGCTCATCCACCTGCCCCGTCTGCAGGACACGGAGGATCTCACCCTCCAGAGTCGCCCCCTGCTGGAAAGATGCTATATGGAATTTTTTTGTTTTCTAGAAGAGTTGGGTCACTCATACGAAAAAAACTGTGGGTTCAGCATCCAACTCCTCCAGACGCCAGAACATCAAATCTGCCCGGTCATGCAGTAATAGGGACGGAGAAGATACAGAACGAGACACTTACGCCATTCAGGATACTTCGAAAGTTGAGTGACTGGCTGTGTTGGAGCTATGCTGAGCACTTCAGGACCCAGTAGGCATCCAGCTTTCCCATAATTTAAAACCTGCTTTGTTATTCAGTAATCATGCAGGATTTTGGGAAAGCTGGGTGATGGCACCAGCGTATTAATGGGTAATAAAACTCTACCCAGCTTTCCTAGACATCAGAACATTTCTGTCCCTGATAAAAAAAGGCTACGAAAGAAGAAGAAATAAACCTCAGCAAGCCAAAGATCGAGGCCCCTGGGAAAGCTGGGTGAGTGGTCAGTGCGGGGCTCGGCAGCTGCTGCTCGCATATTACAGATCGTCACATTGATCATTCACGGCATTGGGAAAGCTGGATGACAGCTCCTGATAAGTGACCAGTCCACTCAGCTTTCCCAGGAACAGACGTAGAGGATGAAGAAATCCCTTGTCTTAAAGGGCCGCACGCATCGATTTAACCCAATTAGATAAAATGAGAAGAAACAATCACACGAGTGACTCTGTACACGGGATGGAAAACTTTACCCGGGGTGGGGGCCCCACAGAGGGTTAACGGGCCCCCGGTGCCGACTGAGCCGCGTGTCAGGGAAGATGAATCTGAGACACTAGGCAGGAGAGCGGTAAAGAGATTAAAGTCTTATTATTACGGGGCGTCTGCCCCCTCCCCCGCCCTCCGCCATGACAGCTCAGTCATCATCTGTGAGAA
This sequence comes from Dendrobates tinctorius, assembly GCF_039654945.1. Lineage (NCBI taxonomy): Eukaryota > Metazoa > Chordata > Amphibia > Anura > Dendrobatidae > Dendrobates > Dendrobates tinctorius. The sequence continues at coordinate 3,897,316 of NW_027361824.1, forward strand.
ATACCGGAGCGCGGCATTATGATGGCAAACTCGATAAAGCGTCAGGGGGAGCCGCGCCGCCCATCCATCACCGCTCGCTGCCGGCCGCGCAAATGTCTGCAATAGATTTCTGGTGAAGCCGCAGTTTAGAGGATTTTATGAAACAGAAATATGTACAGAAGGCGGCGGGCGGGGGAGGGCGGCGTCACCGACAAAACGGCGCAAGAGCTGACAATCACATCCAACGCTCCTCACTAAAAACCCTGAATGTACAGACCGAGGCCACAGGGATCTAAGGGGTCTCTGCACAACACGACCACAACATGACCACGAGGTCAACACCGCGACCCCGGGACACAATGCAACAAAGTGTAACACCTGCAGCCAATCAGAGGCGCTTAAGAGTCTGTCACCCCGCCCACTGGACTCCATAGAGGACTCCACTCACATCACCCTGTACTGTAATAAGATGTGATATCACCGCTCCTCTTATATCCCCCTGTACTATAATAAGATGTGATATCACCGCTCCTCTTATATCCCCCTGTACTGTAATAAGATGCGACATCACCGCTCCTCTTATATCCCCCTGTACTATAATAAGATGCGATATCACCGCTCCTCTTATATCCCCCTGTAGTGTAATAAGATGTGATATCACCGCTCCTCTTACATCACCCTGTACTGTAATAAGATGTGATATCACCGCTCCTCTTATATCCCCCTGTACTATAATAAGATGCGACATCACCGCTCCTCTTATATCCCCCTGTACTGTAATAAGATGCGACATCACCGCTCCTCTTATATCCCCCTGTACTGTAATAAGATGTGATATCACCGCTCCTCTTATATCCCCCTGTAGTGTAATAAGATGTGATATCACCGCTCCTCTTATATCCCCCTGTACTGTAATAAGATGCGACATCACCGCTCCTCTTATATCCCCCTGTACTATAATAAGATGCGACATCACCGCTCCTCTTATATCCCCCTGTACTGTAATAAGATGCGACATCACCGCTCCTCTTATATCCCCCTGTACTGTAATAAGATGCGACATCACCGCTCCTCTTATATCCCCCTGTAGTGTAATAAGATGTGATATCACCGCTCCTCTTATATCCCCCTGTACTGTAATAAGATGTGATATCACCGCTCCTCTTATATCCCCCTGTACTGTAATAAGATGTGATATCACCGCTCCTCTCATATAACCCTGTACTGTAATAAGATGCGATATCACCGCTCCTCTTGTATCCCCCTGTACTGTAAGATGTGATATCACGGCTCCTCTTATATCCCCCTGTACTGTAATAAGATGTGATGTCACTGTGTCTGTGCAGATCTAGAAATGTATGTGCAGCTCTGGGTGTGACTGGAGTACTGCGCTCTCTCTCACGCTGCCATAGAGCTTCCGTCATACGCCCCAATCTCACCTTGCAGTGAGTGCAGATTTTTCTCCTTTGCCACCTCATAAACGCTGGAGAAGTCATCTCCCAGGTTGGGGTCGGCTCCTGCACAAAGTAACGACTTCACCGCACTGAAAAGAGAGAAGAGGAGCGTGAGAGCGAACAGAAGAGCTGACACTCCGCGGGCATACCCTATGTATAACCATAAGCTACAGTCACCTCCAGAGCTGCAGTCACTATTCTTCTTTAACACATGATGTGGAGGATAGCACATGATTAACAGCAGAATAGTGACTGCAGCTCTGGAGGGGACTGGAGGATAAAACATGATGTAACAGCAGAATGGTGACAGCAGCTATGGATGTGACTGGAGGATAAGATATAATGTGACAGCAGAATATTGAGTGCAGCTCTGGAGTTAATTGGAGGGTAAGACATGATTTAACAGCAAAATAGTGACTGCAGCTCTGGAGGTGACTGGAGGATAAGACACGATGTAACAGGAGAATGGAGACTGCAGCTCTAGAGGTGACTGGAGGATAAGACACAATGTAACAGCATAATAGTGAGTGCAGCTCTGGAAGTGACTGAAGGAAAAGACACAATGTAACAGCAGAATAGTGAGTGCAGCTCTGGAGGTGACTGGAGGATAAGACCCAATGTAACACCAGAATAGTAAGTGCAGCTCTGGAGGTGACTGGAGGATAAGACACAATGTAACAGCATAATAGTGAGTGCAGTTCTGGAAGTGACTGAAGTATAAGACACAATGTAACAGCAGAATAGTGAGTGCAGCTCTGGAGGTGACTGGAGGATAAGACCTGATATTATAGAGATACACGATCTCGTTTCCTTATAATCCGTGTTCATCAGTACAGTTTGCACCATTGGACGCTGAGGGTCCAGTAATCCGGATCTGGGGGGATGTTTGCTATATAGAGGGGTATATAATGAGGTTTAGCTCGCGGGGGGCACGGCTTGCTGCACTTCACTATTGATCCCGCCATACATTCATGGTCATACACATTCATGGTGGGTCGATACTGACGAGGGTCCACGTGTGAGTCGGCAGCGCGGGTGCTGGGCAGCTGGGACCACTCATCCAGGAGGTCTCTACAGAGGGACAGTGGGGTGTGACATGCGGGCGGCCCACTGATGTCCTCCTCTAATTACCCCCACCACGGAGGCTCGGCCGGGGGAGGGGCTGCTGCGCCCCCTGCAGTAATCACCTCTGCACAACAGTCAGGGTCCTTTAATTTGTCATCTGATAATCCGGCACTGACCAGTCACAGAATGTGTGACTGACGCAAGGCAGTCCCTCAGATTAATGTCATCAATGCCGCTGCATCACCGGACACGGGGGTCTCATGAATGGCACAACATCACAGAGGAAAGATGGTACCGGAGCCACACAGACGGAGAAAAGGAATGACGTCCAATAATCCGGCATCAGCACCCAATATCATCAGATTAAAGTGCAGAAAACGAGAACACAGAATAGGATCTCACAAATAAAACACAATAACCGAGGATCGGCTGCAGCAGGACAAGACGGGGCCGATGATAGATCCGTGGGGTCCGGCCGCCAGCACCGATCACCGAGGATCGGCTGCAGGACAAGACGGGGCCGATGATAGATCCGCGGGGTCCGGCCGCCAGCACCGATCACTGAGGATCAGCTGCAGGACAAGACGGAGCCGATGATAGATCCGCGGGGTCCGGCCGCCAGCACCGATCACTGAGGATCGGCTGCAGGACAAGACGGGGCCGATGATTGATCCGCGGGGTACGGCCGCCAGCACCGATCACTGAGGATCAGCTGCAGGACAAGACGGGGCCGATGATAGATCCGCGGGGTCCGGCCGCCAGCACCGATCACTGAGGATCAGCTGCAGGACAAGACGGGGCCGATGATAGATCCGCGGGGTCCGGCCGCCAGCACCGATCACTGAGGATCAGCTGCAGGACAAGACAGGGCCGATGATAGATCCGCGGGGTACGGCCGTCAGCACCGATCACTGAGGATCAGCTGCAGGACAATACGGGGCCGATGATAGATCCGCGGGGTACGGCCGCCAGCACCGATCACTGAGGATCAGCTGCAGGACAAGACGGGGCCGATGATAGATCCGCGGGGTCCGGCCGCCAGCACCGATCACTGAGGATCAGCTGCAGGACAATACGGGGCCGATGATAGATCCGCGGGGTACGGCCGTCAGCACCGATCACTGAGGATCAGCTGCAGGACAATACGGGGCCGATGATAGATCCGCGGGGTCCGGCCGCCAGCACCGATCACTGAGGATCAGCTGCAGGACAAGACGGGGCCGATGATAGATCCGCGGGGTCCGGCCGCCAGCACCGATCACTGAGGATCAGCTGCAGGACAAGACGGGGCCGATGATAGATCCGCGGGGTACGGCCGCCAGCACCGATCACTGAGGATCAGCTGCAGGACAAGACGGGGCCGATGATAGATCCGCAGGGTCCGGCCGCCAGCACCGATCACTGAGGATCAGCTGCAGGACAAGACGGGGCCGATGATAGATCCGCGGGGTACGGCCGTCAGCACCGATCACTGAGGATCAGCTGCAGGACAATACGGGGCCGATGATAGATCCGCGGGGTCCGGCCGCCAGCACCGATCACTGAGGATCAGCTGCAGGACAAGACGGGGCCGATGATAGATCCGCGGGGTCCGGCCGCCAGCACCGATCACTAAGATCAGCGTCGTCCACACGGACTCCCCGAGAATCCCAGAATTCTACTGATTTAACAAATCAACATCAAAGTGTAAAAATAATAAAAAAATAAAATGTGTCCGGGGAGAAGACGAGCACAGAATGTGGAGACCCCGCGTATGAGGACCCCCTCTACTCCCATACATTATACACACCTTAATATACGAGAAGTTTCTGTACTAATACATAGATATACAGTGCTCAGCAGAAATGAGTACACCCCTGCAGATGTCAGAAAACATTTCGCTTCCTTTCAGAACCCACATTATCTGTGGGAGATTGCACTACACAAATGTCAATCACTGACTGCAAACGAGATATGTTATTTTACACTAAAAAATGTTTTTAACAAACTCATTAAAAGACCATGTTGCAAAAATGAGTACACCCCAATGAAATTCTCAGTAGTAAAGCTAAAGTTTAGATTAAAAAAATTCTACTTAAGAACTCACCTATAGATCAGTCGAACGCTTCATTATACCAGTGTCTAGCAAATGGGCGACTATAAGGCTGAGTGCTGACGGACTTTTTTGCCCGAGATTTTTTCCGCGCAGAATGGAAGAAATCCGCAGGTCAAATGACCTGCATTTTTCCTGCGGATTTCTTCCATTTTTAATGCGGTTTTCCTGCTGTTTTTGTGCGGTTTTCCACTGCGGATTCCCCCCTGCGGATTTGGAGACAGGGGAGGTGGAAAACTGCACAAAAGAAGCAACATGCTGCGGATTTTGTACCGCGGAAAAATCCGCAGCGTCTGCACAGCGGTTTTTTTATTCCATTGAATTTAAGGCTACTGTACATCACAATGCGGATATGCAGCGTTTCTGCGCGGAAAAATCCGCTGCGGATCCGCTATATATCCGCATCGTGTGCACACAGCCTAAGGGGTCGACACTTAAAAGAAAACCCTTGCCCATTTCATGGTGTCAGCAATGGCACCACGTGGAAGAGAAATGTCACAAGACCAAGAAGAAAACCCCTTCCAATGTCATGCTCTCAGCAATGGCACCACATGGAAGAGAAATGTTACAAGACCAGGAAAAGTGACAGCAACAAGATCAGCAAAGCTTTACCATAAGTTAGAATACTTAAAAATCATGGGGGCCGTACAAAACACTAGATGTAGGGAGTGCTTTGAATCAAATAATTTGACCAAGGGGCTGCTCACACCAGCGTATGTTTTCTCAGGTGAGAGAATTGGGCTGATTATGCTGATGAGACTCGCCTCAAACTCTGTCAGACTCTGATCAGAGTGTCATCTGAGTGTGATCTGTTGTCTCACATGAGAGAGTCGCAGGTCAGGTGCGAAGAAGACTGAGAACGAATTTCTCCATCCCCCTCATTGTCTCTGAGCGCGGATATTGGACAGGGGGGACATTCGAGTGCAGGGCGAGGTGTCACATCCTCCCATAGACGTGTTTAGCTGCGCACGGTCCGATCATCGCACGCTGTATGCTGCCATTGTCTCATGCTGAATCGGATCTGCACTGCCCCACACTATGTAACATGGGGATGCGTGCGGTCCAGTGACATCACATAGCGCTCGGCCACGTCAGACTCCAGTGTGAACGAGGCCCGACACCGACGATCTACTGATGAAAGGTTCAGGAGTCGCCTCACTGCCAGAATATGGGGAGAAACCTTCTACCAAACTCAGAACTGTCAGAAGGTCGGGAATGGTTCAGTTCAGTGAGATATTGATGAAAGTCTGACTGTTCAAAGGGGGTGTACTCATTTATGCTGAGTACTGTATGTAAATATACATTATCTGCATGGTTAACGGGTGTGCATATATATATATATATATATATATATATATATATATATATATATATATATATATATAAGAAGGCGGTCACCAGATACCGATGATGGAGGAGATGAGCGGCCACCAGATACTGATGGTGGAGGAGACGGGTGGTCCCTAGATACTGATTATGGAGGAGACAGGAGGTCACCAGATACTGACGATGGAGGCGACGGGTGGTCACCAGATACTGATGATGGAGGCGACGGGCGGTCACCAGATACTGATAGGATTTACATTTTGATAATTAATACCAATGATAGACAGCAGGAGAGCAGGAGAGCTGGGTGGATGGACATACCATGTGAATGCTAGGTGCAGAGGCCGACAGGTATGTCCATCCACCCAGCTCTCCTGCTCACCTGCTGTCTGTCTATGAAGGACACACAGTGCGTCACCCAGCTTTGCACATAGACTTGCCTCTGCACCTAGCATTCACATGGTATGCCTTTCAGCTAACCCCAGCTTACCCCAGTGTTATTTATGACCTTGTTTACTCTGGCTTGATCATATACATCTGGTCCACTCTTAATTGTCTGACCAAAATGAGCAGAGACCACTCCTCTCTGCTTCACACCTGACTGCACTTAGTTGTACATATATTGCAGAGCACAAGTCTGCATTGTGATTGCTATAAGTGTGTGCTAGAAGTGTGAAGATTAATTTAGGAATTAAAACCAGAATTGGAACTGAAGGTAACTGTACACAGTCACTGTAAACAATGTTTCTGTTTGTTTTCACTTTCACCCCAATAATCCTTCACTTTCTGCTAATTCCCCTAATCCCTACTCCTAGTAAGGAACTGTTCATCTCTTCTTCAATCCTCCCCATCCACCTCACCTCCGCCTCAAAACTGTTCCTTAACATACAATCCTCTGTCTCCAAACAAAGACAGCCCCCTCATGCCCTCTCCTGCTCCCACCTGCTAACACTTTCTCTGCTCCTTCTCACTGCTGGCGATATCTCCCCAAATCCTGGTCCTCCTCACCACATTCCCACAGTCATTTCTACCTCCCATCCACACTATCACAACCTTCCGTAACCTCTCCAACCTTATACCCATTCACCCAGCCCCCGCTTCCCCAGTCCCACTAACAGGAGCTCTGTGGAACGCTCGCTCTGTCTGCAACAAGCTTTCCTACATCCATGATCTTTTTGTTACTACCAAACTCTCCTTCCTCGCCATCACCGAAACCTGGCTCACCCCTTCTGACACAGCCTCTCCTGCTGCACTTTCGTATGGCGGCTTCCACCTTTCTCACACCCCCCGCCCCAGCAGCAAACATGGTGGAGGAGTTGGTTTTCTCCTGTCAGATACCTGCTCCTTCACCCCAATCCCACTGCCACCCTCTGTTACCCTCCCTTCCTTTGAGGGGCACTCTGTGCGCATCTACTCCCCCTCCAACCTCCAACTGGCTGTCATCTACCGCCCCCCAGGGCCAGCCACCACCTTCTTTGACCACTTCACCACCTGGTTACTTCATTTCCTTTCCGCGGACATCCCTACTATCATCATGGGCGACTTCAACATCCCCATTGACACTTCCCTCTCAGCTGCCACTAAACTTCTATCTCTCACTTCCTCCTTCGGCCTCACTCAATGGTCCTCTACAGCCACCCACAAAGATGGCCACACACTGGACCTCATCTTCACCCGCCTCTGCTCCCTATCTAACCTCTCTAACTCACCTCTTCCTCTCTCTGACCACAACCTGCTCACATTCTCTTCCCTCTTCACTCCATGTCTACAATCCCCACCCCACAAACTTTCACACCCTCGCAGGAATCTTAAACACCTTGACCTACACTCATTCTCTGAATCCCTCCTCCCTCTTACAGATATAAGTTCCTTACACAATGCGGATGACGCTGCCGCTCTATATAACACCACAATAGCTGTAGCTTTGGAATCCGCTGCCCCACTTACACATACCAAAACTCGCAAAATCAACAGACAGCCCTGGCACACCAGCCTGACCAAAGAGCTGAGGCGAGCTTCCAGGGCTGCTGAGCGCAGATGGAAAAGATCCCACTCCAACAAGCACTTCATCGCATTCAAACAGTCCCTCACTACTTTCAAGACCACACTCGCCACAGCTAAACAAACCTACTTCTCATCTCTCATATCCTCCCTGTCTCACAACCCTAAACAGTTATTCAACACCTTCAATTCTCTCCTCCGCCCCCCAGCACCTCCTCCCTCCCCACTCATCTCAGCTGAAGACTTTGCCTCATTTTTCAAGCAGAAAATTGATAACATCAGGGACAGTTTTGGTCAACAACCCCCAGAGCCCTTCCTCCCGACTTCCCAGCCCTCCACCTTCAAAACCAACTTCTCCACCATTACAGAAGATCGACTCTCCACTCTACTCTCAAGATCACATCTCACCACCTGTGCACTCGACCCGATCCCATCCCACTTCATCCCAAACCTCACCACAGTCTTCATCCCAACCCTAACCCATCTCTTCAACCTGTCACTAACAACTGGTGTTTTCCCCTCAAGCTTTAAACATGCCTCCATCACACCTATCCTCAAAAAGCCCTCTCTTGACCCATCCTCTGTATCTAGCTATCGCCCTATATCACTTCTCCCATACGCCTCCAAGCTACTGGAACAACACGTCTACCTTGAACTGTCCTCCCATCTCTCTTCTTGCTCCCTCTTCGACCGCTTACAATCTGGCTTCCGGTCACACCACTCCACTGAAACTGCCCTTACTAAGGTCACCAATGACCTCTTAACTGCCAAGAGCAAGCGACACTACTCTGTCCTCCTCCTCCTGGACCTGTCGGCTGCCTTTGACACAGTGGACCATTCCCTATTATTACAGACCCTCTCATCCCTCGGCATCACAGACTTGGCCCTCTCCTGGATCTCATCATACCTAACAGACCGGACATTCAGCGTCTCCCACTCACACACCACCTCCTCACCTCGCCCCCTATCTGTCGGAGTCCCACAAGGTTCAGTCCTTGGGCCCCTGCTGTTCTCTATTTACACCTTTGGCCTGGGACAGCTCATAGAATCTCATGGCTTTCAGTATCATCTTTATGCTGATGACACACAGATCTACATCTCTGGACCAGATATCACCTCCCTACTAACCAGAATCCCTCAATGTCTGTCCACTATTTCATCCTTCTTCTCCACTAGATATCTGAAACTCAACATGGACAAAACAGAATTCATCATCTTTCCCCCATCTCACGTGACCCCCCCTACGAACCTATCCATTACAGTAAATGACTGCCCACTCTCCCCAGTCCCACAAGCTCGCTGCCTCGGAGTAATCCTTGACGCTGATCTCTCCTTCAAACCACATATCCAAACCCTTTCCACTTCCTGCCGACTTCAACTCAAAAATATTTCACGCATCCGTTCATTCCTCACCCAAGAATCTGCAAAAACCCTAGTCCATGCCCTCATCATCTCTCGCCTTGACTACTGCAACCTCATGCCTGTGGCCTCCCCTCAAACACTCTCGCACCCCTCCAATCTATTCTAAACTCTGCTGCCCGACTAATCCACCTGTCCCCCCGCTATTCCCCAGCTTCTCCCCTCTGTCAATCCCTTCACTGGCTCCCCATTGCTCAGAGACTCCATTACAAAACCCTAACCATGACATACAAAGCAATCCACAACCTGTCTCCTCCATACATCTGTGACCTCGTCTCCCGGTACTTTCCTGCACGCAACCTCCGATCCTCACAAGATCTCCTTCTCTACTCCCCTCTTATCTCCTCTTCCCACAATCGCATACAAGATTTCTCTCGCGCATCACCCCTACTCTGGAACTCTCTACCCCAACATATCAGACTCTCACCTACCATCGAAACCTTCAAAAAGAGCCTGAAGACCCACCTCTTCCGACAAGCCTATAACCTGCAGTAACCACCGATCGACCAAACCGCTGCACGACCAGCTCTACCCTCGCCTACTGTATTATCACCCATCCCTTGAAGATTGTGAGCCCTCGCGGGCAGGGTCCTCTCTCCTCCTGTACCAGTTATGACTTGTATTGTTTAAGATTATTGTACTTGTTTTTATGTATACTCCTCCTTACATGTAAAGCGCCATGGAATAAATGGCGCTATAACAATAAATAATAATAATAATAATAATAATAATGATTTGTTCTCACTTCCACGTCTGCAGCTTCGGCCTCTGCAGCGCTTCTTTCCACACCTGCCTAGCACTTTTGCACGGCGCTGTACATGAGGAGATAGAGAAGGTTCCCGGCAGAGATCAGACGCGGCTCTGACACTTCTCTTGCACTTAGGTTCTGCTCCGCCGATCACCTGGAAGAGTAAATAGTGTCGGGGGCTCGGCGGCCATTGTCCGCGCCCCTCAGTAACAGGATGAGACATGAAAGCAGAACAAACACGGAGCGGGAAGCCTCTTATGTGACGGCCTTGTGGGCTCCTCCTGGCATTGAGCTTGTCAGGGGCTCTTGTCAAAAACCGGCGCCACACACGAACTCATCGCACGGGTCGTGCCGCTCGAGAGCGGATATCCCGCCATTGTGCGCCGGCCTAATCCTGTGTTGGTCCAAGTCATTTACGTCCTTTTTGTCACTTATGAACTTGACACATCAGAAGTCACCGGAGCGGATCGTGCGGAGCGGCGCAAATTGGATTTCTGTTCAGACGACTCATCAGATCGGGTCGGCAAACACTGGAGAGAGATGATCGCCCTGGGAACCGAGACAATATGGGGCGAGGGGGGACGGGACAAAGAAAGCGGGCGACAGGCGAGCCGCGAACCCCACAGGCTCCATGTGCCAAGATGGACGCCGAAAGTGCTGCCACCGCCGGGGGTACGGGAACCGCAGATCTCCAGCCATCGTCTGAGCACCGGCTGGAAAAATAACGAAGGGGGGGGGCGACAAAAAACTAAAAGGGGGAGAATCATGGGTGTGGAGAGCGGACACATCACCTACCTCCCCGGCGGTGGCGGAGAAAGCGGGGAGGTGCAGCTCAGCAGTGACGGCTCCTGCATAGGGGGGAATTGTCCTGGTGACAGCGCTCAGCCGCACGCACGGAGACCCCCCACAGCTGTAGCCCCCCGTACCTGTGATTCCTCCGGATGGCGGCCACCATCAGCGCCGTCCAGCCCAGCCGGTGTCTGCCGTTGGGGTCCACCTTCTCCCGCAGTAATCTAGGAGCAGAGGACAGGACGCCATCATTATGCAGGGTGGTGTCTGGATGTGGCCCCCGCCGGCCCCCCACCACTATCAGTAAGCAGCAGCTCCTGACTCCATCACCGTCCTCACAATTACTCTCATTTATAAAGATGGCGGCGTCTACACGTGGCAAACCTCCGCGGCGCTCACCTCTCCACATCACTGACGTCACCAGTCCGCACCGCCTCCAGCAACTGCTCACCTGGGGAAGAGAGAGAGGACAGTCACAGGGGAGGGAGCGCAGTGTCCTACTCCAGTCACCACCAGAGCTGCAACCACCAGAACACACAGGAACAGCACTGGGTGCACTACTGAGACCAGGAAACGAGTACTGGCACTGAACCAACACGGGCAGCAGTGAGTGAGCAGCCTGAGAGCCAACAGGAAGTCAGCAGCATTGTGAATACAGCTCTGGAGGTGATCACTACAGGAAGCAGCATGGAGCACGGAATACAGAACTGCAGGAGGTGGAGGACAAGGAGAACGAGGGCGCCCCCCGCAGGACATCACAGGTATCAGATCTACACCGCAGGACGAGGGCGCCCCCCGCAGGACATCACAGGGATCAGATCTACACCGCAGGACGAGGGCGCCCCCCGCAGGACATCACAGGGATCAGATCTACACCGCAGGACGAGGGCGCCCCCCGCAGGACATCACAGGGATCAGATCTACACCGCAGGACGAGGGCGCCCCCCGCAGGACATCACAGGGATCAGATCTACACCGCAGGACGAGGGCGCCCCCCGCAGGACATCACAGGGATCAGATCTACACCGCAGGAGGAGGGCGCCCCTCACAGGACATCACAGGGATCAGATCTACACCGCAGGAGGAGGGCGCCCCTCACAGGGATCAGATCTACACCGCAGGACGAGGGCGCCCCGCCGCAGGACATCACAGGGATCAGATCTACACCGCAGGACGAGGGTGCCACCCGCAGGACATCACAGGGATAAGATCTACACCGCAGGACGAGGGCGCCCCCCCAGAGGACATCACAGGGAGCAGATCTACACCGCAGGACGAGGGCGCCCCCCACAGGACATCACAGGGATAAGATCTACACCGCAGGACGAGGGCGCCCCCCCAGAGGACATCACAGGGAGCAGATCTACACCGCAGGACGAGGGCGCCCCCCACAGGACATCACAGGGAGCAGATCTACACCGCAGGACGAGGGCGCCCCCCGCAGGACATCACAGGGATCAGATCTACACCGCAGGACGAGGGCGCCCCCCCAGAGGACATCACAGGGAGCAGATCTACACCGCAGGACGAGGGCGCCCCCCGCAGGACATCACAGGGATCAGATCTACACCGCAGGACGAGGGCGCCCCCCCAGAGGACATCACAGGGATCAGATCTACACCGCAGGACGAGGGCGCCCCCCACAGGACATCACAGGGATCAGATCTACACCGCAGGACGAGGGCGCCCCCCGCAGGACATCACAGGGATCAGATCTACACCGCAGGACGAGGGCGCCCCCCGCAGGACATCACAAGGATCAGATCTACACCGCAGGACGAGGGCGCCCCCCAGAGGACATCACAGGGAGCAGATCTACACCGCAGGACGAGGGCGCCCCCCAGAGGACATCACAGGGAGCAGATCTACACCGCAGGACGAGGGCGCCTCCCACAGGACATCACAGGGAGCAGATCTACACCGCAGGACATCACAGGGAGCAGATCTACACCGCAGGAGGAGGGCGCCCCCCGCAGGACATCACAGGAAGCAGATCTACACCGCAGGACGAGGACGCCCCCCGCAGGACATCACAGGGAGCAGATCTACACCGCAGGACGAGGAGGCCCCCCACAGGACATCACAGGAATCAGATCTACACCGCAGGAGGAGGGCGCCCCCCACAGGACATCACAGGGATCAGATCTACACCGCAGGACGAGGAGGCCCCCCACAGGACATCACAGGAATCATATCTACACCGCAGGAGGAGGGCGCCCCCTCAGGACATCACAGGGATCAGATCTACACCACAGGACGAGGGCGCCCCCCTCAGGACATCACAGGGATCAGATCTACACCACAGGACGAGGGCGCCCCCCACAGGACATCATAGGGAGCAGATCTACACCGCAGGACGAGGGCGCCCCCCCACAGGACATCACAGGGATCAGATATACACCACAGGACGAGGGCGCCCCCCGCAGGACATCCCAGGGAGCAGATCTACACCACAGGACGAGGGCGCCCCTCGCAGGACATCCCAGGGAGCAGATCTACACCACAGGACGAGGGCGCCCCCCGCAGGACATCCCAGGGAGCAGATCTACACCACAGGACGAGGGTGCCCCCCGCAGGACATCCCAGGGAGCAGATCTACAGCGCAGGACGAGGGCGCCCCCCGCAGGACATCACAGGGAGCAGATCTACACCGCAGGAGGAGGGCGCCCCCACAGGACATCACAGGGATCAGATCTACACCGCAGGACGAGGGCGCCCCCCACAGGACATCACAGGGAGCAGATCTATACCGCAGGAGGAGGACGCCCCCCTCAGGACATCACAGGGATCAGATCTACACCACAGGACGAGGGCGCCCCCCACAGGACATCACAGGGAGCAGATCTACACCGCAGGACGAGGGCGCCCCCCACAGGACATCACAGGGATCAGATATACACCGCAGGACGAGAGCGCCCCTCGCAGGACATCCCAGGGAGCAGATCTACACCACAGAACGAGGGCGCCCCCCGCAGGACATCCCAGGGATCAGCTCTACACCGCAGGACGAGGGCGCCCCCCGCAGGACATCACAGGGAGCAGATCTACACCGCAGGACGAGGGCGCCCCCCGCAGGACATCCCAGGGATCAGCTCTACACCGCAGGACGAGGGCGCCCCCCGCAGGACATCCCAGGGATCAGCTCTACACCGCAGGACGAGGGCGCCCCCCGCAGGACATCACAGAGAGCAGATCTACACCGCAGGATGAGGGCGCCCCCCACAGGACATCACAGGGATCAGATCTACACCGCAGGAGGGCGCCCCCCACAGGACATCACAGGGAGCAGATCTACGCCGCAGGACATCACAGGGAGCAGATCTACGCCGCAGGACATCACAGGGAGCAGATCTACGCCGCAGGACATCACAGGGAGCAGATCTACGCCGCAGGACATCACAGGGAGCAGATCTACGCCGCAGGACATCACAGGGAGCAGATCTACACCGCAGGACATCACAGGGAGCAGATCTACACCGCAGGACGAGGACGCCCCCCGCAGGACATCACAGGGAGCAGATCTACACCGCAGGACGAGGGCGCCCCCACAGGACATCACAGGGAGCAGATCTACACCGCAGGACGAGGGCGCCCCCCACAGGAATCAGATCTACACCGCAGGACGAGGGCGCCCCCCACAGGACATCACAGGGAAAAGATCTACACCGCAGGACGAGGACGCCCCCCACAGGACATAACAGGGAGCAGATCTACACCGCAGGACGAGGACGCCCCCCACAGGACATCACAGGGAGCAGATCTACACCGCAGGACGAGGACGCCCCCACAGGACATCACAGGGAGCAGATCTACTCCGCAGGACGAGGGCGCCCCCCACAGGACATCACAGGGAGCAGATCTACACCGCAGGACGAGGGCTCCCCCCACAGGACATCACAGGGAAAAGATCTACACCGCAGGACGAGGGCGCCCCCCGCAGGACATCACAGGGATCAGATCTACATCGCAGGACGAGGGTGCCCCCCACAGGACATCACAGGGAAAAGATCTACACCGCAGGACGAGGACGCCCCCCACAGGACATCACAGGGAGCAGATCTACACCGCAGGACGAGGGCGCCCCCCACAGGACATCACAGGGAAAAGATCTACACCGCAGGACGAGGACGCCCCCACAGGACATCACAGGAATCAGATCTACATCGCAGGACGAGGGTGCCCCCCACAGGACATCACAGGGAAAAGATCTACACCGCAGGACGAGGACTCCCCCCACAGGACATCACAGGGAGCAGATCTACACCGCAGGACGAGGGCGCCCCCCACAGGACATCACAGGGAGCAGATCTACACCGCAGGACGAGGGCGCCCCCCACAGGAATCAGATCTACACCGCAGGACGAGGGCGCCCCCCACAGGACATCACAGGGAAAAGATCTACACCGCAGGACGAGGACGCCCCCCACAGGACATCACAGGGAGCAGATCTACACCGCAGGACGAGGACGCCCCCACAGGACATCACAGGGAGCAGATCTACACCGCAGGACGAGGGCGCCCCCCGCAGGACATCACAGGGATCAGATCTACATCGCAGGACGAGGGTGCCCCCCACAGGACATCACAGGGAAAAGATCTACACCGCAGGACGAGGATGCCCCCCACAGGACATCACAGGGAGCAGATCTACACCGCAGGACATCACAGGGAGCAGATCTACACCGCAGGACGAGGGCGCCCCCCACAGGACATCACAGGGAAAAGATCTACACCGCAGGACGAGGACGCCCCCACAGGACATCACAGGAATCAGATCTACATCGCAGGACGAGGGTGCCCCCCACAGGACATCACAGGGAAAAGATCTACACCGCAGGACGAGGACGCCCCCCACAGGACATCACAGGGAGCAGATCTACACCGCAGGACGAGGGCGCCCCCCACAGGACATCACAGGGAGCAGATCTACACCGCAGGACGAGGGCGCCCCCCACAGGAATCAGATCTACACAGCAGGACGAGGGCGCCCCCCACAGGACATCACAGGGAAAAGATCTACACCGCAGGACGAGGACGCCCCCCACAGGACATCACAGGGAGCAGATCTACACCGCAGGACGAGGACGCCCCCACAGGACATCACAGGGAGCAGATCTACACCGCAGGACGAGGGCGCCCCCCGCAGGACATCACAGGGATCAGATCTACATCGCAGGACGAGGGTGCCCCCCACAGGACATCACAGGGAAAAGATCTACATCGCAGGACGAGGACGCCCCCCACAGGACATCACAGGGAGCAGATCTACACCGCAGGACATCACAGGGAGCAGATCTACACCGCAGGACGAGGGCGCCCCCCACAGGACATCACAGGGAAAAGATCTACACCGCAGGACGAGGACGCCCCCACAGGACATCACAGGAATCAGATCTACATCGCAGGACGAGGGTGCCCCCCACAGGACATCACAGGGAAAAGATCTACACCGCAGGACGAGGACGCCCCCCACAGGACATCACAGGGAGCAGATCTACACCGCAGGACGAGGGCGCCCCCCACAGGACATCACAGGGAGCAGATCTACACCGCAGGACGAGGGCGCCCCCCACAGGAATCAGATCTACACCGCAGGACTTGGGCGCCCCCCACAGGACATCACAGGGAAAAGATGTACACCGCAGGACGAGGACGCCCCCCACAGGACATCACAGGGAGCAGATCTACACCGCAGGACGAGGACGCCCCCACAGGACATCACAGGGAGCAGATCTACACCGCAGGACGAGGGCGCCCCCCGCAGGACATCACAGGGATCAGATCTACATCGCAGGACGAGGGTGCCCCCCACAGGACATCACAGGGAAAAGATCTACACCGCAGGACGAGGACGCCCCCCACAGGACATCACAGGGAGCAGATCTACACCGCAGGACATCACAGGGAGCAGATCTACACCGCAGGACGAGGGCGCCCCCCACAGGACATCACAGGGAAAAGATCTACACCGCAGGACGAGGACGCCCCCACAGGACATCACAGGAATCAGATCTACATCGCAGGACGAGGGTGCCCCCCACAGGACATCACAGGGAAAAGATCTACACCGCAGGACGAGGACGCCCCCCACAGGACATCACAGGGAGCAGATCTACACCGCAGGACGAGGGCGCCCCCCACAGGACATCACAGGGAGCAGATCTACACCGCAGGACGAGGGCGCCCCCCACAGGAATCAGATCTACACCGCAGGACGAGGGCGCCCCCCACAGGACATCACAGGGAAAAGATCTACACCGCAGGACGAGGACGCCCCCCACAGGACATCACAGGGAGCAGATCTACACCGCAGGACGAGGACGCCCCCACAGGACGCAGATCTACACCGCAGGACGAGGGCGCCCCCCGCAGGACATCACAGGGATCAGATCTACATCGCAGGACGAGGGTGCCCCCCACAGGACATCACAGGGAAAAGATCTACACCGCAGGACGAGGACGCCCCCCACAGGACATCACAGGGAGCAGATCTACACCGCAGGACATCACAGGGAAAAGATCTACACCGCAGGACGAGGACGCCCCCACAGGACATCACAGTAATCAGATCTACATCGCAGGACGAGGGTGCCCCCCACAGGACATCACAGGGAAAAGATCTACACCGCAGGACGAGGACGCCCCCCACAGGACATCACAGGGAGCAGATCTACACCGCAGGACGAGGACGCCCCCCACAGGACATCACAGGGAGCAGATCTACACCGCAGGACGAGGGCGCCCCCCACAGGACATCACAGGGAGCAGATCTACACCGCAGGACGAGGGCGCCCCCCACAGGAATCAGATCTACACCGCAGGACGAGGGCGCCCCCCACAGGACATCACAGGGAAAAGATCTACACCGCAGGACGAGGACGCCCCCACAGGACATCACAGGAATCAGATCTACATCGCAGGACGAGGGTGCCCCCCACAGGACATCACAGGGAGCAGATCTACACCGCAGGACGAGGACGCCCCCCACAGGACATCACAGGGAGCAGATCTACACCGCAGGACGAGGGCGCCCCCCACAGGAATCAGATCTACACCGCAGGACGAGGGCGCCCCCCACAGGACATCACAGGGAAAAGATCTACACCGCAGGACGAGGACGCCCCCCACAGGACATCACAGGGAGCAGATCTACACCGCAGGACGAGGGCGCCCCCCACAGGAATCAGATCTACACCGCAGGACGAGGGCGCCCCCCACAGGAATCAGATCTACACCGCAGGACGAGGGCGCCCCCCACAGGAATCAGATCTACACCGCAGGACGAGGGCGCCCCCCACAGGACATCACAGGGAAAAGATCTACACCGCAGGACGAGGACGCCCCCCACAGGACATCACAGGGAGCAGATCTACACCGCAGGACGAGGACGCCCCCACAGGACATCACAGGGAGCAGATCTACACCGCAGGACGAGGGCGCCCCCCACAGGACATCACAGGGAGCAGATCTACACCGCAGGACTAGGGCGCCCCCCGCAGGACATCACAGGGAGCAGATCTACACCGCAGGAGGAGGGCGCCCCCCGCAGGAGCAGATAATAGTGAGCAGATAATAGGGAGCAGATAATAGTTTGCTCTTCTGACCTTTGTGGTCGTCGCCGTCGCTATCACAGCTGACCAGCAGGGCGGCAGCAGCGAGCGCGGCGGCCTCGTAGCGTGGAGATTCATCCCGATCATAGCGCGCTCTCTGGCGGCCTCCAGTGGTAGCATGGTGATACAGCAATGCATGCGAGTGAAGGTTGACGAGCTCGGAGCGCCCTCCAGTGTTCAGCAGCGGGTACTGTAGTCTGGTAGTTACACGCAGCCTCACAACCTCCGCTCTCCCCGGACAAGAGGTGAGGAGGCGGGAGATACCGAGCCGGGACACTCGGGAGCTCCACATGAACGGGCACTACTCGGGGTACGTATATACGAAGCGGTAAGACGGACCCTTCCTGTCACTCTCCTATACCGCTGGCTCTGACCTGAGACGTCACCACCGCGCTGCATTCTGGGAGCTGAAGTCCTCAGTCAGAGAATTAGGCAGCGATACAGTAAACAGGAACTACATTTCCCGACGTGTCAGACAGGAGCGTGGTGTGACGTTCTGGGGCATGCCGGGAAGTGTGTTTTTTTGGCTGTTACGTCAGCTGAGGTCATTCCTTGTTGATGTAATCAGAGTAAAATGTGAGTGAAGGGAGATTTACATGAAATCAGCAGCAGAATGTTCTAGAACGTCCACAAAGGCTGATGTATGTGCGCGCTATTGCTGCGATCAGTGTGGGGTGTGTGGTTATTACTGTCTCACCTCTTAATTAGGACGAAATCATGGCGGCTGCCGCTCATCCGTCCGACACAGCCGACCGTAAGCAGCGGCTAGGGAGCAGAGGGTTAATGATCACATGACCGTTCTAACGGCCTGAGGTGTGATGCTAGCAGCACCGAGGACGGCCACCAGAGGGCAGACGCCCCACTCACCTGCGGCACCGAGGACGGCCACCAGAGGGCAGACGCCCCACTCACCTGCGGCACCAAGGACGGCCACAAGAGGGCAGACACACCTGCGGCACCGAGGACGGCCACAAGAGAGCAGACGCCCCACTCCACCACACTCACCTGCGGCACCGAGGACGGCCACAAGAGGGCAGACACGCCCCACTCCACCACACTCACCTGCGGCACCGAGGACGGCCACAAGAGAGCAGACGCCCCACTCCACCACACTCACCTGCGGCACCGAGGACGGCCACAAGAGGGCAGACACGCCCCACTCCACCACACTCACCTGCGGCACCGAGGACGGCCACAAGAGAGCAGACGCCCCACTCCACCGCACTCACCTGCGGCACCGAGGACGGCCACAAGAGGGCAGACACGCCCCACTCCACCACACTCACCTGCGGCACCGAGGACGGCCACAAGAGAGCAGACGCCCCACTCCACCACACTCACCTGCGGCACCGAGGACGGCCACAAGAGAGCAGACGCCCCACTCCACCGCACTCACCTGCGGCACCGAGGACGGCCACAAGAGGGCAGACACGCCCCACTCCACCACACTCACCTGCGGCACCGAGGACGGCCACAAGAGGGCAGACACGCCCCACTCCGCCGCACTCACCTGCTGCACCGAGGACGGCCACCAGAGGGCAGACACGCCCCACTCCGCCACACTCACCTGCGGCACCGAGGACGGCCACCAGAGGGCAGACACGCCCCACTCCGCCGCACTCACCTGCGGCACCGAGGACGGCCACCAGAGGGCAGACACGCCCTACTCCACCACACTCACCTGCGGCACCGAGGACGGCCACCAGAGGGCAGACGCCCCACTCACCTGCGGCACCAAGGACGGCCACAAGAGGGCAGACACACCTGCGGCACCGAGGACGGCCACAAGAGAGCAGACGCCCCACTCCACCACACTCACCTGCGGCACCGAGGACGGCCACAAGAGGGCAGACACGCCCCACTCCACCACACTCACCTGCGGCACTGAGGACGGCCACAAGAGAGCAGACGCCCCACTCCACCACACTCACCTGCGGCACCGAGGACGGCCACAAGAGGGCAGACACGCCCCACTCCACCACACTCACCTGCGGCACCGAGGACGGCCACAAGAGAGCAGACGCCCCACTCCACCACACTCACCTGCGGCACCGAGGACGGCCACAAGAGAGCAGACGCCCCACTCCACCACACTCACCTGCGGCACCGAGGACGGCCACAAGAGAGCAGACGCCCCACTCCACCGCACTCACCTGCGGCACCGAGGACGGCCACAAGAGGGCAGACACGCCCCACTCCGCCGCACTCACCTGCGGCACCGAGGACGGCCACAAGAGAGCAGACGCCCCACTCCACCACACTCACCTGCGGCACCGAGGACGGCCACAAGAGGGCAGACACGCCCCACTCCGCCGCACTCACCTGCTGCACCGAGGACGGCCACCAGAGGGCAGACACGCCCCACTCCGCCACACTCACCTGCGGCACCGAGGACGGCCACCAGAGGGCAGACACGCCCCACTCCGCCGCACTCACCTGCGGCACCGAGGACGGCCACCAGAGGGCAGACACGCCCTACTCCACCACACTCACCTGCGGCACCGAGGACGGCCACCAGAGGGCAGACACGCCCCACTCCACCACACTCACCTGCGGCACCGAGGACGGCCACAAGAGAGCAGACGCCCCACTCCACCACACTCACCTGCGGCACCGAGGACGGCCACAAGAGAGCAGACGCCCCACTCCACCACACTCACCTGCGGCACCGAGGACGGCCACAAGAGAGCAGACGCCCCACTCCACCGCACTCACCTGCGGCACCGAGGACGGCCACAAGAGGGCAGACACGCCCCACTCCGCCGCACTCACCTGCGGCACCGAGGACGGCCACAAGAGAGCAGACGCCCCACTCCACCACACTCACCTGCGGCACCGAGGACGGCCACAAGAGGGCAGACACGCCCCACTCCGCCGCACTCACCTGCTGCACCGAGGACGGCCACCAGAGGGCAGACACGCCCCACTCCGCCACACTCACCTGCGGCACCGAGGACGGCCACCAGAGGGCAGACACGCCCCACTCCGCCGCACTCACCTGCGGCACCAAGGACGGCCACAAGAGGGCAGACGCCCCACTCCGCCGCACTCACCTGCGGCACCAAGGACGGCCACAAGAGGGCAGACGCCCCACTCCGCCGCACTCACCTGCGGCACCGAGGACGGCCACCAGAGGGCAGACACGCCCCACTCCACCGCATTCACCTGCGGCACCAAGGACGGCCACAAGAGGGCAGACACGCCGCACTCCCCTGCGGCACCGAGGACGGCCACAAGAGGGCAGACGCCCCACTCCGCCGCACTCACCTGCGGCACCGAGGACGGCCACAAGAGGGTAGACACGCCCCACTCCACCGCACTCACCTGCTGCACCGAGGACGGCCACCAGAGGGCAGACACGCTCCACTCCGCCGCATTCACCTGCGGCACCGAGGACGGCCACAAGAGGGCAGACGCCCCACTCCGCCGCACTCAACTGCGGCACCGAGGACGGCCATAAGAGGGCAGACACGCCTCACTCCACCACACTCACCTGCGGCACCAAGGACGGCCACAAGAGGGCAGACGCCCCACTCCGCCGCACTCAACTGCGGCACCGAGGACGGCCACAAGAGGGCAGACACGCCTCACTCCGCCGCACTCACCTGCGGCACCGAGGACGGCCACCAGAGGGCAGACACGCTCCACTATGCCGCACTCCCCTGCGGCACCAAGGACGGCCACAAGAGGGCAGACGCCACACTCCGCCGCACTCACCTGCGGCACCGAGGACGGCCACCAGAGGGCAGACAAACTCACCTGCGGCACCGGGAACGGCCTCCAGAGGGCAGACACGGTCCACTGCGCCACACTCACCTGCGGCACCGAGGACGGCCACCAGAGGGCAGATACGCCCCACTGCCGCACCGAGGACGGCCAGGAGAGGGCAGACATGCTCCACTCCGCCACACTCACCTGCGGCACCGAGGACGGAGGATAACATGATGTAACAGCAGAATAGTGACTGCAGCTCTGGAGGTGACTGGAGGATAGAGCACGCCCAGGAAGAGGAGGAGCATCTGTGCTGAGCATCTGCAGGCTAGGGCCTTGCTAAGCTCCTGGGAAGGGAGGTTTTTTCCTGCAAGGACTTTCCATCTGCCCCCTTCCCAGGAAAGAGGACT
The DNA here is from genome assembly GCF_039654945.1 of Dendrobates tinctorius. Classification (NCBI taxonomy): domain Eukaryota; kingdom Metazoa; phylum Chordata; class Amphibia; order Anura; family Dendrobatidae; genus Dendrobates; species Dendrobates tinctorius. Next base: position 3,919,920 of record NW_027361824.1, read on the forward strand.
TTCCCTGGGACTGAGCGCCGGGGCTGTGCCCCTGGCTCCCACCCTCCGGCAAGCCAGCTGGGGGTGGGGGGCCTCAGCACCATCCGGAGGCCAGGGTGCAGCCAGCCAGTCCCAGGGAGATGGGGAAGAGACGGAGCCAGGAGATCGCAGGACCCAGGAGCCCCGGGACACCGGGCCCCCCGAAGCTGGTACTGTGGCGGCTCCTCCTCCCGGAGGAGTGGCGGCCCAGAGCAGAGGTGCAGTGGCAGAGCCCCCCAACATCTGGGGCTCCAGAGCTGAGGGAGAGCCATCCACCATCTACGCCTCCCGCATCCATGCGCACCTCTGCGAATATGAGGAGGCCGCCAAACAGCTGAGAAAACTCCGGGAGGAGTTAAGGGGAGCACGAGCGGTGGCTAAGAACCGGCTCCCCGCCTCGAGACGAGCTGAGGTCTCCGCCACGGTGGAGAGGCTGAAGGGGGCTATCAGGGCCTTGGAGGAGATACGGGCGGCTATCCTGAGTGGGAGCGGCCCCTTTGCAGAGAAACTGAAAAACGATGACCGGTTTAGAGCCATGACCGGAGGGTCTCCTGGGGGGTCGGGAGGCCCCTGCCAGGTGGAGGGCCAAGAGGAGGAGGATGGCGGAACATCTACGCCTGCCCCACCTGAAGGCCTGGTGAGCAACAACACCCAGGTAACATGCAGCGGGGTTGCCCCTGAGCAAGTGGCTCTCCCACCGGACTCCAGTTACTCGGAGGAAAGTGGGGGCGAGGGGGAGGCTGGTGGGAGTGGGGACAGTAGTAGTGAGGGGGGCTGCCTCGTCCTACAACAGGTGAGGCAGATCGAGTCCCCAGAGCGGTTTGGCACACTGCTCTTTGGGGATGAGGTCTGCCCTGAGGACGAGGCAACCGGAAAGAGGAAAAAGAAAAAAAACAAGCGCAAGCCAAAAAACACCGTGGCTGACAAACTTATGTTTGTCCCTCTTTCCGGGGTCCCTCTGTCCCGCTGTATGGAACCCGCTGCCCACCCCGGCTCGGGCCCTGTGGTGGGTCCGCAGCGGGGGCGCGGGGAGAGTGATGTGTGCCTGGACCTTACCGTCACATCTGGTGGTGGCGGTGAGGGTTCAGGCAGCGACATGGAGGTCGGTGCTGGTGCCAGTGGTGTAACAGCCGCTGGCGGTATTGGCGGTAGTGGTGTCCGGGCTCAGTCCCCGGTGGCAGGGGGGGCTGGCCTGGCGCTCAGCACGGGTACAGCCAGGACCGCACCTCCGGCGGTGAGTGCTGGGGTCTCTGGATCCCCCACGCACGGGTCCGTTAAGTCTGGTCCACTTATGGGGGTCCAGAGACCTAGAAAGGGCGTGGAGGCTGCTGTGAAGCAGCAGCTAAAAAAATGCAAGGGGCTGGTAGCTCCTCTGACGGCGCCCGTGGCAAGAGCGGGGTCCCCGGCGCGTAGACCCAAAAAGGGGTCCGTGCTGGGGGCACCGCCGCCGCTGGGCGACGAGGGGGAGTGGCCAGCCCTGCCAACATCAAGTGGTGGGTTCAGGGGCGCAGTGACGGTCCGTGAGGGGGGCGTGGCCTCCCCGAGTGTTGCCCAGCCTGCAAAGGCTGCGGCATGCGGGGGGGGCGTGTCCTCCTCGGCCGCTGTCCCGCCCGCTGTGCCCGCGTCACCTGGGGAGGGCGTGGCCTCGCAAGGGGTCACTGCTCTGCCCGGGGTGGCTGCGGCCGGCGGGGGGGGCGTGGCCTTGGCGGGCCCACTGCCTCCTGTCCCGCCTACCCCCTCAAGCAGCATAGTGCCCCCAAAAGTCGGTAGGGAGTTGTCGGGGTCCCCAGCCCGCTTACCTCCATCTGGTGGTGCGGGGGCTCTGGCGCTCCTTGGGAAGCCGGCGGGGGCGAACAGCAGAGGGCAGGGTGCGGTGGCAGTGGCCGTCCCTGTCCTCAGTGCAAAGACACCGCAAAAAGAAAAAAAAGTGGAGCCAGAGAACCCAGGAGCTGCTGCTGCTCCCAGGCTCGGGCAGGGCGTACTGAGTGCGCTCTGCTCGGAGGTATTTAAAGGGGCAGCGGCACTCTTGGACAAGAGTTGGAGCAGTGCCAGCAGCTCCAAGGAGCAGAGCACTGGCCAGTCAGGGCCCCCAGCAGGCAGGCAGGGGTACTGCAACACCAAGTCTGCTAATGTAAATAGTGGTCTATCTGGAAGTGAGAGTGGGAGTGAGATAGGAGATATTTTTGAAGAGCTGTTTGAGGACATAAATGGTGATGTGAGCGATATGGATGAGGGAGTGAGTGCGAGTGTGAATGTGGCAGTAAATGCTGGAGTGAGTGCCGGAGCGAGTGGAAATAATAAAAGAGTGAACGGGAGAATGAATGAGGGTGCTGGCACAAGTGGTGGTAGTGGTGGGAGGGCTGGCCCGTCTGCCCCCCCATCCGCGAGGCCCCAACGTAATTATGCGGGGGTCGCGGCTGGGGGTCGGGGTGGTTCCGGGGGGGTCTCCTCGCCTCCGGGCTCCGGGGACGGCGGTTTGCACCGCCGTTTCCTGGAGGCCCTCCAAAGGGGAGAAAGATCGATCATGGTAGAGGGGAGGACAGTGGACCTGTCTTTCTGGATAGAGAGACATGGCCTAGCAGCCTTCCAAAATCAAAGGGAGGGAGGGACTGTTTGGTCTCTCCCCACAGCCGGGCAGGGGCCGCCAAGAAGGAATGTGGTCCGTCTTAGGTGGGGGGGCAGTGAAGCTTGTCCACCTAGGAGCAAGGTGGTGGAGCTCCTCCTTAAGATGGGCTTCGGGGCGAATGACATCTTTGCCCTGATACACCCTTCGGCGTCCCGCTTCTTCGACGTCAGCTTCGTGCGGCCAGAGGGGCTTGAGCTCTTCTGGTCAAACTACGAGCTGGTGCGAGAAGAGCCCGGATGGCGAGACTTCGTGGCTCAAGCGGTGTCTCGCCAAAATTCCGTCAAGCGAGTGACCGTGGTTACATGTAACGAGTCACTCGCAGGCGTGGACATCATGACGTGGCTTTCCCGTTACGGGGAGGTCACCGAGGTCCCAAAAAAGAACAGGGACGAGTTTGGCATCTGGTCGGGGGGCTGGACCTTCATGGTCAAATTGAAGGTTTCCGGCGGCACGGTCACCCACATCCCTTCCTCGGCGTTCCTGGGAAGGGACAGGATCCTGGTCTTCTACCAGGGGCAACCGAAGGTCTGCCACAAGTGCGGCGACCCCACTCACTTCAGCGCCAACTGCAAGGTGCAGAAGTGCGCGTTGTGTGGTGGGGTAGGTCACCTGGCTGCCTTGTGCAAAGACATTCGGTGCCACCTGTGTGGTGACCTGGGTCACCCTCTCAGCCGCTGCCCTCGCTCTTTCTCTAATGCCGCCACAGGCCCGGTGGGGGGAGACCGCGGGGGGGCAACCCCCGGTGGCGCTGCTTCTGCTGTGGCAGGTGGTGGCGAAGGGGGAAGGGCTGAGGGGCCAGTGAGGAAGGGCAATGCTGCAAGGGGCCCCGCGTACCAGCGGAGGCAGGAAAAACGCCAGGGAGGTAAGGGACAGGTGGAGCCTCGGGCAACCGGGGTGATGCCTGCTCCTCCCTCCAGGCCCGTGGCCAAAGCCTCTGAGGCCCTGGGGGAGAGTGCGGTGAGTGAGGAGATCAGGAGGATGGGGAGAGAGGAGAAAGCGGCTGACTCGGACAATTCCTCTCAGTATGAAAGTGTTGATGAGGATGTCCAAGAGCAGCCTACAGCACCAGGTGGCAAAACCAGGCGTGCCAAGCGCAAAGCGGTGGGGAGGAAGGCTGACAAGCCTTCAAAGTCCCCCCCACCCCCGACCACAAGGGTGCATACGGAAGGGCCCGCTGACCCCCCTCTGATCAGACTCTCCAACCGGTTCAGCGCCCTCGGGGGTTCAGATGATGAACCGCAAGACGAGGGTACTGGGCCGGGGGCAACACCGGAGGGTCCTTCAGGGGATGGCGGAGTCCGTCCCTCAGGGGGCATTGCTCCTCCTGAGGGGGGGACAGACCTGGAACCCGGGGGCGAGGACACCGGGGGGGGTGGGATGGACACGTCGGGAGCTTCCCTGAAAAGGAAGGTGTCTGACCCCTCCCCAGGAGGAGGTAATAGCGGGGTAGGGAAGAAATTGGCCATCCAACTCGATCACCCATGATGGCTGAACTCGCCCCGTTGACGCTGGCGTCTATTAATGTCGCCAGCATTAAGTCAGATGCGGCTCGCTTCACGGCCTTTGATTTTTTCTCCCGGATTGAGGCAGAAATTTTATTCTTGCAAGAGACCAGACTAACAGACATGGGGGCCATCTATAAAGCACGGAGGGAGTGGAGGTGCGGGCCCTCATACTGGTCTCTTGCGGCCGAGCCGTATAGCGGGGTGGCAGTCCTTTTTAAGACTGCAGCAGTTGAATGCCGACGGGTTACTGAGTTGGAAATGGGGAGGTGCCTGATCCTAGATGTCTTCATGAGGGGACAAGAGCTCCGGCTCATCAACATCTACGGCCCGCAGTCCAAGTGGGACCGCAAATGTCTCTTCCTGAGGATCAAGCCCTTTCTTTTTACGAGCCGACAGGTGGTCTTCGGTGGGGACTTCAACACCATTACGAGGTCCCGTGACCGGGGGGGTCCCGGAGATCGCCTGGCTTATGATAGCGTCGCGTTGAATAGCATAGCCAGTGAAGCTCGCCTGGTGGATGCCCACATCCGGCACACTCCAGGTCACGGAGGTTTCACCTACCATAGGGGTAGCTGTAGGTCTAGAATAGACAGGTTTTTTTTGAAGGAGGACGCCATCTTTTCTGCTGTGTCCGCCGTTGAGGTGGAGTTCTCCGATCACTGTCTAATTTTCTTTTCTCTGAATGTTGCAGAGACTCCTCGGATGGGAAGAGGGCTGTGGAAGCTCAATTCGTCCCTGCTGGAAGAAGCGGAGGTGAGACAATCCTTCGAGGATTTTCTTCAGAGCCAGGTACCGCTGTTGGATCTCTGTAGTAGTAAGTCAGAGTGGTGGGAGATCTTCAAAAAGCGGGTGGCGGGGTTCTTCCGTCAGCTCTCGAGCCTCAGGAGTCTGAACAGGCACCGCTTGTACCAGGCTCTGGGGAGGAAACTCGAGCAGCTTGTCTCGACTGGAGGTGACCGAGAGGAAATCTCCAGAGTGAAATCTTTGCTCAAGAGGTGTCAGTATGATAGGCACACATCCTTGGTTTTTGAGAGGGACTTCGGGAAGTACCGCTCGCCCGACCCTTACAGAAACTGTAAGATGTCAGTGAATTGTAAGATGGTGACAGGACTGATCGACAGTACGGGGTCCCTGAACAGATCCAAATCAGGGATCCTGGAGGTGGTCAGATCCTTCTACTCACACCTCTTGGAAAAGAAGGATCTGGATCGGGACAGGATGTCGGCTTTCCTGGCTGAAGCCATCCCTGAGCCAGGGGGTGACCCCTCTCTTGGTGTTTTGGCAGAAGAAATCAGGGAAGAGGAAGTGAGACTGGCCATTGATGGGCTTCGGCTCAAGAAATCGCCAGGTCCGGATGGCTTAACATCTGAGTTCTATAAGACTTTTAGGGACTCCTTGGTCCCCCTCTTGACAGGGGTCTTTAATGAGTGTCTCTCCTCGGGCACTCTTCCCGGCTCAATGAGGAAGTCAGCCCTCATTATTCTGTCAAAGGGTAAGGATCCGTCCCGAATCGAGAACTGGCGTCCCATAGCGCTTCTCGATACGGACCGGAAGGTTCTGGCCAAGGTGCTGTTTAATCGGCTGGTGAAGTTTGCACCCCGGCTCCTTTCAGGGGCCCAGCATTGCTCTGTTCCAGGCCGCAGTACTTTTAGTGCTGTGCTCGGTGTCCGAGAGGCAGTGGAGCAGGGTAGGGCAGGTCACTGGAAGGGGTACTTGCTGTCATTAGATCAAGCGAAAGCCTTTGACCGGGTCAACCACGAGTACCTCTGGTCCGTCCTTTTGAGGTATGGTCTGCCTGGGAGGTTTGTAAAATGGTTAGAGATCTTGTACCAAGGGGCTGAGACTTTTCCGCTGGTGAATGGTTGGTCAGGTCGTCCTTTTGAGGTGGGTTCTGGGGTCCGTCAGGGCTGTCCGCTGAGCCCGCTTTTATACGTGTTCGCGATCGATCCCTTCTTAAGGAGGGTAGATCGTGGACCGTTGGCGGGAGTCGGGATGGACCGGGCGGGCTCTGGCTCCTCTCTGAGGGTGGTGGCGTACGCCGATGATGTTTCCCTGTTCGTATCCTCGAGAGGGGAGGCGGACTGGGTCATGTCGGAGGTAGTGCGCTACTCGGAGGCATCCGGGTCCATGATCAACCGGGATAAGTGTGAAAGTCTCTGGCTGGGAGGGGGAGATCCTAGTTTTGATCTCCCGGACACCCTTCCAGGGCCCCAGGCCACCGCCAAAATTCTAGGCATCGAATTTGGCCCCGGGGACTACCCCCAGCAAAATTGGGAGGGCAGACTTAAGATCGCCGCCCAAAAGGTGGACCAATGGAAGGGTTGGTCTTTAACCCTGAGGGAAAGGGTTGCCCTGGCTAAAGGCTATCTGCTACCTTTATTGATATACCTGGGCAGTGTGTGCATCTTGCCGGAACCTCTCTGGACGCGGGTCTATAGCCTGTTCTTCCAATTGTTATGGGGGAATAGGCTTAACCTAATCAAGAGGGAGGTTACATACCGTACGAGGAGACTAGGCGGGTTGGGTATGGTCAACCCGGTGGTGTTTCTAGTAAACACCTTTCTTAAGACTAACATCTCTAACCTCTGGCTAGAGAGGGCTCCTCCGTGGGTAGTCTCCTGCAAGGGTTGGCTTTGGCCTTTCTTCCAGGAATGGGAGACAGGAGGGCGGGTGAAGGACCTACGCACACCTCATGGGCATCTTCCGGCTTACGCTACCCCGGTTCTGAAGGTGATCCGCCGGTGGGGTCTGGGAATGTGGGAAATCAGGACCATGTCGAGGCAGTGCCTTGACAGGAGGGTCCTGTTGACCCATTTCCAGAAGCCCCTGGCCCTTAAGGATTGCCCAGGCCGGGATCTGGAGGTCGGGCTGGGGCTTTTAAATTCTAAGCGGATCCCCATGAAGTTTTGGGACTTGACCTGGCGTTGCTTCCACGGGAGGCTGTATGTAAGGGACAACTTGAAGTGCAGGAACTCCGATGACCGGGGTTGCCCTCGTGAGGAGTGTGGCGACGTGCTGGAAAGCATGGAGCACTTCCTGCTTCATTGTCCCTTTAATGCAGAGGTTTACAACAGGGTGGGTGCCTCCATACGTTGGCCGCGGCTGGCGTCCCTCTCCTACACTGAATGGGCCTATGGAGCGTTTAGATCACTGGGTGGCCGGGACCCGTGCACTTTATTCCTAGTCAGTGCAGCGGTTAGGTTCCACACTTGGAATGCACGGTGCCTAGTTACGACGCGGAAAAAAACCCTCCCAAGGGATGAGGTGGTAGGAAACATCTTGGGTGACCTGGTGAAGGTCCGTTCTTTGGAGTTCGAAAGGTTGGGTGTGAGGAAGGCCTCTTGGCTTTGGAGAGGCCTCTCCTTTTAAAAACGCACTCAAGGGAGAGCTAGCTCCGTGTGAATGAGGGTAGGGATAGCATAAGTTTCACTGGGTGTGTTAGGGACAGAAGTAGGGGCAGATAGGGACAGGGAGGGACAGGCACTGAGGGACAGATAGAGAGTTAGTTATGATAAGTTAGGTAGAGTAGGGGCAGGTAGGGACAGATAGGGACAGGTTTCTTTTTTTAGGGACAGAAGTAGGGACAGTCTTAGTTCTTGAGGGATAGGATGAATGTGTTAGTGAGGGATGGAGCCTCTAGAACCCCGTTTTCCTGGTGGTGGGCTGGTGCATGCCACCTTAGCTTTTTGTTTTAAAAACAGGACATATAATGGATATTGGGCTTACAGGTGCCAAACTTGGGCCTTGGGTATGTAAATGCTGTGTTTAGTTTGTATATTAATGCGTAAGTAGATGGGATGGTATTGAGAGTTTTGGAAAATGTCTTTTGGTTGTGCTTTGGTAAAAGGAAAAACATATAACACACGTTTTTTTTTTTGTTTTTTTAGTTAGAATGTGTGGATGGGGTGTAGTCAGGTTGGGAGGGGGGTGCATGGGGGGTGGTGGATGGATGACCGGATGCCAAGAGCAACATGAAGGAGCAGAGGAGCAGGGCAGGAGAAGTAGACTCTGCGGACCCTGGAAATAATTTTTGTGTGGAATCAAAAGGCCATAAACTTTCGTGGACCAGATTTTGCAGTGACAAGGCTACAAACTTGTAGGACCTGCGGTGCAAGGTGGTGGGAAAAAAAGGCTGCGAACTTGTTGCCATGTGTGGGAGAGGGAAAAAAAAAAAAAAAAAAAAAAAAAAAAAAATCTTTGCTGTGTAATAGGAGGTAAGGTTTGTCGGCCAAAGTGGCAGAGTTCTTGTTTTTTTCAAGGCGGAGGGCCAGGAAAGGGTTATTTTCGTTTGGTTTTTGTAAATAGTAAAATTGTAAATAGTAAACTAGTAAAATCGGTGAGGTGTGAATGGGGGTGAATGGGGGTGAATGGAGTGAGAGTGGGGAGAGGGGTTTATGTTTCTTTGTATTCTCTTTTAAGTGGATTCCTGCTGGGGGACCCTAAGCTGCCGAGCTCAGTGGAGGACAAGGAAAGGATTTGGACTTTCAGTTGTTTGCGCATGTTTTGCACATTTTATGTCTGTCTATGTTGGTTTTCTTTAGTTTATGTATTGTGGTTTGTTTTTGAGTGTAATTTTGATAATTTTGTAAAATAAAAGAGTTGGAGGATAAGACATGATGTAACAGCAGAATAGTGAGTGCAGCTCTGGAGGTGACTGTAGGATAAGACACGATGTAACAGCAGAATAGTGACTGCAGCTCTGGAGGTGACAGGCGGATAAGACACGATTTAACAGCAGAATAGTGACTGCAGCTCTGGAGGTGACTGTAGGATAAGACCATGTAACAGCAGAATAGTGAGTGCAGCTCTGGAAGTGACTGGAGGATAAGAGACGATGTAACAGCAGAATAGTGACTGCAGCTCTGGAGGTGACTGGAGGATAAGACACGATGTAACAGCAGAATCGTGAGTGCAGCTCTGGAGGTGACTGTAGGATAAGACACGATGTAACAGCAGAATAGTGACTGCAGCTCTGGAGGTGACAGGCGATAAGACACGATTTAACAGCAGAATAGTGACTGCAGCTCTGGAGGTGACAGGCGGATAAGACACGATTTAACAGCAGAATAGTGACTGCAGCTCTGGAGGTGACTGTAGGATAAGACCATGTAACAGCAGAATAGTGAGTGCAGCTCTGGAAGTGACTGGAGGATAAGAGACGATGTAACAGCAGAATAGTGACTGCAGCTCTGGAGGTGACTGGAGGATAAGACATGATGTAACAGCAGAATCGTGAGTGCAGCTCTGGAGGTGACTGTAGGATAAGACACGATGTAACAGCAGAATAGTGACTGCAGCTCTGGAGGTGACAGGCGATAAGACACAATTTAACAGCAGAATAGTGACTGCAGCTCTGGAGGTGACTGTAGGATAAGACCATGTAACAGCAGAATAGTGAGTGCAGCTCTGGAAGTGACTGGAGGATAAGACATGATGTAACAGCAGAATAGTGACTGCAGCTCTGGAGAAGACTGGAGGATAAGACATGATGTAACAGCAGAATAGTGACTGCAGCTCTGGAGGCGACTGGAGGATAAATTATGATGTAACAGCAGAATAGTGACTGCAGCTCTGGTGGTGACTGGAGGATAAATTATGATGTAACAGCAGAATAGTGACTGCAGCTCTGGTGGTGACTGGGAGGATAAGACAATATAATAGCAGAATAGTGACTGCAGCTCTGGAGGTGACTGGAGGATAAGACGATGTAACAGCAGAATAGTGAGTGCAGCTCTGGAGGTGACTAGAGTGAAAGCTGTGATGTAGCTGGGGAGTAGGTGATACATAGTTCTTGTCCCTATCAGTGTTACATTTTTGCCCAGTTTTGTGTTCTTTTCCTGTAGACATGAAGGTGTTAATGGTGATTGACCGCAGCGGTGCCGGAGCCGCGACCACAGAGCCTCCATTGTTCACTATTGATTGTCAGCCGCTGGTGCATTGATCACTGCAGGGTGAGTACTGACCCGATGTTCCAGCACATTCCTCCTCTGCGATTCTACTCACAGAAATCGCAGCTTTACCTGCCGGCTTCCACTTTAAGAAAATCCCAGGCACCAGCTTCTGTTAGTCCTTAGAGAGAGCCAGTAGTGTAAAGTATGGAGGAGTAATACATGTTAATACAACGTATGCACCAGTGTACACTAGATACTATATTGGAAAGTGGATGTATGAAAACCTCCATACTTTACACTACAGGATGTATTGTGAGAATTTTTATAATGATGCTAAGTAGAAGCAAAGTCAGTATGACAACCTGTGCTTCAGTCCCTGGTGTCCAGAGGTTTAGTGTCTCAGTCCCTGGTGTCCAGAGGTTTAGAGTCTCAGTCCCTGGTGTCCAGTGGTCTAGTGTCTCAGTCCCTGGTGTCCAGTGGTTTAGCGTCTCAGTCCCTGGTGTCCAGTGGTCTAGCGTCTCAGTCCCTGGTGTCCAGGGGTTTAGTGTCTCAGTCCCTGGTGTCCAGTGGTTTAGTGTCTCAGTCCCTGGTGTCCAGTGGTTTAGCGTCTCAGTCCCTGGTGCCCAGTGGTTTAGCGTCTCAGTTCCTGGTGCCCAGTGGTTTAGCGTCTCAGTCCCTGGTGTCCAGTGGTTTAGTGTCTCAATCCCTGGTGTCCAGTGCTTTAGTGTCTCAGTCCCTGGTGTCCAGTGGTTCAGTTCTCAGTCCCTGGTGTCCAGTGGTTTAGTGTCTCAGTCCCTGGTGTCCAGTGGTTCAGTTCTCAGTCCCTGGTCCCCAGTGGTTTAGTGTCTCAGTCCCTGGTCCCCAGTGGTTTAGTGTCTCAGTCCCTGGTCCCCAGTGGTTTAGTGTCTCAGTCCCTGGTCCCCAGTGGTTTAGTGTCTCAGTCCCTGGTCCCCAGTGGTTTAGTGTCTCAGTCCCTGGTGTCCAGTGGTTTAGTGTCTCAGTCCCTGGTGTCCAGGGGTTTAGTGTCTCCGTCCCTGGTCCCCAGTGGTTTAGTGTCTCCGTCCCTGGTCCCCAGTGGTTTAGTGTCTCAATCCCTGGTGTCCAGTAGTTTAGTGTCTCAATCCCTGGTGTCCAGGGGTTTAGTGTCTCAGTCCCTGGTGTCCAGGGGTTTAGTGTCTCAGTCCCTGGTGTCCAGGGGTTTAGTGTCTCAGTCCCTGGTGTCCAGGGGTTTAGTGTCTCAGTCCCTGGTGTCCAGGGGTTTAGTGTCTCAGTCCCTGGTGTCCAGGGGTTTAGTGTCTCAGTCCCTGGTGTCCAGGGGTTTAGTGTCTCAGTCCCTGGTGTCCAGGGGTTTAGTGTCTCAGTCCCTGGTGTCCAGGGGTTTAGTGTCTCAGTCCCTGGTGTCCAGGGGTTTAGTGTCTCAGTCCCTGGTGTCCAGGGGTTTAGTGTCTCAGTCCCTGGTGTCCAGGGGTTTAGTGTCTCAGTCCCTGGTGTCCAGGGGTTTAGTGTCTCAGTCCCTGGTGTCCAGGGGTTTAGTGTCTCAGTCCCTGGTGTCCAGGGGTTTAGTGTCTCAGTCCCTGGTGTCCAGGGGTTTAGTGTCTCAGTCCCTGGTGTCCAGGGGTTTAGTGTCTCAGTCCCTGGTGTCCAGGGGTTTAGTGTCTCAGTCCCTGGTGTCCAGGGGTTTAGTGTCTCAGTCCCTGGTGTCCAGTGGTTCAGTTCTCAGTCCCTGGTGTCCAGTGGTTCAGTTCTCAGTCCCTGGTCCCCACCAGTTTAGTGTCTCAGTCCCTGGTGTCCAGGGTTTTAGTTTAGTCCCAAGTCTCCTGGCAATAAGTAGAATTGTAAATGCAGCTCTGAATGTGACTGCAGTGTATAGTGCAATCTGTCCCAGCAGAATTATGATTGCAGCTCTGGATGTGACTGCAGCATTCTGTGTAGATTTAATCAGTGTGCTGCCGGTGGAGCTGGAGACGTCGTGTCATTATTTGCGGGTTTCGTCGCGGCATTTTCCAGGCTTCCACGTCCTCAGTGGATCTGTCACCAGTGACTCCGGTGCTCGTGTCGGAGCGGCTGGAGCCGTGCGCCATTATCGAGGAGACTCCCCGGAGCTGAATAGAGGGGGATTCCGGGGTCCTGGCGGCTGGTTATGGCCATGAGCGGCTCCTGTCCCTTCATTGAGCCGCGTGCAGCGAATCCTGGAAATGTGGGAAACGGAAGAGAAAGTCTCCAGCATTCCCCGCCGTTATAACGGGGCACGGGTGACGCTCTGCGGCGGGGCTGGAAGCCTCAGATTAGGGCCCTGTCGTGGCGTCACCGTCGCTTCAAGCTTTTTATTTCATGAGTGAAAACTTCACAGGAAAATAAGAAACATCGGAACAAGTCTTATCCGAGAGATCAGGGGTAGCGGGCAGATCCCGCCATGACCGAGGCAGCAGAGGGCAGTTGGTGCTTGTGAAACACTATGGAGGCCACGCAAGGCCCAGCTCTGCAGAGAACTCGATGAGCTCCAGCTGTGGTCTCAGTAATGGGAAGTCTGTAAGGAGCGATCAGGAGGAGGAAGGATTCTCTTGTTAGGCGCTGTGCACACGCTGCAGATTGTTAACTGCGGAAAAGCTGCGGTTTTGAGTCTGCAGAAAGTAATCACGTCACTTCTTTCTGCAGATTCCGCTGCGGTTTACCATCTATTCCATTGTCCAGGTGTCACCGCAGCGTGTGCACTTACACAGACGCCGCAGACGTTCTCATTCTCAGTTTCTTATTGATTTATGAAATAAAAATGAAAGCGACAGTTTCTCTTTATGTAATTGCACGCTAAGCGATTGTCTCCTGTAACATAGGAATCACTTCCTCTGCATGTACAGTCAGTACCGGGGGCAGTCGCTTCCCCTCGTGGAGGACAGGTGGGCCGCAGCCGCTCCACCACGGAGCCGGATATGGCAGCTGTGTGGCAGGAGCGCCCTCCCTGAGCAAACAAACCATCCCTGAGCCGCCCTGTACTAACAGCACCCCCCAAACTGCAAAGCCGGGGAGCACGGAATACACAGAAGCTCCAGCAGCCAGACCCCCAACTGCAGCATCTACAGGGCTTGGCCTTGTTCACACACAGCAGATTATAGGAGTTTTCACCATGGTTTTTGGGGGTGTTCATTCACATGATGGAACATTAATTTTTTTCTCTTATCCTCCAGTCACCTCCAGAGCTGCAGTCACTATTCTGTTATTACATCATGTCTTATGGTCCAGTCACCTCCAGAGCTGCAGTCACTATTCTGCTGTTACATCGTGTCTTATCCTCCAACTCTTTTATTTTACAAAATTATCAAAATTACACTCAGAAACAAACCACAATACATAAACTAAAGAAAACCAACATAGACAGACATAAAATGTGCAAAACATGCGCAAACAACTGAAAGTCCAAATCCTTTCCTTGTCCCCCACTGAGCTCGGCAGCTTAGGGTCCCCCAGCAGGAATCCACTGAAAAGAAAATACAAAGAAACATAAACCCCTCTCCCCACTCTCACTCCATTCACCCCCATTCACACCTCACCGATTTTACTATTTACAAAAACCAAACGAAAATAACCCTTTCCTGGCCCTCCGCCTTGAAAAAAAAAAGAACTCCGCCACTTTGGCCGACAAACCTTACCTCCTATTACACAGCAAACATTTTTTTTTTTTTTTTTTTCTTTTCCCCCCCCCTTCCACACATGGCAACAAGTTCGCAGCCTTTTTTCCCACCACCTTGCACCGCAGGTCCTACAAGTTTGTAGCCTTGTCACTGCAAAATCTGGTCCACGAAAGTTTATGGCCTTTTGATTCCACATGAAAACTCTTTCCAGGGTCCGCAGAGTCTACTTCTCCTGCCCTGCTCCTTTGCTCCTTCATGTTGCTCTTGGCATCCGGTCATCCATCCACCACCCCCCATGCACCCCCCTCCCAACCTGACTACACCCCATCCACACATTCTAACTAAAAAAAAACGTGTGTTATATATTTTTCCTTTTACCAAAGCACAACCAAAAGACATTTTCCAAAACTCTCAATACCATCCCATCTACTTAGGCATTAATATACAAACTAAACACAGCATTTACATACCCAAGGCCCAAGTTTGGCACCTGTAAGCCCAATATCCATTATATTTCCTGTTTTTAAAACAAAAAGCTAAGGTGGCATGCACCAGCCCACCACCAGGAAAAAGGGGTTCTAGAGGCTCCATCCCTCACTAACACATTCATCCTATCCCTCAAGAACTAAGACTGTCCCTACTTCTGTCCCTATAGAAACTGTCCCTGTCTGTCCCTTCCTGGCCCTACTCTACCTAACTTATCATAACTAACTCTCTATCTGTCCCTCAGTGCCTGTCCCTCCCTGTCCCTATCTGCCCCTACTTCTGTCCCTAACACACCCAGTGAAACTTATGCTATCCCTACCCTCATTCACACGGAGCTAGCTCTCCCTTGAGTGCGTTTTTAAAAGGAGAGGGCTCTCCAAAGCCAAGAGGCCTTCCTCACACCCAACCTTTCGAACTCCAAAGAACGGACCTTCACCAGGTCACCCAAGATGTTTCCTACCACCTCATCCCTTGGGAGGGTTTTTTCCGCGTCGAAACTAGGCACCGTGCATTCCAAGTGTGGAACCTAACCGCTGCACTGACTAGGAATAAAGTGCACGGGTCCCGGCCACCCAGGGATCTGAACGCTCCATAGGCCTATTCAGCGTAGGAGAGGGACGCCAGCCACAGCCAACGTATGGAGGCACCCACCCTGTTGTAAACCTCTGCATTAAAGGGACAATGAAGCAGGAAGTGCTCCATGCTTTCCAGCACGTCGCCACACTCCTCACGAGGGCAACCCCGGTCATCAGAGTTCCTGCACTTCAAGTTGTCCCTTACATACAGCCTCCCGTGGAAGCAACGCCAGGTCAAGTCCCAAAACTTCATGGGGATCCGCTTAGAATTTAAAAGCCCCAGCCCGACCTCCAGATCCCGGCCTCGGCAATCCTTAAGGGCCAGGGGCTTCTGGAAATGGGTCAACAGGACCCTCCTGTCAAGGCACTGCCTCGACATGGTCCTGATTTCCCACATTCCCAGACCCCACCGGCGGATCACCTTCAGAACCGGGGTAGCATAAGCCGGGAGATGCCCATGAGGTGTGCGTAGGTCCTTCACCCGCCCTCCTGTCTCCCATTCCTGGAAGAAAGGCCAAAGCCAACCCTTGCAGGAGACTACCCACGGAGGAGCCCTCTCTAGCCAGAGGTTGGAGATGTTAGTTTTAAGAAAGGTGTTTACTAGAAACACCACCGGGTTGACCATACCCAACCCGCCTAGTCTCCTCGTACGGTATGTAACCTCCCTCTTGATTAGGTTAAGCCTATTCCCCCAGACTGTTGTGACCCAGGAATAAAACCAAAATGGCATTTCCTCTGCCCCACTTAACCATAATAAACAGACTCAGAAACCAAATGATGGGTGAAGGTCGGTCACAGCTTTATTGAATGTTTTCTTAACAATCATTTTAAAGGCACTTTACTTCTCTTAAGAACGCGCTCGCTACCAAATGCCCTGCTCTGTATTCGCAGGCAAGTCGGCCAGCGAGCCGTAACTTTGTGCCAATCCTTGTTTCACCGCCACGGAGGATCCTGTTTTAAACAGGACTCCGACCCCCACCCATCAATAGCAAAGCTTGCTCCACTCCATCTTGCAGACCGGATAAGAAAATATCGAGCCCGATGTCATTCAGATGAACCCCGTCAGGCCTTAGCAGGGCGCTGTTATCCCCTTCCAGTTGCCTGTGTCGAATGACCACACCAAACCTCTCGCGTACAAACCGAGAAACACGGGCATTGATTGACCTCCTCGTGCGCTCGACTGCCATCCCATCACGAGCCCCTTGCCAAACCGCCCTCGGGACAATCTCAGACCATACTAGCACCAATTCCGGAAAAAAACTATGAAAGCGTTCCATGTCAGCTCGCATCATAGTTAAAAGTTCCGCCATCTTATACGAGCAAAGATCGTTACCCCCCCCACATGCAAGATCAAAATAGTCGGCCCCCGAGCCCCTCTCGCGATCGAAACAACCTCGGGTAACACTTGCGGCCACTGCAAGCCCCTAATGCCTCTCCACATGAAAACGACGTCCCGGAATCCCAGATGCCGTCCTCCTGGGCGACACTCGGCCCGCTGTGCAGCCCAGAAAATATAGGAGTGTCCCAGCAACCAGACAGTCGGTCTGACGGAACCTGCAGGAAAAGAAAATTTTAATACAACAAATCCGGACGAATATAACGAGCAAAAACACGCCGATCTCCATCTCCCTATCCTCTGGACTTCGGCATCAGGAAGGCCCTCCTTGGCCGCCTCCGTAGCGGCCCCAATGCGGAACGAATGAGTGCCATACTCACCAGCGGGAACTCCCAGCCCCTTCAAACATCTGGTAAACACAGTCTGGAATTGATACCTGGTTAAAGGTAGGTAATCTGCATGCGTGAAAAAGAAACTACCCCCTTTTCTAACAACCAAGTATGCTTTAAGCAACGCGACCGGACACATTGACGAATTGGCAGCATGCAGCAAAACCCAAGAACCCCGACCCAACGGATCCGTCTTTGATTTTCGAATTTCTCACCCGCACCGAGTCCTCCAAAAAGACCACATCCTCAAACCGCAAACCACACCCCAAATCGAGCTTTGAACGCGGAACCAACTCCCCAACCCTTAAGGCTCCGAAAAAAGCTAAACCAAAAGCAGCGGACACAAGGGCTGCTTCAAAGACTGAACTACACACCTGATCCGCAATTGCAATAAGTCGACTAAGGAGAGCTAGGGACACCGGACGCCGACACTCAGTACTAGGCTGGACCCTCCTCCAACCCTTCATAGCCTGCCTAACAATAAAACATTTCGTAACATCAGACCAGCCTAACAGCTGAAAATGAAAAGCAACACCAGACAAACGTTGCTGTGCTGACGCACCCGACAAACCCTTACTATTCAACTGACACAAGAACTCAATCGTAACTTGTAATCGCGAATTCTCACACACCTGAACCGGTCTGCTACCTGCCAACTGACACCACTCCAACCATGCCTTACCATACGCTTGCCACGTCGACTGGGACACCGAGGAACGAACAAGGGACATCAACTGTTCCCGATCACGTCCCACAGAATCGGCGGGCAACTGCAAACCTCCGGAAGGGCATGGAGACCAAGATCCAAGAAAACCTGTAAATCAAAAGAGTCAGAAGAGTTAGCAAACAAACCATCAGGGCCCTGTTCAAGTTGAGCCCGAAACCAAATGTTGAATTGCAAACAAAGCAGAGCCAGTCTACGAAGAAGAGCCAAAACCTGCGGGGACCTGGAAGACATGTGGTTAATACAGCGAACCACCCCAGGGTTACTTGACCTAAAATGAATCTCCTGATTACACAACAAACTACCCCACAACTCAATCGAAACGACGATTGGAAAAATCTCGCAAAGGGTTTTGTCATGGCCAAAACCCGACCTGGCCCAAAAATCCGGCCAAACCTCGCGACACAGTCGATGCTCAAATCTTGTCATGAAACCCACAACTCCGTCCTCCGATGCAAACAAATTTAAGTCATGCGCCGTCCGGCACGGTAACATGAAGCAAGTGTGACCGTTGAATGTTCGTAAAAAAGAAAGCCACACCTCCAAATCTGCCTTCATGGCTCTTGTAACCCGCACCCTGTGGTGTGGGCTGGAGGCTCCTTTCGTAGCCAATGACAGTCGTCGTGAGAACGCCCTTCCCACCGGCATGACTCTGCACGCAAAAACCAACAACCCCAACAGTGATTGCATCTGCAAGAGGGTAACCTTTCGAACTGACAGGAAACCCTCAATCAGAGAGACCAATTTTTGAATCTTCTCAGTGGGTAGTCGATACACCATCGCTATCGTATCAATTTCAATGCCCAAAAAAGACAAAATTTGAACCGGGCCAATGGTCTTTTCTGGTGACAACGGAACACCGAATTTCTGCGCAATTGACTTGAACGTGGAAAGAAGCTTATCACACACATCCGAGGAATTCGGACCAACAAAAAGGAAATCATCCAGATAGTGAGTGACAGACCGCGTTCCCGACTCCCATCTCACTACCCATTCTAAAAAAGAACTGAAAAGTTCAAAATAATAGCAAGAAATCGAACATCCCATGGGGAGACACATGTCAAAATAAAATTCCCCATCTACCTGACAACCCAACAGATGAAAACAATCCGGATGCACCGGCAACAAACGAAACGCCGAATCGATATCCGACTTGGCCAACCAAGCACCATCCCCTGCGATCCTAATCAAAGCCACAGCCCTATCAAACGATGCATAGGATACTGACGCATCGTCGGGAGAAATACCATCATTCACCGAAAACCCCTTTGGGTGCGACAAGTGGTGAATCAAACGAAAGGAACCAGGATCCTTTTTCGGGACCACCCCCAAAGGTGACACCCTAAAATCCTGAAAAGGCGGGGATAAGAACGGACCGGCCATCCTACCCAGCGCTACCTCCTTCTGCACCTTCGCCAACAAAACATCCGAGTGATCACGGGCAGACTTCAAATTTGCCGAAAAACCGGGGGACCTATGCAATTTAAACGGAATGAAAAAACCTTCCGAAAACCCAAAACGCAGCTGACCCGCTGCCTCCTTGTTAGGATATCGGTCTAGCCACGGCTCCATCGCGACTACGCTCACCGGTGTCTTTCCTCTCATTTTGCTGTGGCTTGACCGGTAGCTTTCCCGCAGGACGGGAACACTTAGAGGCCGGGTGGGAGCCTCCACAGGCCGAACACTCATGCCGGAATTTACAAAGGCCGTAAAACCTACAGTGTCCCTCATTGAACAACCAACAGGCACCGGGTCTCCGCACGACCACTGAACTGGAACCCGTTGAGCCTTGTCCAGCAGCCGCTGATGGAAAGGGATACTGCTTCTGAGTCATCATAAGACGCAACCACACCTCAGTCGCCTTAACCCCCCAGCCAATGTCTGGATGGAGGGCTAACCGTCTCCTGAATTCCTCATCATACCTCCACCACGCAGACCCACAGTGAGCCTTGTATGAATTGTAGATCATATCCTGATAGATAAACAGCTCAGAGCAGCGACCCGGGTGCTGCTGACCCATAATGCAACCCAACACAGCGAAAGCTTGCAACCAATTATTCATAGTTTTCGCCACCTTTTGGCGCACTCTCTCCGAAAACCTCTCAACCGGTCTCCTTTCCTTGTCCACAGTGTGTTGATCCACCGACACCAACGACCAAATATCTACATAATCATTGCTCCAAATCTTCTTCTTAGTGTCGTCATCTATGTGCGATCCCAGCGCACTAACCCCGCAGAACATGGTATCCTTATACACCCCCGCTAGCGGGGCGTCCACCTTATGACACTCCTTTGCTGTACCAGCCGTGGAGGGCAATTGCCCGATCAACGCTCTCAAGACAGATATCATAGCAGCATTATCCATACTTGAAGAACCCAATAGGGAACACTCACCCGGATTGACCGTTGGAGGAGGGACTCCCGCAGATGGAGGAACTCCAGCTCCCGGATAACCCGCCGTACTGTTGATGCCATAACTTGTAGCCTCAGGGGTTGCGCTCGACTCGACCAGGCTGTAAGTCCTTGAACGAGCCCTCGACTCCCGACGCTCGGGAGGAGGGCCTCGAACATGCTCGGGACTCGCAGACGCGCTGGACACCTCTGACAACGAAGATGGATAGCCACGTCTCGAGGACCGGGGACGACCACGGGAGGAACCTTTGTGGCCGGAGCGCCTAGATCTTTTATGACGCCGCTGCGAAGCATGGCGCCCATGGCGACGCAACTGCGGGGATGAAGAATAAGAGGAGGAGGAAGAAGATCTCCGGCGTCTACGCCTGTCCCGCCTCCCCCTCAAGGGACCGTCATCTACAGGAGCAGCAGCCACTGAAACTTCCCCGCTACCACCAGGTACGGCAATAGCCGGAGCCGGGCCGCGAACGTCCTCATGAGCCCCCTCTCTATGCGGCGCAGGAGCGAGCACCCCGGCACTCAGCGTACCCGACCCCCCCAGAGAAGGGGACGGCTGACTAACCCTAGCGACAGGTGTCTGTGATACACAGACCTGCCCCCGCTCCTCCACCCCAAGCACCAAGGGCCGCTCCGGCTGCTCGCTAATCTGCTCCCCTGCTGAAGCAGAGGAGGTCGCACTGTGCCTACCCCCCATAATTACACTCGCCGCCCCGGTCCGCTTAACCCCCCTGGGCTCCCCACCCTTCTCCCCTGCTGATAGCAACGTGGGCACCCGCCCCGAGGCCACTACGTCCCTGCCCCCCCGCCGCGATGCCGCACTGCACCTTCGCGCGCTTCTCCCACATGCAGGAGCCCCTGCACAGTCAGCGCCGCCAGACCGGAAGTCGGGGGGCGGTGACTTCCGCCCAGCCGCACGTCGCTGGGAAGCACCGGCCAACGCCGGCGAAGCGTCGCGCAGCCGCAGAGGAGGGCGGGTTTCCCGGGCGGACCGCCTGCCTCCCCGCGACCCCGCCGCCGCCGGCTGTTCTTGCCGCGACCCGGAGGCGGCGGCCGGGCCATAGCGCCATGAAGACGCGTCAGGACCGGGCACCCCATCAGAGGCCGGGGCCTGAGAGGCCGCCAGGTGAGCGCCGATCTCCGCCAGGACGCCATGTAGCCAGGGCTCTCCCTCCTGTAAGACCCGCAGGCGCAATGCCTCCAACAGCGGGTCACTCATAATGCCGCCAGACAGTGCTTGTGACAAGCACCTCCGGGATCCGGTCAAAAGGAAAGAGGGAGGGTAGCCACGGATTTGGTGCTATATAACCCCCAGGAAGGGGTTGTGCTAATCCCTACCCAATCCCATTAGCCCCCATACATAATACTCCGCCCCAGCATGACATGGGTGGGCGAGTTCAACTTTAACCCATAATGGAAGGGGAGGGGAGGAAAGGCACCACAGTCAGGGGCACTCTCCTTAATCAGTACAGTGCCCACCATAACAATTGGAAGAACAGGCTATAGACCCGTGTCCAGAGAGGTTCCGTCAAGATGCACACACTGCCCAGGTATATCAATAAAGGTAGCAGATAGCCTTTAGCCAGGGCAACCCTTTCCCTCAGGGTTAAAGACCAACCCTTCCATTGGTCCACCTTTTGGGCGGCGATCTTAAGTCTGCCCTCCCAATTTTGCTGGGGGTAGTCCACGGGGCCAAATTCGATGCCTAGAATTTTGGCGGTGGCCTGGGGCCCTGGAAGGGTGTCCGGGAGATCAAAACTAGGATCTCCCCCTCCCAGCCAGAGACTTTCACACTTATCCCGGTTGATCATGGACCCGGATGCCTCAGAGTAGCGCACTACCTCCGACATGACCCAGTCCGCCTCCCCTCTCGAGGATACGAACAGGGAAACATCATCGGCGTACGCCACCACCCTCAGAGAGGAGCCAGAGCCCGCCTGGTCCTTCCCGACTCCCGCCAACGGTCCACGATCTACCCTCCTTAAGAAGGGATCGATCGCGAACACGTATAAAAGCGGGCTCAGCGGACAGCCCTGACGGACCCCAGAACCCACCTCAAAAGGGCGACCTGACCAACCGTTAACCAGCGGAAAAGTCTCAGCCCCTTGGTACAAGATCTCTAACCATTTTACAAACCTCCCAGGCAGACCATACCTCAAAAGGACAGACCAGAGGTACTCGTGGTTGACCCGGTCAAAGGCTTTCGCTTTTTCTAATGACAGCAAGTACCCCTTCCAGTGACCTGCCCTACCCTGCTCCACTGCCTCTCGGACACCGAGCACAGCACTAAAAGTACTGCGGCCTGGAACAGAGCAATGCTGGGCCCCTGAAAGGAGCCGGGGTGCAAACTTCACCAGCCGATTAAACAGCACCTTGGCCACAACCTTCCGGTCCGTATCGAGAAGCGCTATGGGACGCCAGTTCTCGATACGGGACGGATCCTTACCCTTTGACAGAATAATGAGAGCTGACTTCCTCATTGAGCCGGGAAGAGTGCCCGAGGAGAGACACTCATTAAAGACCCCTGTCAAGAGGGGGACCAAGGAGTCCCTAAAAGTCTTATAGAACTCAGATGTTAAGCCATCCGGACCTGGCGATTTCTTGAGCCGAAGCCCATCAATGGCCAGTCTCACTTCATCTTCCCTGATTTCTTCTGCCAAAACACCAAGAGAGGGATCACCCCCTGGCTCAGGGACGGCTTCAGCCAGGAAAGCCGACATCCTGTCCCGATCCAGATCCTTCTTTTCCAAGAGGTGTGAGTAGAAGGATCTGACTACCTCCAGGATCCCTGATTTGGATCTGTTCAGGGACCCTGTACTGTCGATCAGTCCTGTCACCATCTTACAATTCACTGACATCTTACAGTTTCTGTAAGGGTCGGGCGAGCGGTACTTCCCGAAGTCCCTCTCAAAAACTAAAGATGTGTGCCTATCATACTGACACCTCTTGAGCAAAGATTTCACTCTGGAGATTTCCTCTCGGTCACCTCCAGTCGAGACAAGCTGCTCGAGTTTCCTCCCCAGAGCCTGGTACAAGCGGTGCCTGTTCAGACTCCTGAGGCTCGAGAGCTGATGGAAGAACCCCGCCACCCGCTTTTTGAAGATCTCCCACCACTCTGACTTACTACTACAGAGATCCAACAGCGGTACCTGGCTCTGAAGAAAATCCTCGAAGGATTGTCTCACCTCCGCTTCTTCCAGCAGGGACGAATTGAGCTTCCACAGCCCTCTTCCCATCCGAGGAGTCTCTGCAACATTCAGAGAAAAGAAAATTAGACAGTGATCGGAGAACTCCACCTCAACGGCGGACACAGCAGAAAAGATGGCGTCCTCCTTCAAAAAAACCTGTCTATTCTAGACCTACTGCTACCCCTATGGTAGGTGAAACCCCCGTGACCTGGGGTGTGACGGATGTGGACATCCACCAGGCGAGCTTCACTGGCTATGCTATTCAACGCGACGCTATCATAAGCCAGGCGATCTCCGGGACCCCCCTGGTCACGGGACCTCGTAATGGTGTTGAAGTCCCCACCGAAGACCACCTGTCGGCTCGTAAAAAGAAAGGGCTTGATCCTCAGGAAGAGACATTTGCGGTCCCACTTGGACTGCGGGCCGTAGATGTTGATGAGCCGGAGCTCTTGTCCCCTCATGAAGACATCTAGGATCAGGCACCTCCCCATTTCCAACTCAGTAACCCGTCGGCATTCAACTGCTGCAGTCTTAAAAAGGACTGCCACCCCGCTATACGGCTCGGCCGCAAGAGACCAGTATGAGGGCCCGCACCTCCACTCCCTCCGTGCTTTATAGATGGCCCCCATGTCTGTTAGTCTGGTCTCTTGCAAGAATAAAATTTCTGCCTCAATCCGGGAGAAAAAAATCAAAGGCCGTGAAGCGAGCCGCATCTGACTTAATGCTGGCGACATTAATAGACGCCAGCGTCAACGGGGCGAGTTCAGCCATCATGGGTGATCGAGTTGGATGGCCAATTTCTTCCCTACCCCGCTATTACCTCCTCCTGGGGAGGGGTCAGACACCTTCCTTTTCAGGGAAGCTCCCGACGTGTCCATCCCACCCACCCCGGTGTCCTCGCCCCCGGGTTCCAGGTCTGTCCCCCCCTCAGGAGGAGCAATGCCCCCTGAGGGACGGACTCCGCCATCCCCTGAAGGACCCTCCGGTGTTGCCCCCGGCCCAGTACCCTCGTCTTGCGGTTCATCATCTGAACCTCCGAGGGCGCTGAACCGGTTGGAGAGTCTGATCAGAGGGGGGGGCAGCGGGCCCTTCCGTATGCACCCTTGTGGTCAGGGGCGGGGGGGACTTTGAAGGCTTGTCAGCCTTCCTCCCCACCGTTTTGCGCTTGGCACGCCTGGTTTTGCCACCTGATGCTGTAGGCTGCTCTTGGACATCCTCATCAACACTTTCATACTGAGAGGAATTGTCCAAGTCAGCCGCTTTCTCCTCTCTCTCCATCCTCCTGATCTCCTCACTCACCGCACTCTCCCCCAGGGCCTCAGAGGCTTTGGCCACGGGCCTGGAGGGAGGAGCAGGCATCACCCCGGTTGCCCGAGGCTCCACCTGTCCCTTACCTCCCTGGCGCTTTTCCTGCCTCCGCTGGTACGCGGGGCCCCTTGCAGCATTGCCCTTCCTCACTGGCCCCTCAGCCCTTCCCCCTCCGCCACCACCTGCCACAGCAGAAGCAGCGCCACCGGGGGTTTCCCCCCCGCGGTCTCCCCCCACCGGGCCTGTGGCGGCATTAGAGAAAGAGTGAGGGCAGCGGCTGAGAGGGTGACCCAGGTCACCACACAGGTGGCACCGAATGTCTTTGCACAAGGCAGCCAGGTGACCTACCCCACCACACAACGCGCACTTCTGCACCTTGCAGTTGGCGCTGAAGTGGGTGGGGTCGCCGCACTTGTGGCAGACCTTCGGTTGCCCCTGGTAGAAGACCAGGATCCTGTCCCTTCCCAGGAATGCCGAGGAAGGGATGTGGGTGACCGTGCCGCCGGAAACCTTCAATTTGACCATGAAGGTCCAGCCCCCCGACCAGATGCCAAACTCGTCCCTGTTCTTTTTTGGGACCTCGGTGACCTCCCCGTAACGGGAAAGCCACGTCATGATGTCCACGCCTGCGAGTGACTCGTTACATGTAACCACGGTCACTCGCTTGACGGAATTTTGGCGAGACACTGCTTGAGCCACGAAGTCTCGCCATCCGGGCTCTTCTCGCACCAGCTCGTAGTTTGACCAGAAGAGCTCAAGCCCCTCTGGCCGCACGAAGCTGACGTCGAAGAAGCGGGACGCCGAAGGGTGTATCAGGGCAAAGATGTCATTCGCCCCGAAGCCCATCTTAAGGATGAGCTCCACCACCTTGCTCCTAGGTGGACAAGCTTCACTGCCCCCCCACCTAAGACGGACCACATTCCTTCTTGGCGGCCCCTGCCCGGCTGTGGGGAGAGACCAAACAGTCCCTCCCTCCCTTTGATTTTGGAAGGCTGCTAGGCCTCTCTATCCAGAAAGACAGGTCCACTGTCCTCCCCTCTACCATGATCGATCTTTCTCCCCTTTGGAGGGCCTCCAGGAAACGGCGGTGCAAACCGCCGTCCCCGGAGGCGAGGAGACCCCCCCGGAACCACCCCGACCCCCAGCCGCGACCCCCGCATAATTACGTTGGGGCCTCGCGGCTGGGGGGGCAGACGGGCCAGCCCTCCCACCACTACCACCACTTGTGCCAGCACCCTCATTCACTCTCCCGTTCACTCTTTTATTATTTCCACTCGCTCCGGCACTCACTCCAGCATTTACTGCCACATTCACACTCGCACTCACTCCCTCATCCATATCGCTCACATCACCATTTATGTCCTCAAACAGCTCTTCAAAAATATCTCCTCTCTCACTCCCACTTCCAGATAGACCACTATTTACATTAGCAGACTTGGTGTTGCAGTACCCCTGCCTGCCTGCTGGGGGCCCTGACTGGCCAGTGCTCTGCTCCTTGGAGCTGCTGGCACTGCTCCAACTCTTGTCCAGGAGTGCCGCTGCCCCTTTAAATACCTCCGAGCAGAGCGCACTCAGTACGCCCTGCCCGAGCCTGGGAGCAGCAGCAGCTCCTGGGTTCTCTGGCTCCACTTTCTTTTCTTTTTGCGGTGTCTTTGCACTGAGGACAGGGACGGCCCCTGCCACCGCACCCTGCCCTCTGCTGTTCGCCCCCGCCGGCTTCCCAAGGAGCGCCACAGCCCCCGCACTACCAGATGGAGGTAAGCGGGCTGGGGACCCCGACAACTCCCTACCGACTTTTGGGGGCACTATGCTGCTTGAGGGGGTAGGCGGGACAGGAGGCAGTGGGCCCGCCAAGGCCACGCCCCCCCCGCCGGCCGCAGCCACCCCGGGCAGAGCAGTGACCCCTTGCGAGGACACGCCCTCCCCAGGTGACGCGGGCACAGCGGGCGGGACAGCGGCCGAGGAGGACACGCCCCCCCCGCATGCCGTAGCCTTTGCAGGCTGGGCAACACTCGGGGAGGCCACGCCCCCCTCACGGACCGTCACTGCGCCCTTGAACCCACCACTTGATGTTGGCAGGGCTGGCCACTCCCCCTCGTCGCCCAGCGGCGGCGGTGCCCCCAGCACGGACCCCTTTTTGGGTCTACGCGCCGGGGACCCCGCTCTTGCCACGGGCGCCGTCAGAGGAGCTACCAGCCCCTTGCATTTTTTTAGCAGCTGCTTCACAGCAGCCTCCACGCCCTTTCTAGGTCTCTGGACCCCCATAAGTGGACCAGACTTAACGGACCCGTGCGTGGGGGATCCAGAGACCCCAGCACTCACCGCCGGAGGTGCGGTCCTGGCTGTACCCGTGCTGAGCGCCAGGCCAGCCCCCCCTGCCACCGGGGACTGAGCCCGGACACCACTACTGCCAATACCGCCAGCGGCTGTTACACCACTGGCACCAGCACCGACCTCCATGTCGCTGCCTGAACCCTCACCGCCACCACCAGATGTGACGGTAAGGTCCAGGCACACATCACTCTGCCCACGCCCCCGCTGCGGACCCACCACAGGGCCCGAGCCGGGGTGGGCAGCGGGTTCCATACAGCGGGACAGAGGGGCCCCGGAAAGAGGGACAAACATAAGTTTGTCAGCCACGGTGTTTTTTGGCTTGCGCTTGTTTTTTTTCTTTTTCCTCTTTCCGGTTGCCTCGTCCTCAGGGCAGACCTCATCCCCAAAGAGCAGTGTGCCAAACCGCTCTGGGGACTCGATCCGCCTCACCTGCTGTAGGACGAGGCAGCCCCCCTCACTACTACTGTCCCCACTCCCACCAGCCTCCCCCTCGCCCCCACTTTCCTCCGAGTAACTGGAGTCCGGTGGGAGAGCCACTTGCTCAGGGGCCACCCCGCTGCATGTTACCTGGGTGTTGTTGCTCACCAGGCCTTCAGGTGGGGCAGGCGTAGATGTTCCGCCATCCTCCTCCTCCTCTTGGCCCTCCACCTGGCAGGGGCCTCCTGACACCCCAGGAGACCCACCGGTCATGGCTCTAAACCGGTCCTCGTTTTTCAGTTTCTCTGCAAAGGGGCCGCTCCCACTCAGGATAGCCGCCCGTATCTCCCCCAAGGCCCTGATAGCCCCCTTCAGCCTCTCCACCGTGGCGGAGACCTCAGCTCGTCTCGAGGCGGGGAGCCGGTTCTTAGCCACCGCTCGTGCTCCCCTTAACTCCTCCCGGAGTTTTCTCAGCTGTTTGGCGACCTCCTCATATTCGCAGAGGTGCGCATGGATGCGGGAGGCGTAGATGGCTCTCCCTCAGCTCTGGAGCCCCAGATGTTGGGGGGCTCTGCCACTGCACCTCTGCTCTGGGCCGCCACTCCTCCGGGAGGAGGAGCCGCCACGGTACCAGCTTCGGGGGGCCCGGTGTCCCGGGGCTCCTGGGTCCTGCGACCCCCCTCTCTCTTGGCTCCGTCTCTTCCCCATCTCCCTGGGACTGGCTGGCTGCACCCTGGCCTCCGGATGGTGCTGAGGCCCCCCACCCCCAGCTGGCTTGCCGGGGGATGGGAGCCAGGGGCATAGCCCCGGCGCTCAGTCCCAGGGAAAGTCCTCTTTCCTGGGAAGGGGGCAGATGGAAAGTCCTTGCAGGAAAAAACCTCCCTTCCCAGGAGCTTAGCAAGACCCTAGCCTGCAGAGCTCAGCACAGATGCTCCTCTTCTTCCTGGGCGTGCTCTATCCTCCAGTCACCTCCAGAGCTGCACTCACTATTCTGCAGTTACATCGCGTCTTATCCTCCATCCTCGGTGCCGCAGGTGAGTGTGACGGAGTGGAGCGTTATTCTGCTGTTACATAATGTCTTGTCCTCCAGTCACCTCCAGAGCTGCACGCTTTATTCTGCTGTTACATCGTGTCTTATCCTCCAGTCATCTCCAGAGCTGCAGTCA
The DNA here is from genome assembly GCF_039654945.1 of Dendrobates tinctorius. Lineage (NCBI taxonomy): Eukaryota > Metazoa > Chordata > Amphibia > Anura > Dendrobatidae > Dendrobates > Dendrobates tinctorius. Next base: position 3,947,918 of record NW_027361824.1, read on the forward strand.
CTATTCTGCTGTTACATCGTGTCTTATCCTCCAGTCACCTCCAGAGCTGCAGTCACTATTCTGCTGTTACATTGTGTCTTATCCTCCAATCACCTCCAGAGCTGCACGCACTATTCTGCTGTTACACCGTGTCTTATCCTCTAGTCACCTCCAGAGCTGCAGTCCCTATTCTGCTATTACATCATTTCTTATCCTCCAGTCACCTCCAGAGCTGCAGTCACTATTCTGCTGTTACATCATGTCTTATCCTCCAACTCTTTTATTTTACAAAATTATCAAAATTACACTCAGAAACAAACCACAATACATAAACTAAAGAAAACCAACATAGACAGACATAAAATGTGCAAAACATGCGCAAACAACTGAAAGTCCAAATCCTTTCCTTGTCCTCCACTAAGCTCGGCAGCTTAGGGTCCCCCAGCAGGAATCCACTTAAAAGAAAATACAAAGAAACATAAACCCCACTCCCCACTCTCACTCCATTCACCCCCATTCACCCCCATTCACACCTCACCGATTTTACTAGTTTACTATTTACAATTTTACTATTTACAAAAACCAAACGAAAATAACCCTTTCCTGGCCCTCCGCCTTGAAAAAAACAAGAACTCTGCCACTTTGGCCGACAAACCTTACCTCCTATTACACAGCAAAGATTTTTATTTTTATTTTTTTTTTTTTTTTTTCCTCTCCCACACATGGCAACAAGTTCGCAGCCTTTTTTTTCCCCACCACCTTGCACCGCAGGTCCTACAAGTTTGTAGCCTTGTCACTGCAAAATCTGGTCCACGAAAGTTTATGGCCTTTTGATTCCACACAAAAATTATTTCCAGGGTCCGCAGAGTCTACTTCTCCTGCCCTGCTCCTCTGCTCCTTCATGTTGCTCTTGGCATCCGGTCATCCATCCACCACCCCCCATGCACCCCCCTCCCAACCTGACTACACCCCATCCACACATTCTAACTAAAAAAACAAAAAAAAACAAAAAAAACGTGTGTTATATGTTTTTCCTTTTACCAAAGCACAACCAAAAGACATTTTCCAAAACTCTCAATACCATCCCATCTACTTACGCATTAATATACAAACTAAACACAGCATTTACATACCCAAGGCCCAAGTTTGGCACCTGTAAGCCCAATATCCATTATATGTCCTGTTTTTAAAACAAAAAGCTAAGGTGGCATGCACCAGCCCACCACCAGGAAAACGGGGTTCTAGAGGCTCCATCCCTCACTAACACATTCATCCTATCCCTCAAGAACTAAGACTGTCCCTACTTCTGTCCCTAAAAAAAGAAACCTGTCCCTATCTGTCCCTACCTGCCCCTACTCTACCTAACTTATCATAACTAACTCTCTATCTGTCCCTCAGTGCCTGTCCCTCCCTGTCCCTATCTGCCCCTACTTCTGTCCCTAACACACCCAGTGAAACTTATGCTATCCCTACCCTCATTCACACGGAGCTAGCTCTCCCTTGAGTGCGTTTTTAAAAGGAGAGGCCTCTCCAAAGCCAAGAGGCCTTCCTCACACCCAACCTTTCGAACTCCAAAGAACGGACCTTCACCAGGTCACCCAAGATGTTTCCTACCACCTCATCCCTTGGGAGGGTTTTTTTCCGCGTCGTAACTAGGCACCGTGCATTCCAAGTGTGGAACCTAACCACTGCACTGACTAGGAATAAAGTGCACGGGTCCCGGCCACCCAGGGATCTGAACGCTCCATAGGCCCATTCAGCGTAGGAGAGGGACGCCAGCCGCGGCCAACGTATGGAGGCACCCACCCTGTTGTAAACCTCTGCATTAAAGGGACAATGAAGCAGGAAGTGCTCCATGCTTTCCAGCACGTCGCCACACTCCTCACGAGGGCAACCCCGGTCATCGGAGTTCCTGCACTTCAAGTTGTCCCTTACATACAGCCTCCCGTGGAAGCAACGCCAGGTCAAGTCCCAAAACTTCATGGGGATCCGCTTAGAATTTAAAAGCCCCAGCCCGACCTCCAGATCCCGGCCTGGGCAATCCTTAAGGGCCAGGGGCTTCTGGAAATGGGTCAACAGGACCCTCCTGTCAAGGCACTGCCTCGACATGGTCCTGATTTCCCACATTCCCAGACCCCACCGGCGGATCACCTTCAGAACCGGGGTAGCGTAAGCCGGAAGATGCCCATGAGGTGTGCGTAGGTCCTTCACCCGCCCTCCTGTCTCCCATTCCTGGAAGAAAGGCCAAAGCCAACCCTTGCAGGAGACTACCCACGGAGGAGCCCTCTCTAGCCAGAGGTTAGAGATGTTAGTCTTAAGAAAGGTGTTTACTAGAAACACCACCGGGTTGACCATACCCAACCCGCCTAGTCTCCTCGTACGGTATGTAACCTCCCTCTTGATTAGGTTAAGCCTATTCCCCCATAACAATTGGAAGAACAGGCTATAGACCCGCGTCCAGAGAGGTTCCGGCAAGATGCACACACTGCCCAGGTATATCAATAAAGGTAGCAGATAGCCTTTAGCCAGGGCAACCCTTTCCCTCAGGGTTAAAGACCAACCCTTCCATTGGTCCACCTTTTGGGCGGCGATCTTAAGTCTGCCCTCCCAATTTTGCTGGGGGTAGTCCCCGGGGCCAAATTCGATGCCTAGAATTTTGGCGGTGGCCTGGGGCCCTGGAAGGGTGTCCGGGAGATCAAAACTAGGATCTCCCCCTCCCAGCCAGAGACTTTCACACTTATCCCGGTTGATCATGGACCCGGATGCCTCCGAGTAGCGCACTACCTCCGACATGACCCAGTCCGCCTCCCCTCTCGAGGATACGAACAGGGAAACATCATCGGCGTACGCCACCACCCTCAGAGAGGAGCCAGAGCCCGCCCGGTCCATCCCGACTCCCGCCAACGGTCCACGATCTACCCTCCTTAAGAAGGGATCGATCGCGAACACGTATAAAAGCGGGCTCAGCGGACAGCCCTGACGGACCCCAGAACCCACCTCAAAAGGACGACCTGACCAACCATTCACCAGCGGAAAAGTCTCAGCCCCTTGGTACAAGATCTCTAACCATTTTACAAACCTCCCAGGCAGACCATACCTCAAAAGGACGGACCAGAGGTACTCGTGGTTGACCCGGTCAAAGGCTTTCGCTTGATCTAATGACAGCAAGTACCCCTTCCAGTGACCTGCCCTACCCTGCTCCACTGCCTCTCGGACACCGAGCACAGCACTAAAAGTACTGCGGCCTGGAACAGAGCAATGCTGGGCCCCTGAAAGGAGCCGGGGTGCAAACTTCACCAGCCGATTAAACAGCACCTTGGCCAGAACCTTCCGGTCCGTATCGAGAAGCGCTATGGGACGCCAGTTCTCGATTCCGGACGGATCCTTACCCTTTGACAGAATAATGAGGGCTGACTTCCTCATTGAGCCGGGAAGAGTGCCCGAGGAGAGACACTCATTAAAGACCCCTGTCAAGAGGGGGACCAAGGAGTCCCTAAAAGTCTTATAGAACTCAGATGTTAAGCCATCCGGACCTGGTGATTTCTTGAGCCGAAGCCCATCAATGGCCAGTCTCACTTCCTCTTCCCTGATTTCTTCTGCCAAAACACCAAGAGTGGGGTCACCCCCTGGCTCAGGGATGGCTTCAGCCAGGAAAGCCGACATCCTGTCCCGATCCAGATCCTTCTTTTCCAAGAGGTGTGAGTAGAAGGATCTGACCACCTCCAGGATCCCTGATTTGGATCTGTTCAGGGACCCCGTACTGTCGATCAGTCCTGTCACCATCTTACAATTCACTGACATCTTACAGTTTCTGTAAGGGTCGGGCGAGCGGTACTTCCCGAAGTCCCTCTCAAAAACCAAAGATGTGTGCCTATCATACTGACACCTCTTGAGCAAAGATTTCACTCTGGAGATTTCCTCTCGGTCACCTCCAGTCGAGACAAGCTGCTCGAGTTTCCTCCCCAGAGCCTGGTACAAGCGGTGCCTGTTCAGACTCCTGAGGCTCGAGAGCTGACGGAAGAACCCCGCCACCCGCTTTTTGAAGATCTCCCACCACTCTGACTTACTACTACAGAGATCCAACAGCGGTACCTGGCTCTGAAGAAAATCCTCGAAGGATTGTCTCACCTCCGCTTCTTCCAGCAGGGACGAATTGAGCTTCCACAGCCCTCTTCCCATCCGAGGAGTCTCTGCAACATTCAGAGAAAAGAAAATTAGACAGTGATCGGAGAACTCCACCTCAACGGCGGACACAGCAGAAAAGATGGCGTCCTCCTTCAAAAAAAACCTGTCTATTCTAGACCTACAGCTACCCCTATGGTAGGTGAAACCTCCGTGACCTGGGGTGTGCCGGATGTGGGCATCCACCAGGCGAGCTTCACTGGCTATGCTATTCAACGCGACGCTATCATAAGCCAGGCGATCTCCGGGACCCCCCCGGTCACGGGACCTCGTAATGGTGTTGAAGTCCCCACCGAAGACCACCTGTCGGCTCGTAAAAAGAAAGGGCTTGATCCTCAGGAAGAGACATTTGCGGTCCCACTTGGACTGCGGGCCGTAGATGTTGATGAGCCGGAGCTCTTGTCCCCTCATGAAGACATCTAGGATCAGGCACCTCCCCATTTCCAACTCAGTAACCCGTCGGCATTCAACTGCTGCAGTCTTAAAAAGGACTGCCACCCCGCTATACGGCTCGGCCGCAAGAGACCAGTATGAGGGCCCGCACCTCCACTCCCTCCGTGATTTATAGATGGCCCCCATGTCTGTTAGTCTGGTCTCTTGCAAGAATAAAATTTCTGCCTCAATCCGGGAGAAAAAATCAAAGGCCGTGAAGCGAGCCGCATCTGACTTAATGCTGGCGACATTAATAGACGCCAGCGTCAACGGGGCGAGTTCAGCCATCATGGGTGATCGAGTTGGATGGCCAATTTCTTCCCTACCCCGCTATTACCTCCTCCTGGGGAGGGGTCAGACACCTTCCTTTTCAGGGAAGCTCCCGACGTGTCCATCCCACCCCCCCCGGTGTCCTCGCCCCCGGGTTCCAGGTCTGTCCCCCCCTCAGGAGGAGCAATGCCCCCTGAGGGACGGACTCCGCCATCCCCCGAAGGACCCTCCGGTGTTACCCCCGGCCCAGTACCCTCGTCTTGCGGTTCATCAACTGAACCCCCGAGGGCGCTGAACCGGTTGGAGAGTCTGATCAGAGGGGGGTCAGCGGGCCCTTCCGTATGCACCCTTGTGGTCGGGGGCGGGGGGGACTTTGAAGGCTTGTCAGCCTTCCTCCCCACCGCTTTGCGCTTGGCACGCCTGGTTTTGCCACCTGGTGCTGTAGGCTGCTCTTGGACATCCTCATCAACACTTTCATACTGAGAGGAATTGTCCGAGTCAGCCGCTTTCTCCTCTCTCTCCATCCTCCTGATCTCCTCACTCACCGCACTCTCCCCCAGGGCCTCAGAGGCTTTGGCCACGGGCCTGGAGGGAGGAGCAGGCATCACCCCGGTTGCCCGAGGCTCCACCTGTCCCTTACCTCCCTGGCGTTTTTCCTGCCTCCGCTGGTACGCGGGGCCCCTTGCAGCATTGCCCTTCCTCACTGGCCCCTCAGCCCTTCCCCCTTCGCCACCACCTGCCACAGCAGAAGCAGCGCCACCGGGGGTTGCCCCCCCGCGGTCTCCCCCCACCGGGCCTGTGGCGGCATTAGAGAAAGAGCGAGGGCAGCGGCTGAGAGGGTGACCCAGGTCACCACACAGGTGGCACCGAATGTCTTTGCACAAGGCAGCCAGGTGACCTACCCCACCACACAACGCGCACTTCTGCACCTTGCAGTTGGCGCTGAAGTGAGTGGGGTCGCCGCACTTGTGGCAGACCTTCGGTTGCCCCTGGTAGAAGACCAGGATCCTGTCCCTTCCCAGGAACGCCGAGGAAGGGATGTGGGTGACCGTGCCGCCGGAAACCTTCAATTTGACCATGAAGGTCCAGCCCCCCGACCAGATGCCAAACTCGTCCCTGTTCTTTTTTGGGACCTCGGTGACCTCCCCGTAACGGGAAAGCCACGTCATGATGTCCACGCCTGCGAGTGACTCGTTACATGTAACCACGGTCACTCGCTTGACGGAATTTTGGCGAGACACCGCTTGAGCCACGAAGTCTCGCCATCCGGGCTCTTCTCGCACCAGCTCGTAGTTTGACCAGAAGAGCTCAAGCCCCTCTGGCCGCACGAAGCTGACGTCGAAGAAGCGGGACGCCGAAGGGTGTATCAGGGCAAAGATGTCATTCGCCCCGAAGCCCATCTTAAGGAGGAGCTCCACCACCTTGCTCCTAGGTGGACAGGCTTCACTGCCCCCCCACCTAAGACGGACCACATTCCTTCTTGGCGGCCCCTGCCCGGCTGTGGGGAGAGACCAAACAGTCCCTCCCTCCCTTTGATTTTGGAAGGCTGCTAGGCCATGTCTCTCTATCCAGAAAGACAGGTCCACTGTCCTCCCCTCTACCATGATCGATCTTTCTCCCCTTTGGAGGGCCTCCAGGAAACGGCGGTGCAAACCGCCGTCCCCGGAGCCCGGAGGCGAGGAGACCCCCCCGGAACCACCCCGACCCCCAGCCGCGACCCCCGCATAATTACGTTGGGGCCTCGCGGCTGGGGGGGCAGACGGGCCAGCCCTCCCACCACTACCACCACTTGTGCCAGCACCCTCATTCACTCTCCCGTTCACTCTTTTATTATTTCCACTCGCTCCGGCACTCACTCCAGCATTTACTGCCACATTCACACTCGCACTCACTCCCTCATCCATATCGCTCACATCACCATTTATGTCCTCAAACAGCTCTTCAAAAATATCTCCTATCTCACTCCCACTCTCACTTCCAGATAGACCACTATTTACATTAGCAGACTTGGTGTTGCAGTACCCCTGCCTGCCTGCTGGGGGCCCTGACTGGCCAGTGCTCTGCTCCTTGGAGCTGCTGGCACTGCTCCAACTCTTGTCCAAGAGTGCCGCTGCCCCTTTAAATACCTCCGAGCAGAGCGCACTCAGTACGCCCTGCCCGAGCCTGGGAGCAGCAGCAGCTCCTGGGTTCTCTGGCTCCACTTTTTTTTCTTTTTGTGGTGTCTTTGCACTGAGGACAGGGACGGCCACTGCCACCGCACCCTGCCCTCTGCTGTTCGCCCCCGCCGGCTTCCCAAGGAGCGCCAGAGCCCCCGCACCACCAGATGGAGGTAAGCGGGCTGGGGACCCCGACAACTCCCTACCGACTTTTGGGGGCACTATGCTGCTTGAGGGGGTAGGCGGGACAGGAGGCAGTGGGCCCGCCAAGGCCACGCCCCCCCCGCCGGCCGCAGCCACCCCGGGCAGAGCAGTGACCCCTTGCGAGGCCACGCCCTCCCCAGGTGACGCGGGCACAGCGGGCGGGACAGCGGCCGAGGAGGACACGCCCCCCCGCATGCCGCAGCCTTTGCAGGCTGGGCAACACTCGGGGAGGCCACGCCCCCCTCACGGACTGTCACTGCGCCCCTGAACCCACCACTTGATGTTGGCAGGGCTGGCCACTCCCCCTCATCGCCCAGCGGCGGCGGTGCCCCCAGCACGGACCCCTTTTTGGGTCTACGCGCCGGGGATCCCGCTCTTGCCACGGGCGCCGTCAGAGGAGCTACCAGCCCCTTGCATTTTTTTAGCTGCTGCTTCACAGCAGCCTCCACGCCCTTTCTAGGTCTCTGGACCCCCATAAGTGGACCAGACTTAACGGACCCGTGCGTGGGGGATCCAGAGACCCCAGCACTCACCGCCGGAGGTGCGGTCCTGGCTGTACCCGTGCTGAGCGCCAGGCCAGCCCCCCCTGCCACCGGGGACTGAGCCCGGACACCACTACTGCCAATACCGCCAGCGGCTGTTACACCACTGGCACCAGCACCGACCTCCATGTCGCTGCCTGAACCCTCACCGCCACCACCAGATGTGACGGTAAGGTCCAGGCACACATCACTCTGCCCGCGCCCCCGCTGCGGACCCACCACAGGGCCCGAGCCGGGGTGGGCAGCGGGTTCCATACAGCGGGACAGAGGGACCCCGGAAAGAGGGACAAACATAAGTTTGTCAGCCACGGTGTTTTTTGGCTTGCGCTTGTTTTTTTTCTTTTTCCTCTTTCCGGTTGCCTCGTCCTCAGGGCAGACCTCATCCCCAAAGAGCAGTGTGCCAAACCGCTCTGGGGACTCGATCTGCCTCACCTGTTGTAGGACGAGGCAGCCCCCCTCACTACTACTGTCCCCACTCCCACCAGCCTCCCCCTCGCCCCCACTTTCCTCCGAGTAACTGGAGTCCGGTGGGAGAGCCACTTGCTCAGGGGCCACCCCGCTGCATGTTACCTGGGTGTTGTTGCTCACCAGGCCTTCAGGTGGGGCAGGCGTAGATGTTCCGCCATCCTCCTCCTCTTGGCCCTCCACCTGGCAGGGGCCTCCCGACCCCCCAGGAGACCCTCCGGTCATGGCTCTAAACCGGTCATCGTTTTTCAGTTTCTCTGCAAAGGGGCCGCTCCCACTCAGGATAGCCGCCCGTATCTCCTCCAAGGCCCTGATAGCCCCCTTCAGCCTCTCCACCGTGGCGGAGACCTCAGCTCGTCTCGAGGCGGGGAGCCGGTTCTTAGCCACCGCTCGTGCTCCCCTTAACTCCTCCCGGAGTTTTCTCAGCTGTTTGGCGGCCTCCTCATATTCGCAGAGGTGCGCATGGATGCGGGAGGCGTAGATGGTGGATGGCTCTCCCTCAGCTCTGGAGCCCCAGATGTTGGGGGGCTCTGCCACTGCACCTCTGCTCTGGGCCGCCACTCCTCCGGGAGGAGGAGCCGCCACGGTACCAGCTTCGGGGGGCCCGGTGTCCCGGGGCTCCTGGGTCCTGCGACCCCCTCTCTCCTGGGTCCGTCTCTTCCCCATCCCCCTGGGACTGGCTGGCTGCACCCTGGCCTCTGGATGGTGCTGAGGCCCCCCACCCCCAGCTGGCTTGCCGGAGGGTGGGAGCCAGGGGCACAGCCCCGGCGCTCAGTCCCAGGGAAAGTCCTCTTTCCTGGGAAGGGGGCAGATGGAAAGTCCTTGCTGGAAAAAAACCTCCCTTCCCAGGAGCTTAGCAAGGCCCTAGCCTGCAGACCTCAGCACAGATGCTCCTCCTCTTCCTGGGCGTGCTCTATCCTCCAATCACCTCCAGAGCTGCACGCACTATTCTGCTGTTACACCGTGTCTTATCCTCTAGTCACCTCCAGAGCTGCAGTCCCTATTCTGCTATTACATCATTTCTTAACCTCCAGTCACCTCCAGAGCTGCAGTCACTATTCTGACGATACATTAATGCCTTATAGTGTCTGATCCATTTTTGGATTCTGACCTGTTTACCTGCAGTCCCATGTAACGCCATGGGAAACATATCGTGATAATACACAATGTTACCAACCTGATTTTGTTTTCTGGGAAAATTATTCTAAAATATTTGGTTTTGATCTGTGGACATTGTTCGGGAACTAACAGACAATGGTCGCCCCGGGCAGTGTCCCCAGGTTACACCCCACACAGTGGAATCCTGGGAATTCTATCCCATGTTCAATGACCAAAGATGTAAAAGCCCTTTAATTCTGCTCAGGCTCCTCCCCCTCAGCACAGGTGCAGCATTTTTCTGACAACCTCATGGTTCTCCTGGGGGTTCACTAACTTCTAATGTGATCCACCCTCCATGTTCCAGGATCATACACAGGAGATAATCTGTCCAAGCAGAGCTTCAGGGTAAAGCATGGGGGAACAGTTGTAGCAACAGTCAGTGTAATGTAGCTGAAGTCACTGATCACAGGGTGTATGATAATAGAGCAGAGCTGCAGTGTACAGCATGGGGGACAGAGCAGGAACCTGAGCCTTTGGTAAGACACGGGGGGATTGAGACCACCACAGACTCCAGTAGACAATGCAGCTGAGCTGGAGTCGCGGATTACAGCCGCACTCTGTAGGAGCATGGCACGTATGGGGTTAATGACGGATCGCTGCAGTTTGGCGCTCCGCTGGTGACGGCACAGGACTGACGTGGACGCTCAGTGAGCGCGGTTCTCAGGGTGTACTCACATTTATTTCCCGATGCTGCGCAGGTTTTACCGGTTCTGGCTGAGATTTCACTTGAAGAGCAGAATTATTCTTAAAGAGATATTCCATAACCTGTCACACAGGTGACTGCTAGAGCTGCAGCTGGTTTACTGGTGGGGATTTATGGCTGTGCTCATCCTGAGCTCCCTGGTTCATGAACAGAATGCCAGCGCTGCAGTAAGCACTGACACACATGGATGTGGCTGACCCGATCAGAGGGTGCGCGATGTTGGGAGCGCTCCTCCTGTAGAGGCACTAATAATGTCACCATCCCTGGATCCATCTCTCATGTGATTGGTGGGCAGTTTGGAATTTCTGGCGCTCCAGGGGGAGATCTATTAACCCTTTCCTTCCTACAGTTCCTAATCTGATGGCAGCCAGTAATCCTAGACATTTTTGCCTACTTAGTCGTCAGGGACCAAATATTTGACCACTGGCTCACAAGGAATTAAATACATCATCCATTTGAACAGAACTGTTGCTCATTTGGTCACCAGGGATTGGAAATGCTCAGCATTTGCCCACTTGGTCACCTGGGTCCAACAAAGACCTGGCTTGGTTTTCAGGGACTGGGTCAGTGAGCTAACCTCTTGCCCATTTAGCCTCCTGGATTGTACAATTTGCCCTCCTGATTGCCAGGGAAAGGATATGTTCCTATTTAGTCACCAGAAGCCAGCGCGCTTACCCACTAGGTCAGCAGTGATTGGCCTATTTATCTATATGGGTTGGATATTTAGCAGGGCACTTGCTCATCAGTAGTACTGTTACCAGGACCCCAGACTGTACACACCGCTCCCCCATATTAGGTGCCGTCACGATGGAGAACGTTAACTACAACCCCCATGATGTCCCCTGTGAGGTGCAGGGTCTGGAGCCAGGTGACGGTCTGCACCATCCATCCCGGAGCCAGGTGACGCTCTGCACCCCCCCATCCCGGAGCCAGGTGACGCTCTGCACCCCCCATCCCGGAGCCAGGTGACGCTCTGCACCCCCCCATCCCGGAGCCAGGTGACGCTCTGCACCCCCCCATCCCGGAGCCAGGTGACGCTCTGCACCCCCCCATCCCGGAGCCAGGTGACGCTCTGCACCCCCCCATCCCGGAGCCAGGTGACGCTCTGCACCCCCCATCCCGGAGCCAGGTGACGCTCTGCACCCCCCCATCCCGGAGCCAGGTGACGCTCTGCACCCCCCCATCCCGGAGCCAGGTGACGCTCTGCACCCCCCATCCCGGAGCCAGGTGACGCTCTGCACCCCCCATCCCGGAGCCAGGTGACGCTCTGCACCCCCCATCCCGGAGCCAGGTGACGCTCTGCACCACCCCATCCCGGAGCCAGGTGACGCTCTGCACCCCCCCATCCCGGAGCCAGGTGACGCTCTGCACCCCCCATCCCGGAGCCAGGTGACGCTCTGCACCCCCCCATCCCGGAGCCAGGTGACGCTCTGCACCCCCCCATCCCGGAGCCAGGTGACGCTCTGCACCCCCCATCCCGGAGCCAGGTGACGCTCTGCACCCCCCCATCCCGGAGCCAGGTGACGCTCTGCACCCCCCCATCCCGGAGCCAGGTGACGCTCTGCACCCCCCATCCCGGAGCCAGGTGACGCTCTGCACCCCCCATCCCGGAGCCAGGTGACGCTCTGCACCCCCCATCCCGGAGCCAGGTGACGCTCTGCACCCCCCCATCCCGGAGCCAGGTGACGCTCTGCACCCCCCCATCCCGGAGCCAGGTGACGCTCTGCACCCCCCCATCCCGGAGCCAGGTGACGCTCTGCACCCCCCCATCCCGGAGCCAGGTGACGCTCTGCGGCTGTGTGAGCAGGACGTGGTCAGGAGAGATTTCTATTCACTAACAGCAAGCAGACACCGTGACAATGGGAGGACACTGAATAGATCTTCTGGTATTTTGCAGTGTATGGCCCTTTAATATCCGGCACCCCATGCTTTTGCCTGTGATATCGGTGTAGAAGTAAAGGCGCAGAGCACAGGCATGGATGGCGTGTGAGCTCTGCTGCCCAGCTGTCTGATCAGTGCAGCCGGCAGTAGGACCCAGCGGCCGCCAGATGTGGCTGGGGGGTGTGTGCATTGTGTGGGAGGGGGCGCTCTATGTACATAGATATAAAGCCATATATTGCTGTCTTCCAGGCTCCTCCGCATCACCCCGCTGCTGCCCGCCAGTCTCCAGGGGATCTGCAGGTGGTGACTGTGCTGAGCCCACAGGTCCTCCTGCTGCTCCAGAACAACCGGATCCGCTGCCTTCAGGCGCCCAGGGCTGCCGCCATATGGATGTGAAGAACTCCAGACCTGCGAGTAATCTGTGAGTGACCCCATCATCCAGCACCATGGCCAGGGACAGCGTCCAGATCCCAGATGACCAGGACTTTGAGAACTTCAGGACGGAGTGTCACTCTGAGGCCGGATGGACCCTGACCTACAACAAGTCCGGGATCACCGTGTGGGTGCAGATCCTGGAGGAGGAGCGCGCGCTGCACAAGATCAAGGTGAGGACCCCCGAATTCCGGACAGGGCTTCTATTGATCGGGTTCCCATTATTACTGTGTATCGGGGGGGCTCGGATCCACTTGGTACAATGTATCGGTGCTCGTTATTTCTGGTGGATCCGCTTGGTACAATGTATCGGTGCTCGTTATTTCTGGTGGATCCGCTTGGTACAATGTATCGGTGCTCGTTATTTCTGGTGGATCCGCTTGGTACAATGTATCGGTGCTCGTTATTTCTGGTGGATCCGCTTGGTACAATGTATCGGTGCCCGTTATTTCTGGTGGATCCGCTTGGTACAATGTATCGGTGCTCGTTATTTCTGGTGGATCCGCTTGGTACAATGTATCGGTGCCCGTTATTTCTGGTGGATCCGCTTGGTACAATGTATCGGTGCCCGTTATTTCTGGTGGATCCGCTTGGTACAATGTATCGGTGCTCGTTATTTCTGGTGGATCCGCTTGGTACAATGTATCGGTGCTCGTTATTTCTGGTGGATCCGCTTGGTACAATGTATCGGTGCCCGATATTTCTGGTGGATCCGCTTGGTACAATGTATCGGTGCCCGATATTTCTGGTGGATCCGCTTGGTACAATGTATCGGTGCCCGTTATTTCTGGTGGATCCGCTTGGTACAATGTATCGGTGCCCGTTATTTCTGGTGGATCCGCTTGGTACAATGTATCGGTGCCCGTTATTTCTGGTGGATCCGCTTGGTACAATGTATCGGTGCAGCTATGAGCTCACTTGTTACGTTGTATCGGTTCCCATCATTACTGTAGATCGGCCAGGCCAGATTCCACTTGTTCTCATAGATCCCATGGATCTTGGCTCATCTGTGCCGTTACTATGTGTCAGCGCAGGATAGATCGTGGTGTGTACAATGCATCTAGAGCGGAGATCTCTTTTGATACTTGGACAGGAGGAGTTGTAGCAGCCTCCACGTGTGCCAGGGACATTTTGGTTTCAGTAAATTGAGGTCCGCAGTTGTCATAATGAGGTTTTCTATCCGGTATGTGTAATAGTTTGGAGAGCATGTGTAATCTTCTGGGACAGGACTCCGTGTACGGGGGGAGGTGGAGATCCACCCAAAAATAAAGAGTAAGTGTACCAGTATGGTGAGTATAGGTCTGATGTGTGATGGTGCTGTAGATTGCTCCTGGAGCTGTGTGATCTGGGTGGTGTGTAGTCCTCTCCTGGGGCCGACCCTCTAGTATCAGTACCGTGTGTGGGGGCTCCATGGATCAGCATGAGCAGTGGGTAAGTAATTAGTGTGACAAGTGGGCACTTTACTTCTGGAGCTGTGTGATCTGTGTATCCATATTATGTGCGTTATATGTGGCCAATGTGTAGTTTATTTATGGGTATAATTTGTGCATCAGTATGAAGTGAAGTATATGATGTGTGATGAGTGTATATATTAGCATGATGTATGACGTGTATGTAGCAGTATGGTGTTTGATGTGTGAGGAATGTATGTAGCAGTGTGATGTGTGTGTGTGTGTAGCAGAATGGTGTATGATGTGTGACCGCGCTGTGTGTAGCTGAGTGTATATATGATGTGAGTGTGCGGCACGTTCATGGCACTGGCTGTGCTCCTCACTTTGCCACTCATGACCTGGCAGCACTTCTTGGCATGTGTGCTGGGTACCTCGTGTGATGTCAGAGTGTCGCGCACCGTACACTACACCCCCTGCTCTGGGGGCTCCACACTCAAACAGTGTAATGACTCTCTCCCCCCCCCCCCCATCATCCTCGTGTGTGATTACATCGGTCCTACATGATGTGGCAGTGACGTGTGATGACTCACACACTTCCAGCTCACCACTCCCTGATCTGGATGCCGCAGCGCCCCCTGTCAGTCATTAGCTGCACTACAAGCTATGTGCCCTGTAGAGGGGCCGCTGGCTGTATGGTGGTGTCCGCTCCGCACCTCTTGGCTTTCAGTGACTGGAAAGTCTTGGGTGATCACGAGTTCAGCTCTGCAGATTTCTCTATTAAATCCATTTAGAGCCGTGACTGGAAGCAGTTTACTGGGGGCTTCTAAAGATGGCGGTATTAAAGTCGTAGGTTGTATTCACCTGCGCAGCTGTTGGCGGTGAGATCTGCTGCAGGTGTACTGTCCCTTTAAATATCAATAACCAGTGACTGCACTGGTGTGACCAGTTATTAAGTGGTAATGGCGGCCTAGGAAGGAGGTAAACCATGTTCACCTGTCAGGTGTCCTGTCCTCTTAGTCACCACTTTCCGTGTTTGGTGAAAGTGCGCGGTACATGTGTTTCCTGTGTGTTTTGGCCGAGCCGGATAAGACCAAGACAAACCGGTTCTGTAACTTCTTAAGAAGAAATTTTCCAATAACTTGTCCTCCACCCCTGAAATTGCTACCTGTGGAGCTCTGGACCGAGGGCAGGTTTGGGGCAAGTGCTAGATCTAAGGAGAGGCCAAATATCCATGCTTGACTCCTAGTGCTCGGCCTTAGGACTGGACCATGTATTGGTGGTGGACTCCTAGAGCTTGGCCTTAGGACTGGACCGTATATTGGTGGTGGACTAGAACTTGGCCTAAGGACTGCACCATATATTGGCGGTAGACTCCTAGAGCTTGGCCTAAGGACTGGTCCATATATTGGTGGTGTACTCCTGGAGCTTGGCCTTAGGACTGGACTATATATTGGTGGTGGAATCCTAGAGCTTGGCCTAAGGACTGCACCATATATTGGCGGTGGACTCCTAGAGCTTGGTCTTAGGACTGGACCATATATTGGTGGTGGACTCCAAGAGCTTGGCCTTAGGACTGGACCGTATATTGGTGGTGGACTCCTAGAGCTTGGCCTAAGGACTGCACCATATATTGGCGGTGGACTTCTAGAGCTTGGCCTTAGGAGTGGACCATATATTGGTGGTGGACTCCTAGAGCTTGGCCTAAGGACTGGACCATATATTAGTGATGGGCTCCTAGCGCTTGGCCTTAGACCTGGACCATATATTGGTGGTGTGCTCCTAGAGCTTGGCCTTAGGACTGGACCATATATTGGTGGTGGACTCCTAGAGCTTGGCCTTAGGACTGGACCATATATTGGTGGTGGACTCCTAGAGCTTGGCCTTAGGACTGGACCGTATATTGGTGGTGGACTCCTAGAGCTTGGCCTTAGGACTGGACCATATATTGGTGGTGGACTCCTAGTGCTTGGGCTTAGACCTGGACCATATATTGGTGGTGTGCTCCTAGAGCTTGGCCTTAGCGCTGGACCATATATTGGTGGTGGACTCCTAGAACTTGGCCTAAGGACTGGACCATATATTAGTGGTGGACTCCTAGAGCTTGGCCTAAGGACTGGACCATATATTGGTGGTGGACTCCTAGAGCTTGGCCTTAGGACTGGACCATATATTGGTGGTGGACTCCTAGAGCTTGGCGTAAGGACTGGTCCATATATTAGGTTGCTTTAGTGTGACCTTGTATTCGTGTTAGACTATTAGAGCTTGGCCTGAACAATTGACCATTAGTGGTGGGTGACTAGAACTGGGCTTTAGGACTGTTCCATATGATAGACTGGACTACTAAAGGTTGGCTTAGGATCTGGACTAGGTGTTAGTAATGGGGCTTGGCCAGGTCAGACAGGGTCTCTCTGGTTCATCAGAGGTGAAGGGTCCTTCAGGCCCTCTCAGCAGCCAGTTATTGTAATGCCTACGTGTCTTCCATCTGATTTGCATGTTATGACCGGCGGTGTAGGGTGTTGGGGTAATGTAGAGCATGGGGGCAGTGTAGGGTATTGAGGTAATGTACAGCATGGGGGCGGGGGCGGTGTAGAGATGGGGGCGGGCAGAGCAGCAGCCTGTGATCAGGTGGATTTCAGATGACCTCAGACTCCCAATAGACAATGCAGCTAAGTTGAAGTCGGTGATGTATAACTGTGCAGGTATGGAGCAAAGCAGCAGTGTAGAGTATGGGGGACTGCTCACAGGAACAATCCATGAGATAAATAGCTTAATAGGGAATATATATTAAATATATATGTAAACGTACTGTATATAGTGTGATGTAGGCTGTCTGGTGGTCTCAATAGCTGCATTGTGGCTGTGATTCCAGCGGGGAGGATGAACCCGCCTCAGCCCACCAGGACACGGTGGGAGCAGATTGTGGAGTATTTTTGGATCTGGAGAAACCTGCATGGGAGGATCTGCTGGAAATAACAATCTGTCCTCACTGAGACGCTGTCACACGGGGATCACACCACGGAGCGTGTGGCCAGCCGGGGGGACTACAAGTATCAGCAAGTCTGCACCATTCACGCCACGTAATCATGCAACGGCCAGCACCACAGGATACGATTAGATACACAGCTCAGCAGTCAGTATCACACAGGATACGATTAGATACACGGCTCAGCAGTCAGTATCACACAGGATAGGATTAGATACACGGCTCAGCAGTCAGTATCACACAGGATAGGATTAGATACACGGCTCAGCAGTCAGTATCACACAGGATAGGATTAGATACACGGCTCAGCAGTCAGTATCACACAGGATAGGATTAGATACACGGCTCAGCAGTCAGTATCACACAGGATAGGATTAGATACACGGCTCAGCAGTCAGTATCACACAGGATAGGATTAGATGCACAGCTCAGCAGTCAGTATCACACAGGAGAAGATTAGATACACAGCTCAGCAGTCAGTATCACACAGGATAGGAT
The DNA here is from genome assembly GCF_039654945.1 of Dendrobates tinctorius. Lineage (NCBI taxonomy): Eukaryota > Metazoa > Chordata > Amphibia > Anura > Dendrobatidae > Dendrobates > Dendrobates tinctorius. Next base: position 3,965,194 of record NW_027361824.1, read on the forward strand.
TAGATACACGGCTCAGCAGTCAGTATCACACAGGAGAGGATTAGATACACGGCTCAGCAGTCAGTATCACACAGGAGAGGATTAGATACACGGCTCAGCATTCAGTATCACACATCACTCGGATACAGTATCTTCCTTCCTCTGCCTCCGGTTGGTGGCTCCTGATGGAGGGGGATCTTGTGTCCAGATCAGGACATTATACTCTCCACCATATTCAGACTGGACGGACCGGTTCTGTCACGTAATATGTCGGTGATCTGGCGCCGCTCCCACTGCACCTGACAGTAATGGACGGCAGCCAGAGCCGGGGGAGAGGGAAATGTTCTCTCATCTGTAGGAACAGCAATGGATGTCTCCGAAACTCCCAAGCCGACCAATCACTGGGGCGGTAGTTTTAAAAGTTGCACTGTAGGAGAGGGGTTCCCATTACCCCCATGGCGGCGCGTCACCCGCAGATCCCCCCCCCCTCCATGGCGGCGTGTCACCCGCAGATCCCCCCCAATGACGGCACGTCACCCGCAGATCCCCCCCCCCCCCCTCCATGGCGGCGTGTCACCCGCAGATCCCCCCCCCCTCCATGGCGGCGTGTCACCCGCAGATCCCCCCCCAATGACGGCGCGTCACCCGCAGATCCCCCCAATGACGGCGCGTCACCCGCAGATCCCCCCAATGATGGCACGTCACCCGCAGATCCCCCCCCTCCATGGCGGCGTGTCACCCGCAGATCCCCCCCCTCCATGGCGGCGTGTCACCCGCAGATCCCCCCCCCTCCATGGCGGCGTGTCACCCGCAGATCCCCCCAATGACGGCGCGTCACCCGCAGATCCCCCCAATAACGGCGTGTCACCCGCAGATCCCCCAATGATGGCGCGACACCCGCAGATCCCCCCCAATGACGGCGCATCACCGCAGATCCCCCATAGCGGAGAATCATGGACCTTGCGGTGTATTTTCTGCATTATGATATGTCTATGTCTCCATCAGCAATGAATTATGCAGTACGGCGCATTTTCTCACACCCCCCATATAGAGCTACATGCATTATAGATGGCAGCATAATCACTGCTCGGGGATGCTGTTAACATCATAAAGCCCATTGTGGGGTGTGCAGTATGTCGGGGGTGCAATATTTAGGGTGCCGTGTGAGGTGTCAGGGTGTGTACTATGGAGCGTGCACTATTTGGCAGTGCAGTGTGGGATGTGCACTATGTGGTGTGCCACTATTTGGGGGTGCAACATGTGATGGCATGGTGTGCAGTGTGGTGCGTTCACTATTTGGGGGTGCAGTGTGGTCCGTGCACTATTTGGGGGTGCAGTGTGGTCCGTGCACTATTTGGGGGTGCAGTGTGGTCCGTGCACTATTTGGGGGTGCAGTGTGGTCCGTGCACTATTTGGGGGTGCAGTGTGGTCCGTGCACTATTTGGGGGTGCAGTGTGGTGTGTGCAGTGTGGTCCGTGCACTATTTGGGGGTGCAGTGTGGTCCGTGCACTATTTGGGGGTGCAGTGTGGTGTGTGCAGTGTGGTCCGTGCACTATTTGGGGGTGCAGTGTGGTCCCTGCACTATTTGGGGGTGCAGTGTGGTCCGTGCACTATTTGGGGGTGCAGTGTGGTGTGTGCAGTGTGGTCCGTGCACTATTTGGGGGTGCAGTGTGGTCCGTGCACTATTTGGGGGTGCAGTGTGGTCCGTGCACTATTTGGGGGTGCAGTGTGGTGTGTGCAGTGTGGTCCGTGCACTATTTGGGGGGGGTGTAGTGTGGTCCGTGCACTATTTGGGGGTGCAGTGTGGTGTGTGCAGTGTGGTCCGTGCACTATTTGGGGGTGCAGTGTGGTCCGTGCACTATTTGGGGGTGCAGTGTGGTCCGTGCACTATTTGGGGGTGTGGTGTGTGCAGTGTGGTCCGTGCACTATTTGGGGGGGGTGTAGTGTGGTCCGTCACTATGCTGCCTGCAGTGCAGTTATAACTTTTCTTGCTATCACTTCTGGCCAATAATTTTCCCGGACTCCATCCCGGATTCCCGTCCTGCCTGGAGGAGATGTAGAGTTAACCCTTTGTAGTATGTGGAGGCCCCACAGGTGTAAGCAGAAGCTGATGCATCATCTGTCATGCCATTTGTAGCAGTGATCTCCTCATCGAGCCCCTCTCGTGTAGGGCCACATTGTCCCCTGCCCCCTCCATACTATCTGCAATCTGTTCTGTGACCCCGACCCAGGGCCACATGGCGACTGTGATACTGGGGAATGTATGATGCAGGATGGCCAACTACCCTGGTCGGAGGATGGGAGCTGTGAGCCGCGGTGTAATATAACGTTCATAGTCACCGTGGGACGTATCTGCGCTGTGGGAGCTGAAAGGTTAATAGGAATAGCGGGGGTTAATTCTCCAGGGCTTGTCTGTATTTGCTCAAGGTTGTGAGAGGAATAGAAAGCAGAGGCCATTGATGGACACACGGGGTCATGTGACATCGAGGACGCCAGCACAACTCTGGAGAATAACGAGCGAGGATCTGGGACCACCGATGTGTGCGGCCCCTCCAGAACGTCGGTCCCCTCTCCGGACAAGTCTGCTGTAGCAAATGCTTTTACTTCTCCTGGAGGATTATAACATAGTTAGGACGCAAAAAGCCCTGTGTCCGTCCAGTTCACCCTATATCCTGTCAGAATAAATCCCCAGATCTACGTCCTTCTAAAGAACCTAATCACTGTAAGATACAATATTGTTACGCTCCAGGAAGACATCCAGGCCTCTCTTGAACCCTTCGACTGAGTTCGCCATCACCACCTCCTCAGGCAGGGAATTCCAGATTCTCACTGCCCTAACAGTAAAGAATCCTCTTCTATGTTGGTGGAAAAACCTTCTCTCCTCCAGACGCAGAGAATGCCTCCTTGTGACCGTCACCTTCCTTGGTATAAACAGATCCTCTGAGAGATATTTGTATTATCCCCTTATATACTTATACATGGTTATTAGGTCGCCCCTTAGTCGTCTTTTTTCTAGACTAAATAATCCTAATTTTGCTAATCTCTCTGGGTATTGTAGTTCCCCATCCCCTTTATTAATTTTGTTGCCCTCCTTTGTACTCGCTCTAGTTCCATTATATCCTTCCTGAGCACCGGTGCCATAAACTGTACACAGTACTCCTTGTGCGGTCTAACCAGGGATTTGTACAGAGGCAGTATAATGCTCTCATCATGTGTATCCAGACCTCTTTTAATGCACCCCATGATCCTGTTTGCCTTGGCAGCCGCTGCCTGGCACTGGCTGCTCCAGGTAAGTTTATCAGTAACTAGGATCCCCAAGTCCTTCTCCATGTCAGATTTACCCAGTGGTTTACCGTTCAGTGTGTAATGGTGATATTGATTCCTTCTTCCCATGTGTGTAACCTTACATTTATCATTGTTATATCTCATCTGCCACCTTTCAGCCCAAGTTTCCAACTCATCCAGATCCATCTGTAGCAGAATACTATCTTCTCTTGTACTAACTGCTTTACATAGTTTTGTATCATCTGCAAATATTGATATTTTACTGTGCAAACCTTCTACCAGATCATTAATAAATATGATGAAGAGAATAGGTCCCAACACCGACCCCGGATCTCTTCTTAGACTTCTAGTTTGTCCCGTTCCTCTGTTGTTCCTTCTGGGATTTTATGGATACAACTGCCCCTAAGTCCTAATAACTGCACGACCGGCTCAGGGGCCAAGATACCGATGGTGCATCCTGGGGCCCAGGAGGTGCGGGGGGCCACATTTCCCTCCTGCAGCAGCCTGTGACGCAGACACATGAGGGGTGATTGTGGACGGCACATGGTCCATACGTAGCTCTGCACAGCGCCCCCTGCTGTCTGTTCCAATCATTACTGGTGGCTGCCACTTATGACTGTCCTGATGTTCTCTTTTAAGTCCCCAGCGTGCAGTCATCGCCCACGCCGCCGCCCCCCGCTGTCAGCTCCCAGGACGCTCATCACATGCTGCAATCGGTGTCCTAAATAGATAATGCAGCCCCCGGGGACATCACCCACCATCGTTATAAACCCATTAGATCCACACTGCTGTGATGGACGCCCGGCGGGGCATCTCTGGCGGTAGCACCTCTACAGCACACGCAGGGTTAAGTTTTTCCATGTCCTCAGCATCCCTGTTGCCTAGTAACATGGAGCTTCTCCATCCCTGCCCGGCAACATCCCATCCACAGGGACAGAGCGAGCCGAGCACGACACCATGTCTCCGTGCCGCAACACTTGGGCCAGCGCTGTGCCAAACCTCGCCAACAGGTGCCGACCCTGAACGGGGGGCCGAAAATCCAACCTGTCCTAATGCAGCTCACAGCTGAGGGCTTGTTACTGTTGTCTCCAGTGCAGACAATCCCCCGACTGATACATTGTGTCCGGTGCGGACACCACGGGCCTGATAAATTGTGTCCGATGCGGACACCACGGGCCGAAAACATTGTGTCCGGTGCAGACACCACGGGCCAAAAACATTGTGTCCGGTGCGGACACCACGGGCCGAAAACATTGTGTCCGGTGCGGACACCACGGGCCGAAAACATTGTGTCCGGTGCAGACACCACGGGCCAAAAACATTGTGTCCGGTGCGGACACCACGGGCCAAAAACATTGTGTCCGGTGCGGACACCACGGGCCGAAAACATTGTGTCCGGTGCAGACACCACGGGCCAAAAACATTGTGTCCGGTGCGGACACCACGGGCCAAAAACATTGTGTCCGTGTGCAGACACCACGGGCCAAAAACATTGTGTCCGTGTGCAGACACCACGGGCCAAAAACATTGTGTCCGGTGCAGACACCACGGGCCAAAAACATTGTGTCCGGTGCGGACACCACGGGCCAAAAACATTGTGTCCGATGCAGACACCACGGGCCAAAAACATTGTGTCCGTGTGCAGACACCACGGGCCAAAAACATTGTGTCCGGTGCGGACACCACGGGCCAAAAACATTGTGTCCGGTGCGGACACCACGGGCCAAAAACATTGTGTCCGGTGCGGACACCACGGGCCAAAAACATTGTGTCCGGTGCGGACACCACGGGCCGAAAACATTGTGTCCGGTGCAGACACCACGGGCCAAAAACATTGTGTCCGTGTGCGGACACCACGGGCCAAAAACATTGTGTCCGGTGCGGACACCACGGGCCAAAAACATTGTGTCCGGTGCGGACACCACGGGCCAAAAACATTGTGTCCGGTGCGGACAATACACCCCAGACCCTGGGTTGGGGGGCAATTAACTTCCCCAATGAGTCACATGAAATACTGTAACTGTTGTGGACTTACACAATTTTTAATTTTACACAATAAAATTAAAATTCAATCTAGAAACCCCTTCCTGCAATGTGAAGACGTCCCCGATAAGTGATCCAACCTAATCAGGTTAGTGATAGATCTTTAAGGGTCTGTGCACACGGTCAGATATTGGCGACACTCTAGACGCAGCACATGTCACCTACCTAACACCTCCGAGCAGGATATGACTCCACATGGGAGCGTCCTTCATCATGATCTCCTGATGACCCTTATACCAAACCAGGGGAAACGTGGAAACAATCCGCGCAGCAGCGAAGTGTGTATCAGACATGTTTGTGTGGAGTGAAGGAGCAGTGCTTCGTGAGGTGGTTTTGATGCCGCTTGTGGGGAGCTCCTGCTGCTTTTCCTTTTTCTATAAGGTTGGTCCCAACTGTCTAATCTCACAATGTTCTCATGGCAAAGCCTGACTTAAGGGCCCTTTACACATAGCGATATCGCTAAAGCGTCACGGATTTTTTGACGCAGCAGCGATATCACTAACGATCTCGCTACATGTGACACTCACCTCCGACCGGCCCCCCGCTGGCTATTGCTGATCGCGCGAGATCGGCCTGGTCCATTTCTCGTCGTTGACTTCCTCCTGGCGCCGACGAGCGAGCCATGGACGCAGGCGGAAGACTGTCACCCTCACCGCTTCTGACAGGTGAGTACGACTGCCAACCGCTGCTGCATCGCTGGTGAGATCTGCCTGTGTGGCAGCTCACTAGCGACAATTTAGCGATGCACCAGCGATCCTGACCGGGTCATATCGTGGTCGGGATCGCTGGTGCATCGCTAAATGTAACGGGGCCTTTAGGCTATGTGCACACGCTGCGGAATTCCCGCTATAACTTCCACGGGAATTCCGGAATTCCATTCTGCGGGAAAATCGCATTATAAATTCCCGTGATTTTCCAGCGGAAAAACTAGCAATTTGCAAGCGTAATTAGCTTGCAGAATGCTAGCGTTCTCCATGTGATCTGTAGCATCGCTTGGAGAACTGATTGACCGGTTGGTCACACTCGTCAAACACAGTGTATGACGAGTGTGACCAACTTTTTACTACTGATGCCGCCTATGCACCATCAGTAGTAAAAAGATCTAATGATAAAATAACCCGATAAAAAATCGGGTTATATTCACCTTTCTGCGTCCCGCACAGCCTTCCCGGGCCTCAGCAATGCTCCCGTTCCCAGTAATGCCTTGCGAGACCTTTGATGACTTCGCGGTCTCACGATACTGTAGCGATCCCTATTCCTCGCGAGACCGCTACAGTAATCGCGAGACTGCGACGTCATCAAAGGTCTCGCAAGGCATTACTAAGAACGGGAGCATCGCTGAGGCCCAGGAAGGCTGTGCGGGACGCCGGAAGGTGAATATAACCCGAAATTTTTTATTCTTTTTTTTTACAGGGATATGGTACCCACAGCCCAGAGGACAGTCTCCTCTCCTCCGGACCATGGGTACCATCCGCAAATGTTCTGCTTACTTTTCGCATGGTGGGCACAGCCACATGCGGAATGTAAGCAGAACAATGCATTCCTATGTGGGCATAGGAATGCATGGGATGCTGTTTTTTTTGCGGCAAAAACACGTGTTAAAACTGCTGTGAAAAAAACGCGACGTCTGAACGCAGCCTGAGGGCATGTGCACACGTTGCAGATTTCCTACTGATTTACAGTACAATGTTATTCTATGGGGAAACAAATTTGCTGTGCACATGCTGCGGAAAAATCAGCGCGGAAATGCAGTGGTTTATTTTCCGCAGCATGTCAATTCTTTGTGCGGATTCCACAACGTTTTTACACCTCTTCCATTATAGGAATCCGCAGGTGTAAAAACGCAGGGGAAAGCCGCACAAAATCCGCAATAAATCCACAATAAATCCGCATTAAAAAAGCGCTGATTTTGACCTGTGGGTTCTGCCAAGAGATGCAGATTCCACGCAGAAAATTCTGCACCACAATCCGCAACGTGTGCACATACCCTTACGGTATAACCGTGCCCACATGGTGCTGGATCACACTGGAATCCTATTGTTACACTGTAGATGGCTCATATCCATCACCTTAGTATTGTTTATTGGGTGGACTCTATATACAGTTAGGTCAATATATATTTGGACAGAGACAACATTTTTCTAATTTTGGTTCTAGACATTACCACAATGAATTTTAAACAAAACAATTCAGATGCAGTTGAAGTTCAGACTTTCAGCTTTCATTTGAGGGTATCCACATTAAAATGGGATGAAGGGTTTAGGAGTTTCAGCTCCTTATCATGTGCCACCCTGTTTTTAAAGGGACCAAAAGTAATTGGACAGATTAAATAATTGTAAATAAAATGTTAATTTCTAGTACTTGGTTGAAAACCCTTTGTTGGCAATGACTGCCTGAAGACTTGAACTCATGGACATCACCAGACGCTGTGTTTCCTCCTTTTTGATGCTCTGCCAGGCCTTCACTGCGGTGGTTTTCAGTTGATGTTTGTTTGTGGGCCTTTCTGTCTGAAGTTTAGTCTTTAACAAGTGAAATGCATGCTCAATTGGGTTGAGATCAGGTGACTGACTTGGCCATTCAAGAATATTCCACTTCTCTGCTTTAATAAACTCCTGGGTTGCTTTGGCTTTATGTTTTGGGTCATTGTCCATCTGTAGTATGAAACGACGACCAATCAGTGTGGCTGCATTTGGCTGGATCTGAGCGCACAGTATGGCTCTGAATACCTCGGAATTCATTCGGCTGCTTCTGTCCTGTGTCACATCATCAATAAACACTAGTGACCCAGTGCCACTGGCAGCCATGCATGCCCAAGCCATCACACTGCCTCCGCTGTGTTTTACAGATGATGTGGTATGCTTTGGATCATGAGCTGTACCACGCCTTCGCCATACTTTTCTCTTTCCATCATTCTGGTAGAGGTTGTCTTGGTTTCATCTCTCCATAGAATGTTCTTACAGAACTGTGCTGGCTTTTTTAGATGTTTTTTAGCACAGTCCAGTCTAGCCTTTTGATTCTTGATGCTTATGAGCGGCTTGCACCGTGCAGTGAACGCTCTGTATTTACTTTCATGCAGTCTTCTCTTTATGGTAGATTTGGATATTGATACCTCCTGGAGAGTGTTGGTCACTTGGTTGGCTGTTGTGAAGGGGTTTCTCTTCACCATGGAGATTATTCTGCGATCATCCACCACTGTTGTCTAACGTGAGTGCCCAGGTCTTTGTGCATTGATGAGTTCACCAGTGCTTTCTTTCTTTCTCAGGATGTACCAAACTGTAGATTTTGCCACTCCTAATGTTGTAGCAATTTCTCGGATGGGTTTTTTTCTGTTTTTGCAGCTTAACCCCTTCACCCCCAAGGGTGGTTTGCACGTTCATGACCGGGCCAATTTTTACAATTCTGACCACTGTACCTTTATGAGGTCATAACTCTGGAACGCTTCTATGGATCCCGGTGATTCTGACATTGTTTTCTCGTGACATATTGTACTTCATGTTAGTGGTAAAATTTCATTCAAATAACTTGCGTTTATTTGTGAAAAAAATGGAAATTTGGCAAAAATTTTGAAAATTTCGCAATTTTCCAACTTTGAATTTTTATGCCCTTAAATCACAGAGATACGGCACACAAAAAAACTTGATAACTAACATTTCCCACATGTTTACTTTACATCAGCACAATTTTGGAACCAAAATTTTTTTTTGTTAGGAAGTTATAAGGGTTAAAAGTTGACCAGCGATTTCTCATTTTTACAACACCATTTTATTTTTAGGACCACATCACATTTGAAGCCACTTTGAGGGGTCTATATGATAGAAAATACCCAAAAGTGACACCATTCTAAAAACTGCACCCCTTAAGGTGCTCAAAACCACATTCAAGAAGTTTATTAACCCTTTAGGTGCGTCACAGGAATTTTTTTGAATATTTAAAAAAAAATGAACATCTAACTTTTTTTCACAAAAAAAATACTTCAGGTTCAATTTTTTTTTATTTTACCAAGGGTAACAGGAGAAATTGGACTGCAAAAGTTATTGTGCAATTTGTCCTGAGTACTCTGATACCTGATTTGTGGGGGGGAACGACTGTTTCGGCGCATGGCAGAGCTCAGAATGGAAGGAGCGCCGTTTGACTTTTTCAATGGAAAATTGGCTGGAATTCAGATCGGACGCCATGTCACGTTTGGAGAGTCCCTGATGTACCTAAACAGTGGAAACCCCCTACAAGTGACCCCATTTTGGAAACTAGACCCCCCCAAGGAACTTATCTAGATATGTGGTGAGCACTTTGAACCCACAAGGGCTTTACAGAAGTTTATAACGTACAGCGGTACAATTAAAAAATCATATTTTTTCCACAAAAATGATCTTTTCACCCCAATTTTTATTTTCCCAAGGGTAACAGGACCCTAAAAGTTATTGTGCAATTTGTCCTGAGTATGTTGATACCCCACATGTGGGGGTAAACCACTATTTGGGCGCATGGCAGAGCTCGGAAGGGAAGCAGCGCCATTTGACGTTTTTGGCTGGAATTGAGATCGGACATCATGTCGCGATTGGAAAACCCCTGATGTACCAAAACAGTGCAAACCCCCCACAAATGACACCATTTTGGAAACTAGACCCCCTAAGGAACTTATCTAGATGTGTGGTGAGAACTTTGAACCCCCAAGGGCTTCACAGAAGTTTATAACATAAAGCCGTACAATTAAAAAATCATATTTTTTCCACAAAAATGATCTTTTTACCCTCAATTCTTATTTTTCCAAGGGTAACAGCACCCTAAAAGTTATTGTGCAATTTGTCCTGAGTACGCTGATACCCCACATGTGGGGGTAAACCACTATTTGGGCGCATGGCAGAGCTCGGAAGGGAAGCAGCGCCATTTGACGTTTTTGGCTGGAATTGAGATCGGACACCATGTCGCGATTGGAAAACCCCTAATGTACCTAAACAGTGGAAACCCCCCACAAATGACCCCATTTTGAAAACTAGACCCCCTAAGGAACTTATCTAGATGTGAGGTGAGCATTTTGAACCCCCAAGGGCTTCACAGAAGTTTATAATGCCCGGGCATGAAAATAAAAAAATCTTATTTTTTCCACAAACATGATCAATTATTCCCCAATTTTTTTTATTTTCCCAAGGGTAACAGGAGAAATTGAACCCCAAAAGTTGTTGTCCAATTTGTCCTGAGTAAGCTGACACCCCATATGTGGGAGAAAACTACTGTATGGACACACGTCAGGGCTCAGAAGGGAAGTAGTGACGTTTTGGAATGCAGACTTTGATGGATTGGTCTGCGGGTGTCATGTGCGTTTGAGAGCCCCTGATGTACCTAAACTATTGAAACTCCCAACAGGTGACCCCATTTTGGACACTAGACCCCCCCACGGAACTTATCTAGATGTGTGGTGAGCACTTTGAACCCCCAAGTGCTTCACAGAAGTTTATAACGCTCGGACGTGAAAATAAAAAAATCATTTTTTTCCACAAAAATGATATTTTTGCCCCCAATTTTTTATTTTCCTAAGGGTAACAGGAGAAATTGGACCCCAAAAATTGTTTTGCAATTTGTCCTGAGTAGGCTGATACCCTACATGTGGGGGTAAAACACTGTTTGGGCGCAAGGCAGAGCTTGGAAGGGAAGGAGCACCATATGACTTTTTCAACTCAGAATTGGCTGGAATTGAGATCAAACGCCATGTTGCATTTGGAGAGCACCTGATGTGCCCAAACAGTGGAAACCCCCAATTCTAACTCCAACCCGAACCCCAACACACCCCTAACCCTAATCTCAGCCCTAACCCAAGCCCTAGCCCTAACCCTAGCCCTAATCCTAGCCCTAATGGAAAAATGGAAATAAATACATTTTTTTAATTTTATTATTTTTCCCTAACTAAGGGGGTGATAACGGGGGGTTTGATTTACTATTTATGGCGGTTTTTATGTTTGGCAGCTGTCGCACGCTAAAAGACACTTTTTATTGTAAAAATAGTTTTTGCATCACCACATATTGAGAGCTATAATTTTTCCGTATTTTGACCCACCGAGTCATGTGAGGTCTTATTTTTTGCGGGACAAGTTGACGTTTTTATCGGTACCATTTTCGGGCACGTGACATTTTTTGATCGCTTTTTATTCTGATTTTTGGGACGCAGAATGAACAAAAACCAGCGTTTCATGAATTTCTTTTGGGGGAGTGCGTTTACACCGTTCCGCGTGCGGTAAAATTGATAAAGCGGTTTTATTCTTCGGGTCAGTACGGTTACAGCGATACCTCATTTAGGTCGTTTTTTTATGTTTTGTCGGTTTTATGCAATGAAAACTATTTTATATAAAAAATAATTATTTTTGCATCGCTTTATTCTGCGAGCTATAACTTTTTTTTATTTTTTCGCTGATGCTGTGTGGCGGCTCGTTTTTTGCGGGACAAGATGACGTTTTCAGCGGTACCATGGATATTTATATGCGTCTTTTGGATTGCGCGTTATTCCACTTTTTGTTTGGCGGTATGATAATAAATCATTATTTTTTGCTTCGTTTTTTATTTTTATTTTTTAAGGGGTTCGCTAAAGGGGTTAACTAATGGGACAGTTTTATAGGGCGGGTCGTTACGGACGCGGCGATACCTAATATGTGTACTTTTATTGTTTTGGGTTTTTTTTATTTTCAAAAAATGAATTTATTGGGGGAATATTTTTTATTTTTTTTTTTTACTAATTTATTTGGAGATTTTTTTAAAATTATTTTAACACTTTTTTTTTATTTTTTTTTTAACTTTATTACATAGTCCCAGGTGGGACATCACTGTCCTGTGACAGATCGCTGATCTGTCACATCACAGATCACTGTGACAGATCAGCAATCTGTCACAGGCAGTGCACAAGGCTTCCTCATGCCTGCGCTTTGCAGGCACTGAGGAAGCCAGCTTCCTCCAGGCCCCCGAAGGCCCCTGTCGCCATCTTGGATCCGGGGGCCTGGAGGAAAGGAGTCCCCCGCAGCAGCGCTGCACATTGCGCTGCCGTGGGGGGCTCAGGGAAGCACGGAGGGAGCCCCCTCCCTGCCGATGCTTCCCTTTAACTCCCGGTACACCGCGATCATGTTTGATCGCGGTGTGCAAGGGGTTAACGTGTCGGGGGCGGTCCGTGACCGCCCCTGACACATAGTGCCGGGTGTCAGCTGTGATAATCAGCTGACACCCAGCCGCGATCAGCGGCGCTCACCACGTGGGCCCGCTGATCGCACTAGACGTACTATCCCGTCCATGGGCATAGGGGCCCGGGTCCCATGGACGGGATAGTACGTCTGATGTCAGGAAGGGGTTAAGGATGGCTTGTTTCACCTGCATAGAGAGCTCCTTTGACCGCATGTTTCCTTCACAGCAAAACCTTCCAAATGCAAGCATCACACCTCAAATCAACTCCAGGCCTTTTATCTGCTTAATTGAGAATGACATAACGAAGGGATTGCCCACACCTGTCCATGAAATAGCCTTGGAGTCAATTGTCCAATTACTTTTGGTCCCTTTAAAAACAGGGTGGCACATGTTAAGGAGCTGAAACTCCTAAACCCTTCATCCAATGTTAATGTGGATACCCTCAAATGAAAGCTGAAAGTCTGAACTTCAACTGCATCTGAATTGTTTTGTTTAGAATTCATTGTGGTAATGTCTAGAACCAAAATTAGAAAAATGTTGTCTCTGTCCAAATATATATGGACCTAACTGTAGGTCCGGGAGCGGGGCCAACAATTGCATCTTGATTAGTGTGCCAACCTCTGCGGATTAGGTAGATTTTCAGTTTTTTGGGACTGGTTTATTACTCATTACCTACCTATCTTATTTTAATTTTATTTTGTTGTCATTTTGTGTGTTGCCGATAGTTAAATAATTTTTAATAAAACTATAATGTGTTTTTAAGGGAAATTATGTGAAGTATATTTGATGCCGTCATATAAGAATGTTATTGGTAAACTCGGATGGTTGTGGAGGCCGCACCAAGAGCCTGAGCTTGATTTTACTTTTGAGTTTATATTTATCACTTAATATTGAACAGAATTAAGTCTGGTGACGGCTGCTGATACGTGTTACCATAGGGCAGATCGTGTCCTGTACTCTTACCTGTAGTAATGAATAAGACTGTGGAGACCCGTGTGTCGTAAACGGTGCCTTCCCCCCTCCCACCAATCCCGAAATGACAACGCAAAACAGGCCTACATGGGTTGTAACAGGCCGGTCACAGTTTATTAATTTGATAAGCGGGGAGTGGCAATTACGTCTCGCAACATGCTCACCGCCGGAGGCCCAGTCTGTGACGGACAGGCGGGCAGCCAATGAGTGGCTAGGAACCTTTGCCCCCCCCCCCTCAAATTCCGCCATGGAGGATCAGGTGTACTACCTACACGTGACGCCGACCCCCACCCATCAGCATCAGGGCCTGTTCGATTCCATCCTGCGGACCTGACAAAAATATGTCGAGCCCAATGTCCGTGAGGTGAATGCCATCGGACCTTAGTAACCCTGAGTTGTCGCCTTCCAGTTGGTGGTGGCAAACTACGATGCCATATTTTCCCTTTACGAATCTTGCCACTCTCAGGTTGACCTTTCTTCTTGATCGTTCTATGGCTTTTGGGTCCTTGGCTCCGTGCCAGACAACTCGTGGCACTATCTCCGACCATACCAATATTATATCCGGTAGCAGATAGAAAAAACGCTCGGTCAGCCGTCATCGTTGAACTGAGCTTGACACATCTCCGTTTACCCAGGTCGTTTCCGCCAGCGTGCAAGACTAGTATCACTGGTGCTTTAGCCCTCTTAGCGATGCCGACTACTTCTGGGAAGATCTTTTGCCATTGTAGCCCTCTTATCCCTCTCCAGTTGACCTCTACGTTCCGGAAGCCTAAATTCACGCCGTCCGGCCGATGTTCGGCCCTTTTCTTAGCCCAGTGGACGTACAAGTGTCCGACCACCCAAACTACTGGTTTTTGGACGCCTGAAAGAGACACGATTTGTTACTTGAGCAAGTCGGGTCTTATGTATCTGGCGAAGCATGCGGATTTCCATCGGCCCAATCGCTGCACTTCGGCCTCTGGAATCCCGGCCTTAGCTGCTTCGGTAGCGGCCCCTATTCGGAAGGAATGTGTGCCGTATTCCGAGGGGTCGACGCCAACTGCCTCGAGACACCGATTGAAAATTGTGTGAAACTGGTATTTAGTAAGGGGGGACCCGTCTGTATGTGACAGAATCTACTTGCGTATCTTACTGCCGTGTAACGTCTGACTATGCTAAGTGGGCATACGGAACCAACCTCTGACTTGACGAGGACCCACGTCCCTCTACCCGTGGGGTCGCATTTGGATTTGCGCACCCTAATGCGCAGTGCGTCGCTGCATACAACGAGGTCTTCGTTGATTAGGCCGCCTTCTAACGAAGTTTTAGACCGCGGCACGAGCTCGCTAATAAGAAGAGCTCCAAAAAGGGCGATGGCGAACGCAGCTGATAATAGGAATGACTCATATTGGGACTTGCACACCGATGGGGAAATTGCGATAATATTGTGCAAAAGCCTTAAAGAAATGGGGCGCCGACACTCCTGACTAGGCTGGAGTCTCTTCCAGCCTTTAACGGCTTGTCTGATGAAAAAATATTTTGTCACGTCCGCCCACCCCATTAGCTGGAAGAAAAAGGCTATTCCCGAAAGATGACGCTGCACCGACGTTCCTGATGCGCCTCTTTGAGCAGATTCAAGAGGTCGACCAGCACCTCACATCTTGCCCGATCGCACCTATCGACCGATCTTCCGTTAATTAAAGAGCACCACTCGTGCCACGCCTTACCGTAACCCTGCCAGGTAGCTGGAGTAACCGATGCACGGATCAATGGCATCATTGATTGGCTACTGTGTCCAAAAGGAGTGCTGGACGCCCGATGGTTGCGCGTTGGGTAGGAGAGCTTTGAAGGCCTGCCAATCGGAAAATAACAAAGAGTCAACAAGGTTATCGTCGACCGCCGACGTTACTGTGGCGCGACACCAGATGTTGTGTTTAAGCATAGTAATGCTAGGTGGCGCAGGAGAGTAAAGGTGGGGATGCAGAGGCCATGCTGTTTAAGCTCTTTGCCGTGCCGGGGTGTTTTGTTAAGAATCTGATGTTTCTGTTCTCTAGTTGTGCGCCCCAGAGCTCGACTGCTGCCGCTATTGCGAAGACTTCTAGCAGTTCTGGGTCGCGGCCCCAGCCGGCTGTGATCTATAGTGCTGGCCAGCTGCCTTTGCACCACTGGTCTTGGTAGATTGCCACAAAACCGCCTCTGAGAGTTCCTCCTGCTGCTAGTCCTAAATCTTTGCTTAGCGTTTCTCGAGCCATGACGCAGGTATGTCCGTTGTAGGAATCTAGGAATGATTTCCAGACTAGAAAGTCTTCCTTCAGTGTGCGAGTGAGCCTAATTCTATGGCCTGGCTGGGAGATGCCTTTCGTTGCCAGCGATAAACGGCGTGAAAAGGCTCTGCCCGCCGGCATTACGCGGCAAGCGAAATTGAGTAATCCTAGCAGGGATTGCATCTGATGGAGGGTGACTTTTTTAACTCCGTAGAAATCTTCTGCCATTTGCCGAGTTCTTTGCAATTTATCCTCTGGCAATCTAAAAACCATTGCGTTGGTATCTATTTCGATGCAGAGGAAAGGCAGCACATTGCACGGGCCGACTGTTTTTTCGGTAGAGAGCGGTACACCGAAATGACTGGTTAGGAACTTAAATTTTTGGAGGAGGAAGGAGCAAAGTTTGGAGTCTTTTGGTCCAACGAACAAAAAATCGTCGAGGTGGTAAACCGTGGAATTGCTGCCGGTTTCGTAACGTACTACCCAGTCCAGGAAGGTACTGAAAAGTTCGAAATAGTGACAGGAGATGGAGCAGCCCATCGGTAGGCACCTGTCAAAGTAAAAGAGCTGGTCCACCTTACAACCTAAGAGGTGGAAGCACTCGGGGTGAACGGGTAGTAGGCGGAATGCTGACTCTATGTCCGATTTTGCCAGCAGGGCGCCGGGCCCAGCTGATAGCACGAGTTCGACTGCCCTGTCAAATGAAGCATAGGTTACGGACGCTTCTTCTGGGAGTGTTGCGTCGTTAACCGAGTTGCCTTTGGGGTATAAGAGGTGATGTATTAACCGATATTTTCCCGGTTCTTTTTTGGGGACGATACCTAGGGGTGAGATTCTGAAATTTGTGAATGGCAGCGATGTATATGGGCCCGCCATCCTGCCTAGTTCTACTTCCTTCTCAATTTTTTGCCGTAAGATCTCGGGGAATTCGCGAGCGGATTTCAGGTTATTCGCCGATGTTGGAGCGCGACTAAAATTAAAAGGGACAAAGAAACCGATTTTGAAACCGTGCTCAAGGTGCTGCGCTGCCTCTCTATCGGGGTAGAGGCTTAGCCAGGGGGCCATTGCGGTTACGTTCACCGGGGTTATGCCTTGTAGGTGCTTGGCGTGTACATCTTGCTGCAGGGTGTCCTCCTCCGCAGGCGGAGCAGTCGTGCTTATATTTACAGGCCCCATGGAAGCGGCAGTACCCCTCGTTATACAGCAAGCAGGCCCCTGGTCTCCGTACGACCACTGAATTTTGGCCTGCGGTGGCTGGGTAATTAGTGGCCGATGACGAAAAGGGGGGCTGTTTTTGGGATAGCATGAGTCTTAACCAAATGTCCGTCGCTTTTACGCCCCAGCCGAGGTCCGGTTGCATCGCCAGCCGCCTGCGGAATTCTTCGTCCTACCGCTTCCATGCTGAACCGCCGTGAGACTTTTATGAGTTATATACAAGGTCCTGGTAGATGAATAGCTCGGAACATCGTTCCGGGTGCTTCTGACCCATGATGCAGCCTAGGACTGCGAAGGCCTGGAGCCAGTTGTTCATTGTTTGGGCTACTTTTGGTCTGTTTCTTTCGTACCCTGTCCCCCTCTCCTTATCTACAGACTGGTCTGCCGGTAATAGCGACCATATATCCACGTAATTGTTAACCCATATTTTCTGTTTTATCTCTAGATCTACTTGTGTACCTAGGGGGCTAATACAGCAGAAAAAGGCGTCTTTGTGGAGGCTAGCTGATTGGATTGTCCGTGAGTTAGTCGATCCGGCAGGGCGAGTCAGCTAGTGGACTAGCGCCCTGATGGTGGAAGCTAATTCGCCTTCTCCTGCGATGTGTATGGCGTGGTGCTCGCTGAGTTCGGAACACTTACCGCTGTCTGACGCAGGCCGAGTGTCTCCCGGTGGCGGAGGGACTCCAACTCCCGTCGTCGCGGCGACTTGTGTGCAGGAAGCCCAGGGAGGTGGAGATGGGGTTCCCTGGCAGGTAGCCAATGACACAGCACCTGGTTGTAGGCAGCCGTACGCCTGGGCTCCCGTTGCAGTGGATTGTTGATGTTGGCCGGTAGCCCGGGGAGATGAGGGTGGGTATCCCCTGCCGGCAGCTGCGGATGGGGCACATGACAGCGGGGGCTCGTCGCGTGCCTGAGCGGTTACCGCGGATGGTGTCGCTCCAGCCCCGGCGATGTGTGGCGCCCCTGAGGCTCAGTCGCCACAGAGGTACTGCACCTCCTCCTGAGGTGTGGTGCCCCACCATCCAGGTAAGTTGGAGGCTCCTGACCACGCTCCAACACTCGCATCCCACACAAGACAGTAGTTCAGCAAAGCCACACTGCAGCTCCCTGCTTGGAGTGTAGCAGAGCACCTTTGGTGGCTCCCTGCTTGGAACACGAAATGTGCTGGGAGGCGGGTAGAGTTAGAATACATAAAAGAGCGGGAAGGTTTAGGATTACAGGTCAGTCTGGGAGAGGCACGGGAAAGGAAAGAAGGAGAAAGACATTGAACTGAAACCTGATCTTCCATAAGAGAGAGAGATTAGAACGGAACGAAGGAGTAAAAGGGAACAGAGAGGACGTGGGTTAGAGGAAGAACCCTGCCTAGAAGTTCTAAGCGCAAGGCCGGGGACCGGTCCCCGAGGTTGTATGGACACTAATGGTTCTGCAGCAGACACCGGTGGAGTAGTGGGCTTTAAATGCACTACTCCCATCTAAGACTTGAGGGCACAACAGCAACTTGGATAGTGAGCCAGGACTCAGGAGTAAGGAGTCCCCGAAGCAGACTACAGCTGTCTGCCTTACAAGTAGAGTTCTTGGGAACATCTGTCAGGAGGCACTCCAGTGTAACTCAGTACTGGGAGTACTTCACACTTAAAGGCGCTATAGAGGAGACGTTTAGAAAGGCACATGTTGGCGGAGTGTTGGAAGGGAGCATTCCATCTTGCCTGGAGGTTGACTGAGTCCCTGACCCGGAGGACACGGCCCGGAGGCAGGCACCTGTGTGTACTACAGAATGTGAGTAAAGCTTTGGAACTCCAAGCCCTGGTGTCCTCCATTCATTATCGCGCCAACGCACCTAGCACCGCTACATCTGGGTACCAGCATCTACACCGCTTGTGCCTCTCCAATTCCACATCTACACTGCCCTGGGGCTACAGCTCCACCTGTGGGGAGTTTCACCATCTTGGCTGCAACACACCACCAGCCCCAGAGGATCTGCAAGCAGCGTCGGCTTAACATCTCACTTGCCGAACACCACAGGTGGCGTCACGAACTATTCCATTCATTGCATTCAAACCATTACACTCCACCATTACTTGAGCACCCAGGGCCACGGACCGGGTCCCCGCTGCTGTGACACATCCCGCTGACACCGGCCCGGTACCGAGTACCCCACGGTCCTGGGAGGGGCGACCCAGATGCGTCCTTGGGATGACCGCCGTCTTCTACGGTACCGCCTATCGTGGCTCACTGAACTGTTGGACCATCCTGACGTGGACGGTGAACGCCACCTGGCGGACCAAGACCTGTGGTGGTACCTACAGTTGTGGCCAAAAGTATTGGCACCCCTGCAATTTTGTCAGATAATACTCAGTTTCTTCCTGAAAATGATTGCAAACACAAATTCTTTGGTATTATTATCTTCATTTAATTTGTCTTAAATGAAAAAACACAAAAGAGAATGAAGCAAAACATTGATCATTTCACACAAAACTCCAAAAATGGGCCAGACAAAAGTATTGGCACCCTCAGCCTAATACTTGGTTGCACAACCTTTAGCCAAAATAACTGCGACCAACCGCTTCCGGTAACCATCAATGAGTTTCTTACAATGCTCTGCTGGAATTTTAGACCATTCTTCTTTGGCAAACTGCTCCAGGTCCCTGATATTTGAAGGGTGCCTTCTCCAAACTTCCATTTTTAGACCTCTCCACAGGTGTTCTATGGGATTCAGGTCTGGACTCATTGCTGGCCACCTTAGAAGTCTCCAGTGCTTTCTCTCAAACCATTTTCTAGTGCTTTTTGAAGTGTGTTTTGGGGCATTGTCCTGCTGGGAGACCGAGCTTTTTCACACTGGGCCCTACATTATGCTGCAAAATTTGTTGGTAGTCTTCAGACTTTATAATGCCATGCACACGGTCAAGCAGTCCAGTGCCAGAGGCAGCAAAGCAACCCCAAAACATCAGGGAACCTCCGCCATGTTTGACTGTAGGGACCATGTTCTTTTCTTTGAATGTCTCTTTTTTTCTCCTGTAAACTCTGTTGATGCCTTTGCCCAAAAAGCTCTACTTTTGCCTCATCTGACCAGAGAACATTCTTCCAAAACGTTTTAGGCTTTTTCAGGTAAGTTTTGGCAAACTCCAGCCTGGCTTTTTTATGTCTCGGCGTAAGAAGTGAGGTCTTCCTGGGTCTCCTACCATACAGTCCCTTTTCATCCAGACGCCGACGGATAGTATGGGTTGACTGTTATGATTGAGTCACCGTAGGAGGCAAAAACAGAAATGCTAGCCTTGTCCAGAAAACCAGAGAAGTTGGCAGCTATCGGATTGCAGACCCCTGAACCTATCAACACAACTAGCAGTAGCCGTGGGGGGTTCCTATGATGCCCTAGACCCCTCAATCACAGCCGGAGAATCAAATAGGCCTAAAGAAAGAAAAGGGAAATCTAAACTGCCCCAGAGCAGACCCCAAAGCAATAGGCAGCCCCCAACATATAATGACGGTGAAGCAAGATGAAAATACTAACACAGACAGAAAGATAGACTGAGCAAAGAGGGGCCCAAGCTAACTTGATAGGAAAGGACAGGAAGGCTACTGTCTGCAATCCGTGAAAAACCCTATGAAAATAAGAGCCAACAAACTGACAGTGAAAAAGGCCCTGAAGACGCTAGGCTTCAAAAAGCTATGTCAGCACTCAGGAATATACTGAAGACAGAGCTACAGGCAAAAGGAGATTCAGCTCACCCCAGCAGGGGATGGCAGAATACTGAAAAGCAAGGAAAACAAAAAAACAAAACAAAAAGGCAAAAGCCAAAACAGAAAACTTAGCTTTAGGGAGCAGGAATCAGACTGGTGTCCTAGGAGTCCACAGAGAAATCACCCGCAGGGCAGAAGGGCGTCGGCAGCCTTATATCCAGTCTGTGACTCCACTCAGCCAGTCATCCTCATTAGACTCAGGTGCCTGATAATCAGGCTTACTACCTTCCTTCACCAGAATAGGGAGTTCACCAGCCCCCAGTGACGAAGGGGAAAATGAACTCACAACAGTACCTCCCCCTTGAGGAGGGGTCACCGAACCCTCAACCACGCCACCAGGGCGATCAGGGTGAGCCCGATGAAATGCACGCACCAATCTTTTGGCATGAATATCGGAGGCAGAGACCCAGG
The DNA here is from genome assembly GCF_039654945.1 of Dendrobates tinctorius. Taxonomy (NCBI): domain Eukaryota; kingdom Metazoa; phylum Chordata; class Amphibia; order Anura; family Dendrobatidae; genus Dendrobates; species Dendrobates tinctorius. The sequence goes on from NW_027361824.1 coordinate 3,986,238, forward strand.
AATTATCCTCCTGACCATAACCCTTCCACTTAACCAAATACTGGAGTCTCCGTCTAGCCAGACGGGAATCCATTATTTTCTCTACCTCATATTCCATGTTACCTTCAACCAATACAGGGTCTGGAGGTGCCACCCCAGGAACCACTGGTTCAACAAACCTCTTCAACAAGGACTTATGGAACACATTATGGATTTTAAATGTGACAGGAAGAGCCAAACGAAAAGAGACCGGATTAATAATCTCCAAAATCTTGTAAGGTCCAATAAATCTCAGCTTAAACTTAGGAGAAGCCACCTTCATAGCAATATTTTTTGATGATAACCACACCATATCACCAATCTTAAACTGGAGACCAATGGTCCTATGTCGATTGGAAAACCGCTGGGCCTTTTCCTGGGAGAGAGATAACTTATCCACCACTTCGTCCCAGATCTGGTGCATTCTCTCCACCACAGTTTCAACACCTGGGCAGGCAGAAGGCTCCACCTACCCTGAAGAAAATCGAGGATGAAACCCAAAGTTACAAAAAAAAGGTGACATTAAAGTGGCAGAACTAGCTCTATTATTTAAGGCAAATTCGGCCAAGGGCAAAAATGAAACCCAATCATCCTGATCAGCGGAAATAAAACATCTCAAATACGACTCCAAGGTCTGGTTTGTTCTCTCTGTCTGCCCATTGGTCTGAGGGTGAAAAGCAGAGGAGAAGGACAACTGAATTCCCAGCTTGGAACAGAAAGTCCTCCAAAATCTAGACACAAACTGAACTCCTCTGTCAGATACAATGTTCTCAGGAATCCCGTGTAAGCGAACCACCTGTTGCAAAAACAGGGGCACCAACTCAGAGGAAGATGGCAACTTAGGGAGTGGGACAAGATGAACCATCTTAGAGAACCTATCACAAATCACCCAAATAACAGTCATTCTTTGAGAGACCGGCATATCAGAGATGAAATCCATTGAAATATGGGTCCATGGCCTCCTGGGGACCGGCAAAGGCATCAACAACCCACTAGAGCGAGAACAAGATTTAGACCGGGAGCAAGTCCCACAGGACTGCACAAAATTCCTGACATCATGAGACAAGGTGGGCCACCAAAAAGAGCGACTCACCAGATCTCTTGTATCAAAAATACCTGGATGACCAGCCAATGCAGAGCAATGAACTTCAGACATCACTCTCTTCTTCCACTGGTCAGGAACATACAACTTTCCACTGGGACAACGCTCAGGTTTGTCCTCCTGGAACTCTTGCAGAGCAAGTCTCAAATCGGGCGAGATGGCAGAAAGAACTACCCCTTCGCCTAAGATTGTAGCAGGCTTGGTCACCACAGGAGAATCAGCAATGAAACTCCTAGATAGGGCGTCTGCCTTGACATTCTTAGTTCCAGGAAGAAAAGAGACCACAAAATCAAAACTTTTAAAAAAAGCAAGGCCCACCTAGCCTGTCTAGGGTTCAAGCGTTTAGCCGACTCTAGGTAAATCAAATTCTTGTGGTCAGTGAGGACCACAACTTGATGTTTAGCTCCCTCCAACCAATGTCTCCACTCCTCAAATGCCCATTTCATGGCCAACAGTTCCCGATTCCCCACATCATAGTTACGTTCAGATGGAGAGAACTTTCGGGAAAAGAAAGCACAGGGATTCATTTTAGATGTTACAGGATCCTTTTGGGACAAAACAGCGCCTGCACCAATCTCAGAAGCATCCACCTCTACCTGGAACGGGAGTGAGACATCAGGTTGCCGCAAAACCAGGGCGGAGGTAAATCTTCGCTTCAGCTCCTGAAAGGAAGCAACAGCCTCAGGAGACCAATTCAACACATCAGCACCCTTCTTAGTCAGATCAGTCAATGGCTTGGCAATACTAGAAAATTTTGCTATAAATTTCCGATAAAAATTAGCAAAACCCAAAAACTTCTGGAGGGCCTTCAAAGAAGTGGGCTGAACCCAATCATAAATGGCCTGTACCTTGGCCGGGTCCATTTCAATAGTTGACCGAGACAAAATAAATCCCAAAAATGAAATCCTCTGTACTCCAAAAAGGCATTTCGATCCTTTGACATACAGGGAATTCTCCCTCAAGATCCGGAACACAGTCCGAATATGTTCCACATGAGAATCCCAATCCTTGGAGAAGATCAAAATATCATCCAGGTAAATAATCAAAAATTTATCGACAATGTCTCGGAAAATATCGTTCATGAAGCACTGGAAGACAGAAGGGGCATTAGTGAGCCCAAAAGGCATCACCAGGTACTCAAAATGTCCCTCCGGAGTATTAAACGCCGTCTTCCATTCATCCCCCTGCTTAATGCGGATAAGATTATACGCCCCCCTGAGGTCAAGCTTGGTAAACCAGCAAGCACCTCTAACTCTAGAGAATAGATCCGAAATCAGGGGTAACGGATACTGATATTTAATAGTAATTTTATTGAGGGCACGATAATCAATACAAGGCCTTAAAGAACCATCTTTTTTGGCCACAAAAAAAAACCGGCACCTAAGGGTGAAGAGGATGGTCTAATATGACCCTTCTCCAACGCCTCCTTAATATAGGACCACATAGCCTCGTGCTCGGGTACAGATAAATTGAAGAGCCGACCCTTGGGAAATTTACACCCCGGGCTTAGTTCAATTGCACAGTCATAACTCCTATGAGGAGGCAAAGACGCAGACTCATTCTCACTAAATACATCATAAAAGTCCGCCAAATAGTCAGGAACATCATGCGACTGGGGAGAGGTGGAGAAAACAGGAGCCTCACTAAAGGTACACCGACAACCCCAACTCACCACAGACACAGATTTCCAATCCAAAACTGGATTATGAATTTGCAACCAGGGAAACCCCAGAACAACGGCATCATGCAGACCATGCAATACCAAAAATCTGCAATTTTCTTGATGGTCTGGGGCGACCCGCATGACCACCTGGGTCCAAAACTGAGGTTTATTTTTAGCTAAAGGAGTAGCATCAATCCCCCTCAAAGGGATAGGCGTCTGCAGAGGTGTCATCGGAAATCCACAACGTTTAGCAAAATCCAAGTCCATTAGGTTTAGCGCTGCTCCTATATCCACAAAAGCCTTGGTGGAAAATGTGGACAGGGAGCAGATCAGAGTAATTGCCAGAAGAAACTTAGGTTGAACACCACCAACAGAAAACGTGTGTGCAATGCGTTTCTCTCGTTTAGGACAAACAGAAATAATATGCGAGGCATCTCCACAGAAAAAACACAACTTATTACGCCTTCTGAACTCCTGACGTTGCGCCTTAGACAAAACTCTATCACATTGCATAGGTTCAGACGTCTGTTCAACTGGTGGCAACACCTCTCGTGCAATCCTGCGTTCACGTAAACGCCGATCAACCTGAATGGCTAATGACATAGAATCGTCCAGACCAGAGGGAACAGGAAATCCCACCATAGTATCTTTTACGGCTTCTGACAAACCCTTCCGAAAGAGAGCAGCCAAGGCATTATCATTCCAGGTAGTAAGGACCGCCCACTTTCGGAACTTTTGACAGTACAACTCTGCGGAATCTCGACCCTGGTTCAATGCCAACAGGGTCTTTTCAGCCTGATCAATAGCATTAGGTTCGTCATACAACAACCCCAAAGCTTGAAAGAATGCGTTCACATTAGTCAGAATAGGATCATCTGGTTTCAAAGAAAACGCCCAATCCTGGGGATCGCCACGCAGCAAAGAGATGACAATTTTAACCTGCTGCGCGGAGCTCCCTGACGAGTTAGGCTTCAAGGCAAAAAATAATTTACAATTATTTTTGAAACTCAAAAATTTAGATCGATCCCCAAAAAATACATCAGGTGTAGGGATCTTTGGCTCAACAGCATGCGAACGAGCAAGGTAGGCGGAAATTCCCCGCACTTCCACAGCGAGCTGCTCCACATGATCAGACAATTGCTTTATCTCCATTGAGAGAGAAAAAAAAAATTCCCCCTACGGCCTCAGAGATATAGAGGAAAGAATATACACACACCTTTTTTTTTTTTTTTTTAAACACAATTCTTTCCTGCTATTGAGTACCCTAGAATCTGCGGTATGGCGGGTGATTCTGTTATGATTGAGTCACCGTAGGAGGCAAAAACAGAAATGCTAGCTAAGTCCAGAAAACCAGAGAAGTTGGCAGCTATCTGATTGCAGACCCCTGATCCTATCCACAACAACTAACAGTAGCCGTGGGGGGTTCCTACGATGCCCTAGACCCCTCGATCACAGCCGGAGAATCAAATAGGCCTAAAGAAAGAAAGGGGAAATCTAAACTGCCCCAGAGCAGACCCCAAAGCAATAGGCAGCCCCCAACATATAATGACGGTGAAGCAAGATGAAAATACTAACACAGACAGATGGATAGACTGAGCAAAGAGGGGCCCAAGCTAACTTGATAGGAAAGGACAGGAAGGCTACTGTCTGCAATCCGTGAAAAACCCTATGAAAATAAGAGCCAGCAAACTGACAGTGAAAAAGGCCCTGAAGACGCTAGGCTTCAGAAAGCTATGTCAGCACTCAGGAATATACTGAAGACAGAGCTACAGGCAAAAGGAGATTCAGCTCACCCCAGCAGGGGATGGCAGAATACTGAAAAGCAAGGAAAACAAAAAACAAAACAAAAAGGCAAAAGCCAAAACAGAAAACTTAGCTTTAGGGAGCAGGAATCAGACTGGTGTCCTAGGAGTCCACAGAGAAATCACCTGCAGGGCAGAAGGGCGTCGGCAGCCTTATATCCAGTCTGTGACTCCACTCAGCCAGTCATCCTCATTAGACTCAGGTGCCTGATAATCAGGCTTACTACCTTCCTTCACCAGAATAGGGAGTTCACCAGCCCCCAGTGACGAAGGGGAAAATGAACTCACAACAGTTGACACTGTTGTACCCTCGGACTGCAGGGCAGCTTGAACTTGTTTGGATGTTAGTCGAGGTTCTTTATCCAACATCCGCACAATCTTGCGTTGAAATCTCTTGTCAATTTTTCTTTTCCGTCCACATCTAGGGAGGTTAGCCACAGTGCCATGGGCTTTACACTTCTTGATGACACTGCGCACGGTAGACACAGGAACATTCTTGTCTTTGGAGATGGACTTGTAGCCTTGAGATTGCTCATGCTTCCTCACAATTTGGTTTCTCAAGTCCTCAGACAGTTCTTTGGTCTTCATTCTTTTCTCCATGCTCAATGTGGTACGCACAAGGACACAGGACAGAGGTTGAGTCAACTTTAATCCATGTCAACTGGCTGCAAGTGCGATTTAGTTATTGCCAACACCTGTTAGGTGCCACAGGTAAGTTACAGGTGCTGTTAATTACACAAATTAGAGAAGCATCACATGATTTTTCGAACAGTGAGAATACTTTTGTCCACCCTCTTTTTTATGTTTGGTGTGGAATTATATCCAATTTGGCTTTAGGACAATTCTTTTTGTGTTTTTTCATTTAAGACAAATTAAATGAAGATAATAATAACAAAGAATTTGTGTTTGCAATCATTTTCAGGAAGAAACTGAGTATTATCTGACAGAATTGCAGGGGTGTCAATACTTTTGGCCACAACTGTATGTGTGCTGTGTCTGCGTCGCCGGGGGGAATATTAGGAGTTAGAGGGGCGGCGAACATGGTTTCAGGAGTCTTCGGAGGAGGATGGGGACGGTCTGCGGCGTATGTGCCTACGACTGTCGTGGTTAGGGAATGTTTTGGTGGCGGTTATTTCGGTGCTAAGGGGGGGGCGTTGCGCTGGACATGGTACGCGACTGGGGGTGTGGGGCGTGTTGGCGCTGAAGCGGGGGGGTGAGCCGGGTGGGATGTGACGGAGGGGGCTTGGGTTGGCGTTGGACTGTAGCCGATTTGAGACTGAGTGTCTGGGGGTGTTGGCGGTGCACCGTCTATTATTGGGGTGTTCCTGTTGCGTGCGACCGTGCACGTGCTTGATACGTACTGCATCGGTTGCGGAGCGCGACAATCGGTCACCCTGGACCGGTCGTTGCGCTCCGCGACCGCGTTGGCGGATGTACGGCTTGACTCCGCGGCCCCCGGTGCGGACGTCGTAGCCACGTTCGCGGGGGGAACGTTGTGGGGCGAGTCGTGGACGTCTAGTGGCCTGTGCTGGGGTGGGGGCAGGGTGAGCGGGACCTAGGTCAGGCCTAGGGGAGTTGGCTGAGGGGGTTGTGGGCCACGACCTGTGGTGCGCCACGGCCTGTGCTGCGCCACGCCGGGTGGGATGGGCGGGTTGCCGCCGGCACGCTGTGTCCCCAGGGTGGATGCTCGGGCCTGGGGGAGTGGGGCATAAGATGGTGGGCCGGGGAAAAGGGGCTTGATGGCGCGGCCTGTGTGCTGTATGGGCGTGGAGGTGCGTGGTGCTTCCCTGGCCCGCGCTGCACTCTGGACAGCAGCGTGGGCCTGCGGGCCAGTAGTGGGCGGGGTTTCCCAGGCTCGCACTGAGCTCTGGGTGACAGGGCGGGCCTGTGTAGCGGAAGTGGGTGGGGCCTCCGCCACACGTGCGAGCCGGGGACCGGAAGTGACTGGAGCCCGCACAGCCGTGGAGGAGGGAGCCGGGCGTGCACTGGCCCGACGACCGACATCGCTGCGCCCCCCAGAGCGATGCGTGGGGCGGCAGAAGGAGCGCGGCGACTTGGAAGCGCCGGCTCCCCGCCGACACGCAGGCGCTCGGGAGGGCGGGAGGAGCGCGCCGAGCATCTACCCGGCGACAACGCTGCACAGCCGGCGATAGGAGCGCTGGAGGCCGAGATCGTGGGCCCCAGCGCGGTGGGGGAGGATGGACTGCCCGCCGTCTCGGCACTGGACAGAGGCAAGTACTCGCCCGAGGCGGGGAGGACTGGCAGTCCAGGGAAGGGGGCAGAGGGAGATCTGGAGAAGCTCCCCGTGTGACCCGAAAACAGGATGGGAGAGGACGGAGCCCCGGGGGACGATGGGGAGGCTAGGGGGTCGCGAGAGGGCACAGGAGGGTGAGCATCCAGGCCAGATAAGAGGTCTATAACCCATTGCTCACCTCCTGTGCTGCTCTCTGCTGCAGGGCCGCGATCATGGCTTCGGACTTGGTTGTCAGAAGGTCAGGAACAACTGCTACAACTGCTTCCAAGGGGGTCAGCCAGGGAGAATGAGGAAGATACAGACCCCGGCAACTGGGTTTAACCCTTGTAGGTGTGGCCGGACGCCCCTTCCTCTTCCTTCCTGTTGGGCGTCCAACCTAAAGCATCGCTTGGGGGGAGTAGTAGGAGGAGGGAATTGGCACCACACAGTGTTTTCTCCTAACTTTGCCATAGGGGCTCCGCAGTCCGAGGCCCGTTCACTGTGCGGTACCGTGCCTGCCATTGTATACAGTTTATATAAAGCAGAAACACACAGTATGATATCCCCCCCCACATACACAGTATGATGTCCCCCCACATACACAGTATGATGTCCCCCCACATACACAGTATGATGTCCCCCCACATACACAGTATTATGTCCCCCCCACATACACAGTATTATGTCCCCCCCACATACACAGTATGATGTCCCCCACACCTGTGTTATTCTACCTGCAGGACTGTCATCTGATCCCTCAAGGTGGCTGCGTCATCCTTCCTGAGCTGCACCCAGGAGATGATGCACTGTGCAGTGTACAGTCATGGCCAAAAGTTTTGAGAATGACACAAATATTATATTTTCACATGATCTGCTGCCCTCTGGTTTTTATGTGTGTTTGGCAGATGTTTTTATCACATACAGAAATATAATTGCAATCATATTATGAGTAACAAAAGGTTATATTGACAGAATGAGTTAATGCAGCAAGTCAATATTTGCAGTGTTGACCCTTCTTCTTCAGGACCTCAGCAATTTTCCCTGGCATGCTCTCAATCAACTTCTGGATCAAATCCTGACTGATAGCAGTCCATTCTTGCAAAATCAATGCTTTTATTTTGTCTGAATTTGAAGGTTTTTGTTTGTCCACCCGTCTCTTGATGATTGACCACAAGTTCTTAATGGGATTAAGATCTGGGGAGTTTCCAGACCATGGTCCCAAAATCTCTGTTTTGTTCCCTGAGCCATTTAGTTATCACCTTTGCTTTATGGCAAGGTGCTCCATCATGTTGAAAAAGGCATTGTTGATCGCCAAACTGCTCTTGGACGGTTGGGAGAAGTTGCTCTCGGAGGACATTCTGGTACCATTCTTTATTCATGGCTGTGTTTTTAGGCAAGACTGAGAGAGAGCCCATTCCCTTGGCTGAGAAGCAACCCCACACATGAATGGTTTCAGGATGCTTGACAGTTGGCATGAGACAAGACTGGTGGTAGCGCTCACCTGGTCTTCTCCGAATAAGCTGTTTTCCAGATGTCCCAAACAATCGAAAAGGGGATTCATCAGAGAAAATGACTTTACCCCAGTCCTCAGCAGTCCACTCCCTGTACCTCTTGCAGAATATCAGTCTGTTCATGATGTTTTTTCTGGAGAGAAGAGGCTTCTTTGCTGCCTTCCTTGAGACCAGGCCTTGCTCCAAGAGTCTCCGCCTCACAGTGCGTGCAGATGCACTCACACCTGCCTGCTGCCATTCCTGAGCAAGCTCTGCACTGCTGGTAGCCCGATCCCGCAGCTGAAACACTTTTAAGAGACGGTCCTGGCGCTTGCTGGTCTTTCTTGGGCACCCTGGAGCCTTTTTGGCAACAAGGGAACCTCTCTCCTTGAAGTTCTTGATGATGCGATAGATTGTTGACTGAAGTGCAATCTTTCTAGCTGCGATACTCTTCCCTGTTAGGCCATTTTTGTGCAGTGCAATGATGACTGCACGTGTTTCTTTAGAGATAACCATGGTTAACAGAAGAGAAACAATGATGCCAAGCACCAGCCTCCTTTTAAAGTGTCCAGTGGTGTCATTCTTACTTAATCATGACAGATTGATCTCCAGCCCTGTCCTCATCAACACCTGTGTTAATGGAGCGATCACTGAAACGATGTTAGCTGGTCCTTTTAAGGCAGGGCTGCAATGATGTTGAAATGTGTTTTGGGGGATAAAGTTAATTTTCTAGGCAAATATTGTCTTTGCAAGTAATTGCTGTTAAGCTGATCACTCTTTATAACATTCTGGAGTATATGCAAATTGTCATTAGAAAAAATGAAGCAGTAGACTTTGTAAAAATTAATATTTGTGTCATTCTCTAAACTTTTGGCCATGACTGTATATAGACAGGAGGAGTGGTACTGTGCAGTGTATATATACAGGAGGAGTGGTACTGTGCAGTGTATATATACAGGAGGAGTGGTACTGTGCAGTGTATATATACAGGAGGAGTGGTACTGTGCAGTGTATATAGACAGGCGGAGTGGTACTGTGCAGTGTATATATATACAGGAGGAGTGGTACTGTGCAGTGTATATAGACAGGCGGAGTGGTACTGTGCAGTGTATATATAAAGGAGGAGTGGTACTGTGCAGTGTATATATGCAGGAGGAGTGGTAATGTGCAGTGTATATATACAGGAGGAGTGGCACTGTGCAGTGTATATATACAGGAGGAGTGGTACTGTGCAGTGTATATAGACAGGAGGAGTGGTACTGTGCAGTGTATATAGACAGGAGGAGTGGTGCTGTGCAGTGTATATAGACAGGAGGAGTGGTACTGTGCAGTGTACATATACAGGAGGAGTGGTACTGTGCAGTGTATATAGACAGGAGGAGTGGTACTGTGCAGTGTATATAGACAGGAGGAGTGGTACTATACAGTGTATATATACAGGAGGAGTGGTACTGTGCAGTGTATATATACAGGAGGAGTGGTGCTGTGCAGTGTATATAGACAGGAGGAGTGGTACTGTGCAGTGTGTATATATACAGGAGGAGTGGTACTGTACAGTGTATATATACAGGAGGAGTGGTACTGTGCAGTGTATATATACAGGAGGAGTGGTAATGTGCAGTGTATATAGACAGGAGGAGTGGTACTGTGCAGTGTATATAGACAGGAGGAGTGGTACTGTGCAGTGTGTATAGACAGGAGGAGTGGTACTGTGCAGTGTGTATATACAGGAGGAGTGGTACTGTGCAGTGTATATATACAGGAGGAGTGGTACTGTGCAGTGTATATATACAGGAGGAGTGGTAATGTGCAGTGTATATAGACAGGAGGAGTGGTACTGTGCAGTGTATATAGACAGTAGGAGTGGTACTGTGCAGTGTATATAGACAGTAGGAGTGGTACTGTGCAGTGTATATAGACAGTAGGAGTGGTACTGTGCAGTGTATATATAAAGGAGGAGTGGTACTGTGCAGTGTATATATACAGGAGGAGTGGTACTGTGCAGTGTATATATACAGGAGGAGTGGTACTGTACAGTGTATATATACAGGAGGAGCGGTACTGTACAGTGTATATATACAGGAGGAGCGGTACTGTGCAGTGTATATATACAGGAGGAGCGGTACTGTGCAGTGTATATATATACAGGAGGAGTGGTACTGTGCAGTGTATATATAAAGGAGGAGTGGTACTGTGCAGTGTATATATACAGGAGGAGTGGTACTGTGCAGTGTATATATACAGGAGGAGCGGTACTGTACAGTGTATATATACAGGAGGAGCGGTACTGTGCAGTGTATATATACAGGAGGAGCGGTACTGTGCAGTGTATATATATACAGGAGGAGTGGTACTGTGCAGTGTATATATACAGGAGGAGTGGTACTGTGCAGTGTATATATACAGGACAGGAGGAGTGGTACTGTGCAGTGTATATATACAGGACAGGAGGAGTGGTACTGTGCAGTGTATATATACAGGAGGAGTGGTACTGTGCAGTGTATATATAAAGGAGGAGTGGTACTGTGCAGTATATATATACAGGAGGAGTGGTACTGTGCAGTGTATATATACAGGAGGAGTGGTACTGTGCAGTGTGTATATACAGGAGGAGTGGTACTGTGCAGTGTGTATATACAGGAGGAGTGGTACTGTGCAGTGTGTATATACAGGAGGAGTGGTACTGTGCAGTGTGTGTATATACAGGAGGAGTGGTACTGTGCAGTGTATATATACAGGAGGAGTGGTACTGTGCAGTGTATACAGGAGGAGCTGTACTGTGCAGTGTATACAGGAGGAGCTGTACTGTGCAGTGTGTATACAGTGGGGAAAAAAAGTATTTAGTCAGTCAGCAATAGTGCAAGTTCCACCACTTAAAAAGATGGGAGGCGTCTGTAATTTACATCATAGGTCGACCTCAACTATGGGAGACAAACTGAGAAAAAAAAATCCAGAAAATCACATTGTCTGTTTTGTTTTCATTTTATTTGCATATTATGGTGGAAAATAAGTATTTGGTCAGAAACAAAATTTCATCTCAATACTTTGTTATATATCCTTTGTTGGCAATGACAGAGGTCAAACGTTTTCTGTAAGTCTTCACAAGGTTGCCACACACTGTTGTTGGTATGTTGGCCTATTCCTCCATGCAGATCTCCTCTAGAGCAGTGATGTTTTTGGCTTTTCGCTTGGCAACACGGACTTTCAACTCCCTCCAAAGGTTTTCTATAGGGTTGAGATCTGGAGACTGGCTAGGCAACTCCAGGACCTTGAAATGCTTCTTACGAAGCCACTCCTTCGTTGCCCTGGCGGTGTGCTTTGGATCATTGTCATGTTGAAAGACCCAGCCACGTTTCATCTTCAATGCCCTTGCTGATGGAAGGAGGTTTGCATTCAAAATCTCACGATACATGGCCCCATTCATTCTTTCATGTACCCGGATCAGTCGTCCTGGCCCCTTTGCAGAGAAACAGCCCCAAAGCATGATGTTTCCACCACCATGCTTTACAGTAGGTATGGTGTTTGATGGATGCAACTCAGTATTCTTTTTCCTCCAAACACGACAAGTTGTGTTTCTACCAAACAGTTCCAGTTTGGTTTCATCAGACCATAGGACATTCTCCCAAAACTCCTCTGGATCATCCAAATGCTCTCTAGCAAACTTCAGACGGGCCCGGACATGTACAGGCTTAAGCAGTGGGACACGTCTGGCACTGCAGGATCTGAGTCCATGGTGGCGTAGTGTGTTACTTATGGTAGGCCTTGTTACATTGGTCCCAGCTCTCTGCAGTTCATTCACTAGGTCCCCCCGCGTGGTTCTGGGATTTTTGCTCACCATTCTTGTGATCATTCTGACCCCACGGGGTGGGATTTTGCGTGGAGCACCAGATCGAGGGAGATTATCAGTGGTCTTGTATGTCTTCCATTTTCTAATTATTGCTCCCACAGTTGATTTCTTCACTCCAAGCTGGTTGGCTATTGCAGATTCAGTCTTCCCAGCCTGGTGCAGGGCTACAATTTTGTTTCTGGTGTCCTTTGACAGCTCTTTGGTCTTCACCATAGTGGAGTTTGGAGTCAGACTGTTTGAGGGTGTGCACAGGTGTCTTTATATACTGATAACAAGTTTAAACAGGTGCCATTACTACAGGTAATGAGTGGAGGAAAGAGGAAACTCTTAAAGAAGAAGTTACAGGTCTGTGAGAGCCAGAAATCTTGATTGCTTGTTTCTGACCAAATATTTATTTTCCACCATAATATGCAAATAAAATGAAAAAAAAACAGACAATGTGATTTTCTGGATTTTTTTTTCTCAGTTTGTCTCCCATAGTTGAGGTCTACCTATGATGTAAATTACAGACGCCTCTCATCTTTTTAAGTGGTGGAACTTGCACTATTGCTGACTGACTAAATACTTTTTTTCCCCCACTGTATACAGGAGGAGCGGTACTGTGCATTGTGTATATACAGGAGGAGTGGTACTGTGCAGTGTGTATAGACAGGAGGAGTGGTACTGTGCAGTGTATATAGACAGGAGGAGTGGTACTGTGCAGTGTATATAGACAGGAGTAGTACTGTGCAGTGTATATAGACAGGAGGAGTGGTACTGTGCAGTGTATATATACAGGAGGAGTGGTGCTGTGCAGTGCATATATACAGGACAGGAGGAGTGGTACTGTGCAGTGTATCTAGACAGGAGGAGTGGTACTGTGCAGTGTATCTAGACAGGAGGAGTGGTACTGTGCATTGTGTATATACAGGAGGAGTGGTACTGTGCAGTGTGTATATACAGGAGGATTGGTACTGTGCAGTGTGTATATACAGGAGGATTGGTACTGTGCAGTGTGTATATACAGGAGGAGTGGTACTGTGCAGTGTATATATACAGGAGGAGTGCTACTGTGCAGTGTATACAGGAGGAGTGGTACTGTGCAGTGTATACAGGAGGAGTGGTACTGTGCAGTGTATACAGGAGGAGTGGTACTGTGCAGTGTGTATATACAGGAGGAGTGGTACTGTGCAGTGTATATACAGGAGGAGCGGTACCGTGCAGTGTATATACACAGGAGGAGTGGTACTGTGCAGTGTATATACAGGAGGAGTGGTACTGTGCAGTGTGTATAGACAGGAGGAGTGGTACTGTGTAGTGTATATAGACAGGAGGAGTAGTACTGTGCAGTGTATATATACAGGAGGAGTGGTACTGTGCGGTGTATATATACAGGAGGAGTGGTACTGTGCTGTGTATACAGGAGGAGTGGTACTGTGCAGTGTATACAGGAGGAGTGGTACTGTGCAGTGTGTATACACAGGAGGAGTGGTACTGTGCAGTGTATATACAGGAGGAGCGGTACCGTGCAGTGTATATACACAGGAGGAGTGGTACCGTGCAGTGTATACATACAGTAGGAGTGGTACTGTGCAGTGTATATATACAGTAGGAGTGGTACTGTGCAGTGTATATAGACAGGAGGAGTGGTACTGTGCAGTGTATATAGACAGGAGGAGCGGTACTGTGCAGTGTATATAGACAGGAGGAGTGGTACTGTGCAGTGTATATACACAGGAGGAGTGGTACTGTGCAGTGTATATACAGGAGGAGTGGTACTGTGCAGTGTGTATATAGACAGGAGGAGTGGTACTGTGCAGTGTATATAGACAGGAGGAGTGGTACTGTGCAGTGTATATAGACAGGAGGAGTGGTACTGTGCATTGTATATATACAGGGGAGTGGTTCTGTGCAGTGTATATATACAGGAGGAGTGGTTCTGTGCAGTGTATATATACAGGAGGAGCGGTACTGTGCAGTGTGTATATACAGGAGGAGCGGTACTGTGCAGTGTGTATATGCAGGAGGAGTGGTACTGTGCAGTGTATATATACAGGAGGAGTGGTACTGTGCAGTGTATACAGGAGGAGTGGTACTGTGCAGTGTGTATACACAGGAGGAGTGGTACTGTGCAGTGTATATACAGGAGGAGCGGTACCGTGCAGTGTATATACACAGGAGGAGTGGTACTGTGCAGTGTATATACAGGAGGAGTGGTACTGTGCAGTGTATATAGACAGGAGGAGTAGTACTGTGCAGTGTATATATACAGGAGGAGTGGTACTGTGCGGTGTATATATACAGGAGGAGTGGTACTGTGCTGTGTTTATATACAGGAGGAGTGGTACTGTGCTGTGTATATATACAGGAGGAGTGGTACTGTGCAGTGTATATATACAGGAGGAGCGGTACTGTGCAGTGTATATATACAGGAGGAGTGGTACCGTGCAGTGTATACATACAGTAGGAGTGGTACTGTGCAGTGTATATATACAGGAGGAGTGGTACTGTGCAGTGTATATATACAGGAGGAATGGTACTGTGCAGTGTATATATACACAGGAGGAGTGGTACTGTGCAGTGTATATAGACAGGAGGAGCGGTACTGTGCAGTGTATATAGACAGGAGGAGTGGTACTGTGCAGTGTGTATATAGACAGGAGGAGTGGTACTGTGCAGTGTATATACACAGGAGGAGTGGTACTGTGCAGTGTATATACAGGAGGAGTGGTACTGTGCAGTGTGTATATAGACAGGAGGAGTGGTACTGTGCAGTGTATATAGACAGGAGGAGTGGTACTGTGCAGTGTATATAGACAGGAGGAGTGGTACTGTGCAGTGTATATAGACAGGAGGAGTGGTACTGTGCAGTGTATATATACAGGGGGAGTGGTACTGTGCAGTGTATATATACAGGAGGAGCGGTACTGTGCAGTGTATATATACAGGAGGAGCGGTACTGTGCAGTGTGTATATACAGGAGGAGTGGTACTGTGCAGTGTATATAGACAGGAGGAGTGGTACTGTGCAGTGCATATACAGGAGGAGTGGTACTGTGCAGTGTGTATATACAGGAGGAGCGGTACTGTGCAGTGTATATATACAGGAGGAGCGGTACTGTGCAGTGTGTATATACAGGAGGAGTGGTACTGTGCAGTGTATATATACAGGAGGAGTGGTACTGTGCAGTGTATATAGACAGGAGGAGCGGTACTGTGCAGTGTATATATACAGGAGGAGCGGTACTGTGCAGTGTATATATACAGGAGGAGTGGTACTGTGCAGTGTGTATATAGACAGGAGGAGTGGTACTGTGCAGTGTATATAGACAGGAGGAGTGGTACTGTGCAGTGTATATAGACAGGAGGAGTGGTACTGTGCAGTGTATATAGACAGGAGGAGTGGTACTGTGCAGTGTATATATACGGGGGGAGTGGTACTGTGCAGTGTATATATACAGGAGGAGCGGTACTGTGCAGTGTATATATACAGGAGGAGCGGTACTGTGCAGTGTGTATATACAGGAGGAGCGGTACTGTGCAGTGTGTATATACAGGAGGAGCGGTACTGTGCAGTGTGTATATACAGGAGGAGTGGTACTGTGCAGTGTATATATACAGGAGGAGTGGTACTGTGCAGTGTATATATACAGGAGGAGTGGTACTGTGCAGTGTGTATATACAGGAGGAGTGGTACTGTGCAGTGTGTATATACAGGAGGAGTTGTACTGTGCAGTGTGTATATACAGGAGGAGTGGTACTGTGCAGTGTATATAGACAGGAGGAGTGGTACCGTGCAGTGTATATAGACAGGAGGAGTGGTACTGTGCAGTGTATATATACAGGAGGAGTGGTACTGTGCAGTGTGTATATACAGGAGGAATGGTACTGTGCAGTGTATATACAGGAGGAGTGGTACTGTGCAGTGTATATACAGGAGGATTGGTACTGTGCAGTGCGTATTGACAGGAGGAGTAGTATTGTGCAGTGTATATATACAGGAGGAGTGGTACTGTGCAGTGTATATATAAAGGAGGAGTGGTACTGTGCAGTGTATATAGACAGGAGGAGTGGTACTGTGTAGTGTATATAGACAGGAGGAGTGGTACTGTGTAGTGTATATAGACAGGAGGAGTGGTGCTGTGCAGTGTATAGACAGGAGGAGTGGTGCTGTGCAGTGTATATATACAGGAGGAGGGGTACTGTGCAGTGTATATATACAGGAGAAGTGGTACTGTGCAGTGTATATATACAGGAGGAGTGGTACTGTGCAGTGTATATATACAGGAGGAGTGGTGCTGTGCAGTGTATATATACAGGAGGAGTGGTGCTGTGCAGTGTATATATATACAGGAGGAGTGGTACTGTGCAGTGTATATATATACAGGAGGAGTGGTACTGTGCAGTGTATATATACAGGAGGAGTGGTGCTGTGCCGTGTATATATACAGGAGGAGTGGTACTGTGCAGTGTATATATATACAGGAGGAGTGGTACTGTGCAGTGTATATATACAGGAGGAGTGGTACTGTGCAGTGTATATATACAGGAGGAGTGGTACTGTGCAGTGTATATATATATATATACAGGAGGAGTGGTACTGTGCAGTGTATATATACAGGAGGAGTGGTACTGTGCAGTGTATATATACAGGAGGAGTGGTGCTGTGCAGTGTATATATACAGGAGGAGTGGTGCTGTGCAGTGTATATATATACAGGAGGAGTGGTACTGTGCAGTGTATATATATACAGGAGGAGTGGTACTGTGCAGTGTATATATACAGGAGGAGTGGTGCTGTGCCGTGTATATATACAGGAGGAGTGGTACTGTGCAGTGTATATATATACAGGAGGAGTGGTACTGTGCAGTGTATATATACAGGAGGAGTGGTACTGTGCAGTGTATATATACAGGAGGAGTGGTACTGTGCAGTGTATATATATATACAGGAGGAGTGGTACTGTGCAGTGTATATATACAGGAGGAGTGGTACTGTGCAGTGTGTATATACAGGAGGAGGGGTACTGTGTGATCTACATTCTGAGATCTCTACCTCGTGTTTGTGTGATCTGTGGATCATCAGTGTAATCCGGTTTTCTGGAGATTTCGCCAGGAGTTTCGCTTCCTGAACGTTCTGGACGTCATCTGTATACATAATTGTCTTAAATTGTCCATCATCCACTTCCATCTGGATGTCCCCGAATCCCACAATCCACCGTGCCGCACCGGAAGTACACCGATCGCCATTTTGGCACACCCAAGTGATGCCGCTGGGATCCCAGTTGCTGCTCTGATCCAGGCCACCGCTGCGATCCCGACCGCCGCTCGGATCCAGGCTGCCGCTGCGATCCCGACCACCGCTGGGATCCCGGCCGCCACTCGGATCCCGGCTGCCACTCGGATCCAGGCTGCTGCTGCGATCCCGACCACCGCTGGGATCCCGGCCGCCACTCGGATCCCAGCTGCCACTCGGATCCAGGCTGCCGCTGCGATCCCGACCACCGCTGGGATCCCGGCCGCCACTCGGATCCCAGCTGCCACTCGGATCCAGGCTGCTGCTGCGATCCCGACCGCCGCTGTGATCACAAGGCTGTGAAAGGGGTGTAACAAGGGGGTATAACGACAGGGGTGTAATGAGGGATGCCGCCGCTGGACCCCCTCCAGGACCCACCACCTGACTACACGCTCTGGATCCTGCCGCTGCCTGCCCACCCACCTCTGTGCAGTCACAGCCGGCAGGAAAGACCGCGGATTGAGGCCTGTGCTGGAGATTGGGTGCAGTCATCCTCTGGTGGCGCCGCACACCATCTCCAGCACAGGCCGCAAAACACCATCTTTCCTGCCGGTCGTGACTGCACAGAGGTGGGTGGGCCGCCACCCCAGAGCCACAAAGCTGCCCCCATCGTGATGTTACTGCCCTCCCAATGCCATAGGGCACATCTAGTTTGTACATTAAGACGTGAGCTAAATAAAGGAACCCGTGCGCGAGAGAAAGAGAAATTCAGGGTTAAAACTGCTCCCGGCTTTCACCTCCCGCGCATGCGCAGTTAAAAATAGCGGACCGTCAACCCAAAAAAAGTTGCAGTGTCCGTCTGGTCCGCCCAGGAGCCGCTAAATTTCTCACGGATCCGTCAAATGATGGACCCAACGGACGACCATCAGCCAAAATCCGCCACTTTTTGGGGGGATCCGTTTTTTAATAAAATTGGCGGATTTTGACTGATGAACAAAAACGGATGTGTGAAACAGACCTCACCGAGCAAACTCTTAATTCATGACACTTATAGCAGCGACTGATGCTGTCTATATACTGGAACTGTATGTATAGTGACCGCGCTCTGCCTGATCTCTGTACCGATAGGATATAGGCGCCGTATATACTGTGGCTATATGTATAGTGACCGCGCTCTGCCTGATCTCTGTACTGATAGGATATAGGTCCTGTATATACTGTGGCTATATGTATAGTGACCGCGCTCTGCCTGATCTCTGTACTGATAGGATATAGGTCCTGTATATACTGTGGCTATATGTATAGTGACCGCGCTCTGCCTGATCTCTGTACTGATAGGATATAGGCGCCGTATATACTGTGGCTATATGTATAGTGACCGCGCTCTGCCTGATCTCTATACTGATAGGATATAGGTCCTGTATATACTGTGGCTATATGTATAGTGACCGCGCTCTGCCTGATCTCTGTACTGATAGGATATAGGTCCTGTATATACTGTGGCTATATGTATAGTGACCGCGCTCTGCCTGATCTCTGTACTGATAGGATATAGGCGCCGTATATACTGTGGCTATATGTATAGTGACCGCGCTCTGCCTGATCTCTATACTGATAGGATATAGGTCCTGTATATACTGTGGCTATATGTATAGTGACCGCGCTCTGCCTGATCTCTGTACTGATAGGATATAGGTCCTGTATATACTGTGGCTATATGTATAGTGACCGCGCTCTGCCTGATCTCTGTACTGATAGGATATAGGTCCTGTATATACTGTGGCTATATGTATAGTGACCGCGCTCTGCCTGATCTCTGTACTGATAGGATATAGGCGCCGTATATACTGTGGCTATATGTATAGTGACCGCGCTCTGCCTGATCTCTATACTGATAGGATATAGTTCCTGTATATGCTGAGGCTATATGTATAGTGACCGCGCTCTGCCTGATCTCTGTACCGATAGGATATAGGCGCCGTATATACTGAGGCTACATGTATAGTGACCGCGCTCTGCCTGATCTCTGTTCCGATAGGATATAGACCCTGTATATACTGTGGCTATGATCTCTATACTGATAGGATATAGTTCCTGTATATACTGAGGCTATATGTATAGTGACCGCGCTCTGCCTGATCTCTATACTGATAGGATATAGTTGCTGTATATACTGTGGCTATATGTATAGTGACCGTGCTCTGCCTGATCTCTGTACCGATAGGATATAGGCGCTGTATATACTCAGGCTACATGTATAGTGACCGCGCTCTGCCTGATCTCTGTACCGATAGGATATAGACCCTGTATATACTGTGGCTATGATCTCTATACTGATAGGATATAGTTCCTGTATATACTGTGGCTATATGTATAGTGACCGCGCTCTGCCTGATCTCTATACTGATAGGATATAGGTCCTGTATACACTGAGGCTATATGTATAGTGACCGCGCTCTGCCTGATCTCTATACTGATAGGATATAGGTCCTGTATACACTGAGGCTATATGTATAGTGACCGCGCTCTGCCTGATCTCTGTACCGATAGGATATAGTTCCTGTATATACTGTGGCTGTATGTATAGTGACCGCGCTCTGCCTGATCTCTATACTGATAGGATATAGTTCCTGTATATACTGTGGCTGTATGTATAGTGACCGCGCTCTGCCTGATCTCTATACCGATAGGATATAGGTCCTGTATACACTGAGGCTATATGTATAGTGACCGCGCTCTGCCTGATCTCTATACTGATAGGATATAGGTCCTCTATACACTGAGGCTATATGTATAGTGACCGCGCTCTGCCTGATCTCTGTACCGATAGGATATAGTTCCTGTATATACTGTGGCTGTATGTATAGTGACCGTGCTCTGCCTTATCTCTGCAGTGTCGGATGGATTGTAAGGACGTGTCCGCTGAGGTCCTTTATGACATTCTACACGACGTGGAATATCGTAAGAAGTGGGACACCAATGTCATCGAGACTTTCGATATTGGGAAGCTGACCGTGAATGCAGATATTGGATATTATTCATGTAAGTCTGTAATTGCATGATTGCAGTTCCCGCTTCCTATTTCCCTTCTTAAAGATCTTCTGCATCAGCTGAGGCATATATTATAAGATATAACTTAATATTGTGAGGCGTAGAGAGGCAAATCTAGGTTTTCCTGCACCTGTGGCAATAATTCAGTTTAATGCCGCCTTCTATGCAAAACTTTGAGGTTTGAGTAGCCATGTGACAGCTCATATGCAATTTACATACTTAGTCATATGCTGAAAAGCTGCTCCTCCTAAGTCTCAAAATAATCATAAAAAAAACTACAACCCCTGCATTATTGAGAGAAGCGGGGAGAGAGGCTAGTTGGCATCACCAGAACCACATTCAGTACATGAATCACCATCAGTACAGAAATATATTACCTGAATCGTCATCGCTACATGAGCCCATCACAGAACCATCGTGACTAAATGAATGTGTCACCTGAACCATCATGACTACATGAATGTGTCACCAGGACCAGCATAAGTGTATAAATGTCACCAGAACCGTCATGAGTACATGAATGTGTCACCAGGACCATCATAAGTGTATAAATGTCACCAGAACCGTCATGTGTACATGAATGTGTCACCAGAACCATCATGACTACATGAATGTGTCACCAGAACCATCATGTGTACATGAATGTGTCATCACAACCATCATGAGTACATGAATGTGTCACCAGAACCGTCATGAGTACATGAATGTGTCACCAGAACCGTCATGAGTACATGAATGTGTCACCAGAACCGTCATGAGTACATGAATGTATCACCAGAAACGTCATGAGTACATGAACGTGTCACCAGAAACGTCACGACTACATGAATATGTCACCGGAACCGTCACGACTACATGAATGTGTCACCGGAACCATCATGACTACATGAATGTGTCACCGGAACCATCATGACTACGTGAATGTGTCACCGGAACCATCATGACTACATGAATGTGTCACCGGAGCCATCATGAGTACATGAATGTGTCTCCAGAACCGTCATGACTACATGAATGTGTCACCAGAACCGTCATGACTACATGAATGTGTCACCAAAGCCATCATGACTACATGAATGTGTCACCAGGACCATCATAAGTATATACATGTCACCAGAACCATCATGACTACATGAATGTGTCACCGGAACCATCATGACTACATGAATGTGTCACCAGGACCAGCATAAGTATATAAATGTCACCAGAACCGTCATGAGTACATGAATGTGTCACCAGGACCATCATAAGTGTATAAATGTCACCAGAACCGTCATGAGTACATGAATGTGTCACCTGAACCATCATGACTACATGAATGTGTCACCAGGACCATCATAAGTGTATAAATGTCACCAGAACCGTCATGTGTACATGAATGTGTCACCAGGACCATTATAAGAATATAAATGTCACCAGAGCCATCATGACTACATGAATGTGTCACCAGAACCATCATAAGTATATAAATGTCACCAGAACCGTCATGAGTACATGAATGTGTCACCAGGACCATTATAAGAATATAAATGTCACCAGAGCCATCATGACTACATGAATGTGTCACCAGAACCATCATAAGTATATAAATGTCACCAGAACCGTCATGTGTACATGAATGTGTCACCAGAACCATCATGACTACATGAATGTGTCACCAGAACCATCATGTGTACATGAATGTGTCATCACAACCATCATGAGTACATGAATGTGTCACCAGAACCGTCATGAGTACATGAATGTGTCACCAGAACCGTCATGAGTACATGAATGTATCACCAGAAACGTCATGAGTACATGAACGTGTCACCAGAAACGTCACGAGTACATGAATGTGTCACCGGAACCATCATGACTACATGAATGTGTCACCGGAACCATCATGACTACATGAATGTGTCACCGGAACCATCATGACTACATGAATGTGTCACCGGAGCCATCATGAGTACATGAATGTGTCTCCAGAACCATCATGACTACATGAATGTGTCACCAGAATCGTCATGACTACATGACTGTGTCACCTAAACCATCATGACTACATGAATGTGTCACCAGAACCATCATAAGTATATAAATGTCACCAGAACCGTCATGACTACATGAATGTGTCACCAGAACCGTCATGACTACATGAATGTGTCACCAAAGCCATCATGACTACATGAATGTGTCACCAGGACCATCATAAGTATATACATGTCACCAGAACCATCATGACTACATGAATGTGTCACCGGAACCATCATGACTACATGAATGTGTCACCAGAATCATCATAACTACATGACTTTGTCACCTAAACCATCATGACTACATGAATGTGTCACTAGAACCATCATGACTACATGAAGGTGTCACCAGAACCATCATGACTACATGAAGGTGTCACCAGAACCATCATGACTACATGAAGGTGTCACCAGAACCATCATGACTACATGAAGGTGTCACCAGAACCATCATGACTACATGAATGTGTCACCAGAGCCATCATGACTACATGAATGTGTCACCAGAGCCATCATGACTACATGAATGTGTCACCAGAACCATCATAAGTATATAAATGTCACCAGAACCGTCATGACTACATGAATGTGTCACCGGAACCGTCATGACTACATGAATGTGTCACCAGAACCGTCATGACTACATGAATGTGTCACCAGAACCATCATGACTACATGAATGTGTCACCGGAACCATCATGACTACATGAATGTGTCACCAGGACCGTTGTGTACATGAATGTGTCACCAGAACCATCTTGACTACATGAATGTGTCACCAGAACCATCATGACTACATGAATGTGTCACCAGGACCATCATGACTACATGAATGTGTCACCAGGACCATCATGACTACATGAATGTGTCACCAGAACCATCATGACTACATGAAGGTGTCACCAGAACCATCATGACTACATGAAGGTGTCACCAGAACCATCATGACTACATGAATGTGTCACCAGAACCATCATGACTACATGAATGTGTCACCAGAACCATCATGACTACATGAATGTGTCACCAGAGCCATCATGACTACATGAATGTGTCACCAGAACCATCATAAGTATATAAATGTCACCAGAACCATCATGACTACATGAATGTGTCACCGGAACCATCATGACTACATGAATGTGTCACCGGAACCATCATGAGTACATGAATGTGTCACCAGGACCGTTGTGTACATGAATGTGTCACCAGAACCATCTTGACTACATGAATGTGTCACCAGAACCATCATGACTACATGAATGTGTCACCAGGACCATCATGACTACATGAATGTGTCACCAGGACCATCATGACTACATGAATGTGTCACCAGAACCATCATGACTACATGAATGTGTCACCAGAACCATCATGACTACATGAATGTGTCATCACAACCATCATGAGTACATGAATGTGTCACCAGAGCCATCATGAGTATATGAATGTGTCACCAGAACCATCATGACTACATGAATGTGTCACCGGAACCATCATGACTACATGAATGTGTCACCAGGACCGTTGTGTACATGAATGTGTCACCAGAACCATCTTGACTACATGAATGTGTCACCAGAACCATCATGACTACATGAATGTGTCACCAGGACCATCATGACTACATGAATGTGTCACCAGGACCATCATGACTACATGAATGTGTCACCAGGACCATCATGACTACATGAATGTGTCACCAGAACCATCATGACTACATGAATGTGTCACCAGAACCATCATGACTACATGAATGTGTCACCAGAACCATCATGAGTACATGAATGTGTCATCACAACCATCATGAGTACATGAATGTGTCACCAGAGCCATCATGAGTATATGAATGTGTCACCAGAACCATCATGAGTATATAAATGTCACCAGAACCGTCATGAGTACGTGAATGTGTCACAAGAGCCATCATGACTACCTGAATGTGTCACCAGAGCCATCATGACTACATGAATGTGTCACCAGAAATGTCATGACTACATGAATGTGTCACCAGAACTGTCATGACTACATGAATGTGTCACCAGAACCATCATGAGTATATAAATATGTCACCAGAACCGTCATGAGTATATAAATATGTCACCAGAACCGTCATGAGTACGTGAATGTGTCACAAGAGCCATCATGACTACCTGAATGTGTCACCAGAACCATCATGACTACATGAATGTGTCACCAGAACCATCATGACTACATGAATGTGTCACCAGAGCCATCATGAGTACATGAATGTGTCTTCAGAGCCATCATGACTACATGAATGTGTCACCAAAGCCATCATGACTACATGAATGTGTCACCAAAGCCATCATGACTACATGAATGTGTCACCAGAGCCATCATGACTACATGAATGTGTCACCAGAACCATCATGACTACATTAATGTGTCACCAGAGCCATCATGACTACATGAATGTGTCACCAGAGCCATCATGACTACATGAATGTGTCACCGACTACATGAATGTGTCACCAGAGCCATCATGAGTACATGAATGTGTCACCAGAGCCATCATGACTACATGAATGTGTCACCAGAACCATCATGACTACATGAATGTGTCACCGGAACCATCATGACTACATGAATGTGTCACCGGAACCATCATGACTACATGAATGTGTCACCAGGACCGTTGTGTACATGAATGTGTCACCAGAACCATCTTGACTACATGAATGTGTCACCAGGACCATCATGACTACATGAATGTGTCACCAGGACCATCATGACTACATGAATGTGTCACCAGAACCATCATGACTACATGAATGTGTCACCAGAACCATCATGACTACATGAATGTGTCATCACAACCATCATGAGTACATGAATGTGTCACCAGAGCCATCATGAGTATATGAATGTGTCACCAGAACCATCATGACTACATGAATGTGTCACCGGAACCATCATGACTACATGAATGTGTCACCAGGACCGTTGTGTACATGAATGTGTCACCAGAACCATCTTGACTACATGAATGTGTCACCAGAACCATCATGACTACATGAATGTGTCACCAGGACCATCATGACTACATGAATGTGTCACCAGGACCATCATGACTACATGAATGTGTCACCAGGACCATCATGACTACATGAATGTGTCACCAGAACCATCATGACTACATGAATGTGTCACCAGAACCATCATGACTACATGAATGTGTCACCAGAACCATCATGACTACATGAATGTGTCACCAGAACCATCATGACTACATGAATGTGTCACCAGAACCATCATGAGTACATGAATGTGTCATCACAACCATCATGAGTACATGAATGTGTCACCAGAGCCATCATGACTACCTGAATGTGTCACCAGAGCCATCATGACTACATGAATGTGTCTCCAGAAATGTCATGACTACATGAATGTGTCACCAGAACTGTCATGACTACATGAATGTGTCACCAGAACCATCATGAGTATATAAATATGTCACCAGAACCGTCATGAGTATATAAATATGTCACCAGAACCGTCATGAGTACGTGAATGTGTCACAAGAGCCATCATGACTACCTGAATGTGTCACCAGAACCATCATGACTACATGAATGTGTCACCAAAGCCATCATGACTACATGAATGTGTCACCAGAGCCATCATGACTACATGAATGTGTCACCAGAACCATCATGACTACATGAATGTGTCATCACAACCATCATGAGTACATGAATGTGTCACCAGAGCCATCATGACTACCTGAATGTGTCACCAGAGCCATCATGACTACATGAATGTGTCACCAAAGCCATCATGACTACATGAATGTGTCACCAGAACCATCATGACTACATGAATGTGTCACCAGAACCATCATGAGTACATGAATGTGTCATCACAACCATCATGAGTACATGAATGTGTCACCAGAGCCATCATGACTACCTGAATGTGTCACCAGAGCCATCATGACTACATGAATGTGTCTCCAGAAATGTCATGACTACATGAATGTGTCACCAGAACTGTCATGACTACATGAATGTGTCACCAGAACCATCATGAGTATATAAATATGTCACCAGAACCGTCATGAGTATATAAATATGTCACCAGAACCGTCATGAGTACGTGAATGTGTCACAAGAGCCATCATGACTACCTGAATGTGTCACCAGAACCATCATGACTACATGAATGTGTCACCAAAGCCATCATGACTACATGAATGTGTCACCAGAACCATCATGACTACATGAATGTGTCATCACAACCATCATGAGTACATGAATGTGTCACCAGAGCCATCATGACTACCTGAATGTGTCACCAGAGCCATCATGACTACATGAATGTGTCACCAAAGCCATCATGACTACATGAATGTGTCACCAGAACCATCATGACTACATGAATGTGTCACCAGAACCATCATGAGTACATGAATGTGTCATCACAACCATCATGAGTACATGAATGTGTCACCAGAGCCATCATGACTACCTGAATGTGTCACCAGAGCCATCATGACTACATGAATGTGTCTCCAGAAATGTCATGACTACATGAATGTGTCACCAGAACTGTCATGACTACATGAATGTGTCACCAGAACCATCATGAGTATATAAATATGTCACCAGAACCGTCATGAGTATATAAATATGTCACCAGAACCGTCATGAGTACGTGAATGTGTCACAAGAGCCATCATGACTACCTGAATGTGTCACCAGAACCATCATGACTACATGAATGTGTCACCAAAGCCATCATGACTACATGAATGTGTCACCAGAGCCATCATGACTACATGAATGTGTCACCAGAACCATCATGACTACATGAATGTGTCACCAGAGCCATCATGACTACATGAATGTGTCACCAGAGCCATCATGACTACATGAATGTGTCACCAGAGCCATCATGACTACATGAATGTGTCACCAGAGCCATCAAGACTACATGAATGTGTCACCAGAGCCATCATGAGTACATGAATATGTCACCAGAGCCATCATGACTACATGAATGTGTCACCAGAGCCATCATGACTACATGAATGTGTCACCAGAGCCATCATGAGTACATGAATGTGTCACCAGAGCCATCATGACTACATGAATGTCACCAGAGCCATCATGACTACATGAATGTGTCACCAAAGCCATCATGACTACATGAATGTGTCACCAGAGCCATCATGACTACATGAATGCGTCACCAGAACCATCATCGGTACAGAAATACAGGACATTTATTTATCCCATAAACGTGCATTTCCCATTATGCCATTAACAGTGGTAAGGAGATACTGGGAGTTGTTACCGGTCATCCGTGGACTGCAGACCATACAGGAGTCACAGTACTGATGGGACACAGGCAGGATCACAAATAAATATTACCAAGTACCATAAAGATGACGTCTTCTCTGATTTGGAGTTGCTCGATTTCTTTTCTTCCTCATCTTGACCAGATGCCATGATGACCTTTCACTTCCACAGCTTTTCTCTATAGCCTTGCATCTACTCCGGTCTTCTGCAGTATATCGGGACATGGTGCCCTCTAAAAATAGCAGTGTTATTATGATGCTCCTGAATAAAGATATCTGCCCTACGTTGTGCTCCTGAATAATTGCCTCCCCACTCTATACTGCCCTTCTACTTTTCTCTCCTACTGTCTCTTCAAACATACCTTCCCCTTCTACCCATATTGCCCCCCTGCCCATGCTGCCTCATCACATATTACCCCCTTCCTCTCCATACTTTCTCCTTACATATCCCCTCCCCCTCTCCATACGGTCTCTGCACATATCCCCTCTCCTCTCCATACGGTCTCTGCACATATCCCCTCTCCTCTCCATACGGTCTCTGCACATATCCCCTCTCCTCTCCATACGGTCTCTGCACATATCCCCTCTCCTCTCCATACGGTCTCTGCACATATCCCCTCTCCTCTCCATACGGTCTCTGCACATATCCCCTCTCCTCTCCATACGGTCTCTGCACATATCCCCTCTCCTCTCCATACGGTCTCTGCACATATCCCCTCTCCTCTCCATACGGTCTCTGCACATATCCCCTCTCCTCTCCATACGGTCTCTGCACATATCCCCTCTCCTCTCCATACGGTCTCTGCACATATCCCCTCTCCTCTCCATACGGTCTCTGCACATATCCCCTCTCCTCTCCATACGGTCTCTGCACATATCCCCTCTCCTCTCCATACGGTCTCCTCACACATTTAACAACTGGCTCGGAGAAGAGCTGAATCCCGCTCCTGGGGTTGGAAAAATAGCGCCACCTGTATGATACCTTAGACCGCCACCTCTGTGGTCAGAGAGTATGCCCTGCCGGCTACATTCAGAGTAAATGCCCCTCCCCCCCCTCTAGATATTGTAGGAAAAGCTGAAAGTGATGACATTTTGTCATAATTAATATTTTCCATCCTCTGCACCACAGGGAAGTGTCCTAAACCGCTGAAAAATCGTGATGTCGTCACACTGCGCTCCTGGCTTCCAGTGGGGAATGATTACATCATCATGAACTACTCTGTGAAGCATGCGGTGAGTGTTAGTATACAACCCGGGCATGCTGGTATAACCTGGCATGCTGTGTACAACTGGTATATCCTGGGCATCTCCTGTATATAATTATATATGTACAGCTGGTATAACCTGGGCATCTCCTGTATATAATTATATATGTACAGCCGGTATAACCTGGGCATCTCCTGTATATAATTATATATATACAGCTGGTATAACCTGGGCATCTCCTGTATATAATTATATATGTACAGCTGGTATAACCTGGGCATCTCCTGTATATAATGATATATGTACAGATGGTATAACCTAGGTATCTTCTGTCTATAATTATATATGTACAGCCGGTATAACCTGGGCATCTCCTGTATATAATTATATATGTACAGCCGGTATAACCTGGGCATCTCCTGTATATAATTATATCTGTACAGCTGGTATAACCTGGGCATCTCCTGTATATAATTATATCTGTACAGCTGGTATAACCTGGGCATCTCCTGTATATAATTATATATGTACAGCTGGTATAACCTGGGCATCTCCTGTATATAATTATATATGTACAGCTGGTATAACCTGGGCATCTCCTGTATATAATTATATATGTACAGCTGGTATAACCTGGGCATCTCCTGTATATAATTATATATGTACAGCTGGTATAACCTGAGCATCTACTGTATTCAAATTCAAAGAAGCTTTATTGGCAGGACTAAATACACATTAGTTTTGCCAAAGCAAGTGTACAAAAGGGAGTAGGGATAGGGACTGTAGGGATGTTGGGTAGGGGCTGTAGGAAAGGTGGATGGGGCTATAGAAGTCCATGGCATAGGGAAGGTGGATGGGGCAGATCCAGGGTGGGGGCCATAGAAGTCCATGACATATCATAGTTCTATTTCTCGCAGTCTATGACATTCGCTCACATACCGCGCCACTATCTCCACTGCTCTCTCTTCTTCCCCCAGCAGGATATGTTTTCTCTTCCTCCTTCATGGTGATGAAATCCGGGAAGAGATGTGAGAGTCTCCTGAAGTGAGTGTCCCTCACTGCTGAGTATTTGGTGCAGTGTAGCAGGAGGTGGGTCTCATCCTCCAGGGCCTCCTGGTCACAGTGTTGGCACAGTCTTTCCTCCCTGGGCTTGTAGATCTGCCTGTGTCAGCCGGATTCGATGGCCAGACTGTGGGCACTGAGTCTATATCGGCTCAGGATTTTGTGGTCTCTGGGGTCCGGGAGTTTCTCCAGATATGGGGCTAGTCTGTAGTCTCTCTGTAGACTCTGGTACATGGTCTGTACATACTGTATATAATTATATATGTGCAGCCGGTATAACCTGAGTATCTTCTATATATAATTATATATGTACAGCTTGTATACATATACCTCCTTTCTTCCTTGGAGAATTCCTCCAGTTCTGTGAGATTCCTGGGGTGTCTCGCTTCCTCTGCTATTTTGAGGTCTCGCCACAGATTTTCAATGATGTTCAGATCCAGGGGACTGTGAGGGCCATTGTAAATCCTTCAGCTTGTGCCTTTTGAGGTAATCTATTGTGGATTTTGATGTGTGTTTAGGATTATTACCCATTTATAGAAGCCATCCTTATCCTCTGCCTCTTTTCACCTTCAGCTTTTTTACAGATGGTTTTATGTTTCCATCAAGAATTTGTTGAAATTTCATTGAATCCATTCTTCCCTTTACCCATGAAATGTTCCCTGTGTCATTGGCTGTAACACAACCCCAAAGCCTGATTGGTCCACCGCCATGCTTAATGGTAGGTGAGATGTTCTGTTCCTGAAATTCTGTGCCCTTTTTTTTTCTTCACACATACCTGTGATCATTGTGGTCAGAGTTCTACTTTATCCTCATCAGTACACAAGACTTGATGTTCTTGTGTATACTTTTGATGCTGAATTTTATGGTGAAGACGCAGGAGAGGTTTTCTCCTGATGACTCTTCCATGAAGGCCATATTTGTCCAGGTGTCTCTGAACAGTAGAACAATGTATTACAACTCCAGAGTCTGCTAAGTCTTTCTGAAGGTCTTTTGCAGCCATGTGGGGTTCTGATATGCCTCTCTAGCAGTCCTATGAGCAGCGCTCTGAGATTTTGCTTGGTCTTCCAGACCTTATCTTGACCTCCACTCTTCCTGGTAAATGCCATTTCTTAATTACATTTCAGACTAAGGAAAGGGCAACTTGAAAACGCTTTGCTATCTTCTTATAGCATTCTCCTGCTTTGTGGGCCGCCACCATTTTCATTCTCCGAGTGGTCAGCAGCTGCGTAGAAGAACTTATGCTTGCTGTTTTTTGGCACAAGGTTAGAGGAGGCTCGGTTTTTAGAAAGCTGTGAAATTTGCATCACCTCTCCTTTCCTAGTGATGATAGTGAACAAGCTGTAACCCTAACAGGATAATTAATGGGAAAGTTATCTGAGCACACAAATCTCCCATTATCCTTTTTGCAATTTTTAGAATGGGGGAATGGCATTTTTTTTTGCCTAAAATACAAAGGAAATGTGTCATCTGTAACTTTAGGCCTTTTAGATATTCATATTCAATTTGCTTAACTGTTCACAATAAGAGTAATTTTGACCAGAGATGCACAAACTTTTACATGCCACTGTATGTGAGCAACATTTGTACTTTATCTGTGCACCTTGCTCAATATTTGGGCACCATATACACTAAATGAGTGCTGGATGGCACTTTGTGCACTGAGCATCTGAGAGGCCCATGGTCACTGGAAGAGCTGCAGAGATACGCGGCTCAGGGGGAAGAATCTGTCCACAGGACGACTATTTGTCATAGGCTCCACAAATCTGTTCAAGAAGAAAGTCATGTTAGAAAGCCATAATAAGTCCAGTTTGCATTTTGCAAAAATCGATGTAGGGGACACAGCGAGCATGTGGAGGAGGGGCTCTGATCAGATGAGACCAAAGGAAAACGTTTTAGGTTAAATGCAAAACGGCATGTGTGGTGGAAAACTAGCACTGCACCTCACACTGAAAGCACCATCCCCACCATCAAACATGGTGGTGGCAGCATCCTGCTGTGGGGAGGCTTTTCTCCAGCGGAAGCGGAAGCTGGTCAGAGTTGATGGGAAGATGGATGGATGTAAACACAGGGCAATCCTGGAGGAAAACCTGTAAGAGGCTGCAAAAGACTTGAGACTGGGGCGTAGGTTCATCTTCCAGCAGGACAACGACCCTCAACATCCTGCCAGAGCTATGATGGAGGGTTTAGATCAGAGCATATTCCTGTGTGTGAATGATGCAGTCACCGTCCAGACCCAAATCTCCGAGAATCTGTGACAAGACCTGAAAATTACTGATCACAGACGTCTCCACCCAATGTCACTGGGCGAGAGCGAGTGTTCAAAGAGGAAGGGGCAAAATGTCACCTCTAGATGTGCAAAGCTGGAGAGACAGACCCCAAAAGACTGCAGAGAAAGCTGGAGAGACAGACCCCAAAAGACTGCAGAGAAAGGAGGGAGAGACAGACCCCAAAAGACTGCAGAGAAAGGAGGGAGAGACAGACCCCAAAAGACTGTAGCAAAAGGTGGAGAGACAGACCCCAAAAGACTGCAGGGAAAGGTGGGAGAGACAGACCCCAAAAGACTGCAGAGAAAGGTGGAGAGACAGACTCCAAAAGACTGCAGTGAAAGGTGGAGAGACAGACTCCAAAAGACTGCAGAGAAAGAAGGAGAGACAGACCCCAAAATACTGAAGGGAAAGGTTGGAGAGACAGACCCCAAAAGACTGCAGAGAAAGCTGGAGAGACAGACCCCAAAAGACTGCAGGGAAAGGTGGGAGAGACAGACCCCAAAAGACTGCAGAGAAAGAAGGAGAGACAGACCCCAAAATACTGAAGGGAAAGGTTGGAGAGACAGACCCCAAAAGACTGCAGAGAAAGGTGGAGAGACAGACCCCAAAAGACTGCAAGGAAAGGTGGGAGAGACAGACCCCAAAAGACTGCAGGGAAAGGTGGAGAGACAGACCCCAAAAGACTTCAGCGAAAGGTGGAGAGACAGACCCCTAAAGACTGCAGGGAAAGGTGGGAGAGACAGACCCCAAAAGACTGCAGAGAAAGGTGGAGAGATAGACCCCAAAAGACTGCAGGGAAAGGTGGGAGAGACAGACCCCAAAAGACTGCAGGGAAAGGTGGGAGAGACAGACCCCAAAAGACTGCAGAGAAAGCTGGAGAGACAGACCCCAAAAGACTGCAGAGAAAGGAGGGAGAGACAGACCCCAAAAGACTGCAGAGAAAGGAGGGAGAGACAGACCCCAAAAGACTGTAGCAAAAGGTGGAGAGACAGACCCCAAAAGACTGTAGGGAAAGGTGGGAGAGACAGACCCCAAAAGACTGCAGAGAAAGGTGGAGAGACAGACCCCAAAAGACTGCAGTGAAAGGTGGAGAGACAGACCCCAAAAGACTGCAGAGAAAATTGGAGAGACAGACCCCAAAAGACTGCAGAGAAAGAAGGAGAGACAGACCCCAAAATACTGAAGGGAAAGGTTGGAGAGACAGACCCCAAAAGACTGCAGAGAAAGGTGGAGAGACAGACCCCAAAAGACTTCAGCGAAAGGTGGGAGAGACAGACCCCAAAAGACTGAAGGGAAAGGTGGAGAGACAGACCCCAAAAGACTTCAGCGAAAGGTGGAGAGACAGACCCCAAAAGACTGCAGGGAAAGGTGGGAGAGACAGACCCCAAAAGACTGCAGGGAAAGGTGGGAGAGACAGACTCCAAAAGACTGCAGAGAAAGGTGGAGAGATAGACCCCAAAAGACTGCAGAGAAAGGTGGGAGAGACAGACCCCAAAAGACTGCAGAGAAAGGTGGAGAGACAGACCCCAAAAGACTTCAGCGAAAGGTGGAGAGACAGACCCCAAAAGACTGCAGGGAAAGGTGGGAGAGACAGACCCCAAAAGACTGCAAGGAAAGGTGGGAGAGACAGACCCCAAAAGACTGCAGGGAAAGGTGGAGAGACAGACCCCAAAAGACTTCAGCGAAAGGTGGAGAGACAGACCCCTAAAGACTGCAGGGAAAGGTGGGAGAGACAGACCCCAAAAGACTGCAGAGAAAGGTGGAGAGATAGACCCCAAAAGACTGCAGGGAAAGGTGGGAGAGACAGACCCCAAAAGACTGCAGGGAAAGGTGGGAGAGACAGACCCCAAAAGACTGCAGAGAAAGCTGGAGAGACAGACCCCAAAAGACTGCAGAGAAAGGAGGGAGAGACAGACCCCAAAAGACTGCAGAGAAAGGAGGGAGAGACAGACCCCAAAAGACTGTAGCAAAAGGTGGAGAGACAGACCCCAAAAGACTGTAGGGAAAGGTGGGAGAGACAGACCCCAAAAGACTGCAGAGAAAGGTGGAGAGACAGACCCCAAAAGACTGCAGTGAAAGGTGGAGAGACAGACCCCAAAAGACTGCAGAGAAAATTGGAGAGACAGACCCCAAAAGACTGCAGAGAAAGAAGGAGAGACAGACCCCAAAATACTGAAGGGAAAGGTTGGAGAGACAGACCCCAAAAGACTGCAGAGAAAGGTGGAGAGACAGACCCCAAAAGACTTCAGCGAAAGGTGGGAGAGACAGACCCCAAAAGACTGAAGGGAAAGGTGGAGAGACAGACCCCAAAAGACTTCAGCGAAAGGTGGAGAGACAGACCCCAAAAGACTGCAGGGAAAGGTGGGAGAGACAGACCCCAAAAGACTGCAGGGAAAGGTGGGAGAGACAGACTCCAAAAGACTGCAGAGAAAGGTGGAGAGATAGACCCCAAAAGACTGCAGAGAAAGGTGGGAGAGACAGACCCCAAAAGACTGAAGGGAAAGGTGGAGAGACAGACCCCAAAAGACTTCAGCGAAAGGTGGAGAGACAGACCCCAAAAGACTGCAGGGAAAGGTGGGAGAGACAGACCCCAAAAGACTGCAGGGAAAGGTGGGAGAGACAGACTCCAAAAGACTGCAGAGAAAGGTGGAGAGATAGACCCCAAAAGACTGCAGAGAAAGGTGGGAGAGACAGACTCCAAAAGACTGCAGAGAAAGGGGGAGAGACAGACTCCAAAAGACTTCAGAGAAAGGTGGGAGAGACAGACTCCAAAAGACTGCAGAGAAAGGGGGAGAGACAGACCCCAAAAGACTGCAGAGAAAGAAGGAGAGACAGACCCCAAAATACTGAAGGGAAAGGTTGGAGAGACAGACCCCAAAAGACTGCAGGGAAAGGTGGGAGAGACAGACCCCAAAAGACTTCAGAGAAAGGTGGGAGAGACAGACCCCAAAAGACTGAAGGGAAAGGTGGAGAGACAGACCCCAAAAGACTTCAGCGAAAGGTGGAGAGACAGACCCCAAAAGACTGCAGGGAAAGGTGGGAGAGACAGACCCCAAAAGACTGCAGAGAAAGGTGGAGAGATAGACCCCAAAAGACTGCAGAGAAAGGTGGGAGAGACAGACCCCAAAAGACTGCAGAGAAAGGTGGGAGAGACAGACTCCAAAAGACTGCAGAGAAAGGGGGAGAGACAGACCCCAAAAGACTGCAGAGAAAGGTGGGAGAGACAGACTCCAAAAGACTGCAGAGAAAGGTAACATAGTAACATAGTTATTAAGGTTGAAGGGAGACTTTAAGTCCATCTAGTTCAACCCATATCCTATCCTAACTTGCCCTAACATGTTGATCCAGAGGAAGGCAAAAAAAACCCCATGTGGCAAACAGTAAGCTTCACATTGGGGAAAAAAATTCCTTCCCGACTCCACATACGGCAATCAGACTAGCTCCCTGGATCAACGCAATTTTAAGGAAACTAGTGTATATACCCTGTAATATTATACTTTTCAAGAAAGGCATCCAGGCCCTTCTTAAATTTTAGTAGGGAATCACTCATTACAACATCATATGGCAGAGAGTTCCATAGTCTCGCTGCTCTTACAGTAAAGAATCCGCGTCTGTGAGTATGCTTAAACCTTCTTTCCTCCAGACATAGAGGATGCCCCCTTGTCCCCGTCACAGGTCTAAGAGTAAAAAGATCATTAGGTCTTTGTACTGTCCCCGCATATATTTATACATTGTAATAAGATCACCCCTAAGCCTTCGATTCTCCAAACTAAATAACCCCAAGTGTAATAACCTGTCTTGGTATTGCAGACCCCCTAGTTCCCTAATAACCTTGGTCGCTCTTCTCTGCACCCGCTCCAGTTCAGCTATGTCTTTCTTATACACCGGAGACCAGAACTGTACACAGTATTCTAAGTGTGGTCGCCCTAGTGACTTATATAGAGGTAAAATTATGTTCTCCTCATGGACCCCAAAAGACTGCAGGGAAAGGTGGGAGAGACAGACCCCAAAAGACTGCAGAGAAAGGTGGGAGAGACAGACCCCAAAAGACTGCAGAGAAAGGTGGGAGAGACAGACCCCAAAAGACTGCAGAGAAAGGAGGGAGAGATAGACCCCAAAAGACTGCAGAGAAAGGTGGGAGCAACAGACCCCAAAAGACTGCAGAGAAAGGTGGGAGCAACAGACCCCAAAAGACTGCAGAGAAAGGTGGGAGAGACAGACTCCAAAAGACTGCAGAGAAAGGAGGGAGAGATAGACCCCAAAAGACTGCAGAGAAAGGTGGGAGCAACAGACCCCAAAAGACTGCAGAGAAAGGTGGGAGCAACAGACCCCAAAAGACTGCAGAGAAAGGTGGGAGAGACAGACCCCAAAAGACTGCAGGGAAAGGTGGGAGAGACAGACCCCAAAATACTGAAGGGAAAGGTGGTCCTATAAAGTACGCAGCTCCTGTGCCCCCACATATGGACTCTGCCAATAATAAGCCCTGGCACAATGTAGGCGGCATTTTTTGCGTCTAGGCTTTGGTAGTGTCTTCCTCCCTCATCTACAGTGTGCGCCAGATTGTGCCCCCATTTCGGCTTTCTGTGTCTTTAGATAACTGCAGGGAACTTACATGTGGATTTTCTTCCCTTCTCATCAGGAGACGCCCCTGTTTAGGTGATGACTTTCATGGACGACTCCGTGAAATGCCGCAGCTCCATCTTTATTACATTTCCTATCACTTTCTTTCCAGCATCTGACTGATCAGTAAAGATTTTCTGATCTTCTTGGCGCCGTCACTTTCTTGTGTAAAGAAATGATTTTCTTTCTCAGGTCTTGTGACATTTCTCTTCTATGTGGTGCCATTGCTGACATCAAGAAATGGGAAGGGGTGTTCTTTCTTTATGTATTGTCCCTTTCTAGTCGCCCGTCTCCAGGACACCGATGTGATGAAGTATTAGACTTATCTGTGGGGGAATTCCTGCTCGTTTGAATTTTGGACTCTAAACTTTAGCTTTTCTCCTAAGACTTTCTCTGGGGTGCACTCATTTTTTCCAACATGGTCTTGAATGATTTTGTTATGGAGTGTCATTTGTGGGAGTCTTTAGTAATGTGGTATTGGATAGATGATATATCTATGGCAGGACGCTGTCTGTGCTCGGCTCAGATCAGGACCATGGAGAAGGATCTGCTGCCGCCTACCTTGTGGCCTGTTCTCCATCTTATAAAGTGCTCTCAGTGAGAGAAACAAAATAGGAATCTTGTGGGTGTGATACCTTTTAGTGGCTAACAAATAGTAGTAAATGATGTTACAAAGCAAGCTCCCGGGACTGCGGACGACCCTTCATCAGGCTGATATGACAAAATATTTGCAGAAACCTTATTTATATACAGTTTAAAGCACATGCTGGTGTGAGACACGGACATTTCAGTAGACAGCCCTTTAATCCCACAGAACTTTCACACCTCTGATGTAATCTTACCTAACTTAGGGTACGTGCACACGCTGCGGATTGTAGTGCGGATTTGGCCGCGCGGATTTTGTCAAATCCGCAGGTGAAAAGACCTGCGGTTTAACCTGCAGATTGCCCTGTGGTTTTTCATCTCCTCAATGGAGGAGATGGTAAACCGCAGCGGAATCCGCAGAAAGAATTGACATGTCAATTCTTTCTGCGGTTTCAAAACTGCAGAAAAACCGCACCGTCTGCATTGCGGTTTTTGATTCCCATAGGGAATCATGGTACTGTACACCGCAGCAGAACCCGCAGCGTGTGCACATACCTTAAGGATTCTGTCTTCAGGCTCAGTATTTGTCTACTGAAATGTCCGTGTCTCACCCCAGCATGTGCTTTAAACTGTATATAAATAAGGTTTCTGCAAATATTGTGTTACCTCAGCCTGATGAAGGGACGTCCGCAGTCCCGGGAGCTTGTAACATCATTTACTGCTATTTGTTAGCCACTAAAAGGTATCGCACCCACAAGATTCCTATTTTGTTTCTCTCACTGAGAGCACTTTAGATATTTTTTCTACTGGCTAAGGCTCCCTTCACACTTGCAGTTTTTTGCGCTACGTCAGCGCTCCCATAGACTTAAATGGGTTTTGGGTGAATTTCGTGCGCATGCTTTTTTTGAGACAGGTCGGACGCACAAAAAATGCAGCAGGATGCATTTTGTGCGCCCCGGCGCACACTACAAAGAAACGCATGCGCATACAAACGCATGACAATGCGCACCCATGTTAAGTATAGGAAAAAAAAAACGCAAGTGTGACAGTAGCCTAACACGGTACCAAACCACTTTTTTCGTTCTCCATCTTATCACGTTATATTCATCTCCTCTGTGTGTTCCCTTCATAAAGTGCTGCAGATCATCTACCCGTCCCAAGTTAAATCGCTCTACTCCAGTCACATCCAGAGCTGCAGCTTCCTAGGTTCTCAGACTGTATTATTTTATCTAGATCAGATTTCTGTCCATGATATAATATAAGCTCAACAAAAAGGGCACAATCTGGCCAGAGACTGCACCCACCGGGGCAATGGTAGGAGAAGCCAGTACAGTTCTGAATGCAGCTGTAGATGTGAATGGAGGATAAGACCCGATGTAACAGCAGAATAGTGACTGCAGTTATGGAGGTGACTGGAGGATACGACACGATGTAACAGCAGAATAGTGACTGCAGCTCTTGAGGTGACTGGAGGATAAGAAATGATATAACAGCAGAATAGTGACTGCAGCTCTGGGATTGACTGGAGAATAAGACATGATATAACAGCAGAATAGTGACTGCAGCTCTGGAGGTGACTGGAGGATAAGCCACGATGTAGCAGCAGAATAGTGAGGGCAGCTCTGGAGGTGACTGGAGGATAAGCCACGATGTAGCAGCAGAATAGTGAGGGCAGCTCTGGAGGTGACTGGAGGATAAGCCACGATGTAGCAGCAGAATAGTGAGGGCAGCTCTGGTGGTGACTGGAGGATAAGCCACGATGTAGCAGCAGAATAGTGAGTGCAGCTCTGGAGGTGGCTGGAGGATAAGACACGATGTAACAGCAGAATAGTGAGTGCAGCTCTGGAGGTGACTGGAGGATAAGACACGATGTAACAACAGAATAGTGAGTGCATTTCTGGAGGTGACTGGAGGATAAGACACGATGTAACAGCAGAATAGTGAGGGCAGCTCTGGAGGTGACTGGAGGATAAGACACGATGTAACAGCAGAATAGTGACTACAGCTCTGGGGTTGACTGGAGAATAAGACATGATATAACAGCAGAATAGTGACTGCAGCTCTGGAGGTGACTGGAGGATAAGCCACGATGTAGCAGCAGAATAGTGAGGGCAGCTCTGGAGGTGACTGGAGGATAAGCCACGATGTAGCAGCAGAATAGTGAGGGCAGCTCTGGAGGTGGCTGGAGGATAAGACACGATGTAACAGCAGAATAGTGACTACAGCTATGGAGGTTACTGGAAGAAAGACACGATGTAACAGCAGAATAGTGACTGCAGCTCTGGAGGTGACTGAAGGATAACACATTATGTATTGCCAGAATAGTGACTGCAGCTCTGGAGGTGACTGGAGGATAAGACACAATGTAACAGCAGAATAGAAACTGCAGCTCTGGAGGTGACTGGAGGATAAGACACAATGTAACAGCAGAATAGTGACTGCAGCTCTGGGGGTAACTGGAGGATAAGACACGATGTAACAGCAGTGACTGGAGGATAAGACATGATGTGAGTGCAGCTCTGGAGGTGACTGGATGATTAGACATAATGTAAAGTATTTAGGAAGTTATTTACCAGACAAAAATGTGTCTTAAAGCCACAGTGTCACTTTCAATTGCCAAAAACTTGATGGTGAAGATTTTACAACTCTTTATTTTCTGCCATTACAGAAATATGTCAAAGTCAAAAATTAAAGAATCCAGCTCACGAAGGCTCTGGAATATTCCATGGGACCAAAACATGAAAATCAAATTGAAAATCTAATTTTTTTTTCATTTATTTGCCTTCAGTGTCTGGATTCTGTGTTCCGTTTCATGTGATTCTTCTGTTTCCGTCCTTTGGGGATTTGCAGCATAAATGAATAGCTGGAGCTCGGGTCACTTTGTTCTGACAGAGAACGGCGAGTGCGTCCGAAACGCAAAATTGTTTGCATTTTTAAGAAGCTGAATTTTTTTTTAGATTCCTTTTTCTTCACGTCTTGGTCCCGTGGAAGCCTCTAGAGCTGCGCTGAGCTGGGTCTTCTCTTTTCACTCTTACTGTCTGACGCCGTTCACACCTGATCTTGTACGTTCTCCTCATCAGTGCCGCTTTGTCCTGATTAGTGTTTCCGGCTCTTATAAGGTGTGACCCCGCCAGAACATGCCCGAGATTCAGGTCATTCTTCTAAGGTCTTGAATCTTTCCAGCTGAAGCTTCGCTCCAGATCCGGTGCGTGTTCTTGCCTATGGACCCGTTTTGTACCTGATA
This sequence comes from Dendrobates tinctorius, assembly GCF_039654945.1. Taxonomy (NCBI): domain Eukaryota; kingdom Metazoa; phylum Chordata; class Amphibia; order Anura; family Dendrobatidae; genus Dendrobates; species Dendrobates tinctorius. The sequence goes on from NW_027361824.1 coordinate 4,026,985, forward strand.
AGAACTTCCATATTTTTTCCATTCTTCTTGATATTAATAGATTCATTAGAAACTTGACATTTTTTTCACAGAGGATTCTGTGAATTGTCTCTCCTGAATGTACAATCGCCTCAAGAACTTCTAGTTTTCCACCTTTAAAATATGCGGCATTGAATGAGCTTAGAAATATGCATGACATTATCATCAAAATGTCAGACAAAGGTGGAGTTGTCGTTGTTATGGAATCCACAACATATAGGTCACAAATCTTGGCAATGGCTGTCACAACCGCCTAAAGGAGACCGCAGTGTCTCATTTCATGTACTCCTGCATTGATTAGAAGCCCTTCACCACCTTATTAAATGGTACAGGTTTCTGTCATCAGTGCAGGGGTTAAACTTTTCAGCTTAGAGTCTCTGTAGCTTTTCAGCTTGGATGATCTAAGCTGTGTTGATCTCTCCGCTCTCATATGTATATTTGACCCCTGTTACAGCTAGGTGGCGCTGTATGTTCTCCCCAGGATGCGCACGGAGGCGTGTAGAGGCCATGGGAATGTATTGCAGTCACAGGCGTAGCTGGGATTGCAATGGTGAAGCAGTGACCGATGTCACAGGTAGGGGTCGCTGTGTCATCTCCCCAGGATATGCACGGAGGTGTATGAAGTCCATAAGTGTGCATGGCAATCACGGGCATAGCGTTGACTGCAATTCAGACAAGAAATAATAGAAATAAGTGTTAGTCTTGGACATGTTAGTGTCCAAGGCGGATGTAGGGAAAACCTGCTTTGAATGTCGTGTGTGAAGCAGACTGCAGGATAGTAGTTTGTGCAGTCTGTTCTATTCCGGACCCAGGTTTTCCATGTGGCTGAAAGCCACAGGTTGCTGCAGGAAAGGGTTAGTGAGTCCCAGGTGTGTCAGGGCCAGAGAGAGGCCTGACAACCCACAGCGTACACAGTGGTGCTGCCATCCACGATGACTGGTCATGGATGTGGACAGGTCTTGTTCTCGGAGGTGAACCGGAGGTAGACTGTCCTGTGCCCAAGGGAAGGACTGGCGTGTGTCACAGCGGCAGACAGGAGGATTAGCGTGTGTCGTGACTGCAGACTAAAGGAGGCTGTGAGAGACATTGGCACGGCGTGCATTCGCCCAGGAAAACTGGACAAGGTGAAGTGCGGCATGTTTAGGGACTGTCATACAAAGCCATGCACTATGTAGTGCTATGAAGTGGTGTGACTTGAACACTGATAATATGCACTGAAGTTATATGCATTTGTGTGGATTGGAACCTTTCTGTGTGAAGATAACACATTAAAGAGACTTTTATGTTTGAACTTTGTGAGTCACTGCCTCTTCACTGCGTACGGTGCTACCATTACAATATATACACATATACATGCACTCTCCTCTGGTGTTCTGGATTGCCAGTGTTAGTCTTGTACTGCCTGGTGTGGAGGAGTTGGTTGTTGGTAGCGGCGTTTGGAAGGTTGATCTGTGACTGTTGCATGGTGTTTCAGCTGTGTATAAATCCTCAGTCTCCTATTTGGTTTTCCTTCCTTTTCTCCCAGGTGTTCCTCTCTGTTGTCTATGAGTGCATATTTTGTATGATTTCTATTTTAATTTATCCCTGTACGTCCTCGCTTGTTAGTCTAGTTAGTGTATATACGTACACTATTACTCCCCACTTCCCTGGGTGGGGGGAGGAGGACATATATAGGGCTGATTCAGGAGGTCAGCAAGATAAATGGCCTCAGCATCTTCACCATAAGAAGTAATCCGCGAAGCAGGGATAGCTAGGGCATCTCTAGCGTTAGGGACGGGGAAGGAGCCCCAGGATTTCTAACATAGTTGTTACATTAACACTGTCCATACTATTTTTTTTTATCCTATCACTGCTCTGACAGGACTACTGCAGCAGCTCAGGCAGGAGGTGGTAGATCTTCGCTCTGTTGTCACGCAACAATCAAGCACGGTTGGTCTGTGGACCGCTTCTCCCAAGCAGCCCCAGGTGGAGCCCATGGTTGCTTTACCTGACTGGTTCTCTGAGGGGCAAGATAAGTTTGTTGTGTTCAGGGAGGCCTGTAAGCTATACTTTGTCCTCACTCTGGAACTGAGGAGTAACGAGTGGGGATCGTAAATTCGCTGCTTCAGGATGACCCCCAAGCCTGGGCATTTTCTCTTCCGGCCGACTCTGAGTCACTCTGGACAGTTGAGGAATTTTCTTCAGGCGTTCGAAATACGATAACCCGAGTGCATCTCCGTGGCTGAATCCACGCTACATAAGCTACGACAGGGAGACCGGCCAGCGGAAGAGTATTGCTCCAAGTTTTGGAGGTGATCCACAGATACTAAGTGAAATGACCCCGTGCTCCGTAGCCAGTTCTATTAAGGGTTATCTGTAGGGGGTAATGGATGACTTTGGCCTGCATGAGACTCTGGGCTTTCTTGAGGTGGCCTTGTCTCTGGCCATTCGGGTGCACTAGTGAGGGGGGCATTCACACCCTCCTTCCTCTTCTCACACCGATTTCCAGTGAGGAGGCAAACAGCGGACAGTGTACAAGGAGTAGGGAATTGCCTATAGTGTGAAGTGAACCATCCTAATTAATATGCAGGCAGTCCCTTTTGGAAATAAAGGTCCTCTACAGTGTCAAGGAGGATGCCTTTTGCACGCGAGACAGAGGTATATAGATTGGACAAATGGTTAAGACAGGAAGTGGTCTTCCAGAGGGTTGGAACAAACATACTTGTATTTACGCCTGGAGCGTTGGAATGGCCTGTTCTTACATCCTGAATTTAAATGACACCTGGGTTCCCTCAGAGGAAATGTTATACATTTACAACAGACTTGGTGTCTCCAAAAGAAGATTATGAATATTGGAGTTGAGGTCAGATAGTGATTGAACATACATTTTCAGCTTCAGGGATAATCAGGGAAGAAGATGAATGTTTTTCATAACCGCAACACCTGCCTATAAGCCCCAAATCCATAGTGGCCACCAGATAACTGTCAACAGCCAATGTCCTGTTTGCTCTATGGGTAACGATAAAATCCTAATAGAAAATATGGTGACGATGTCAAATTTCTGTGATCATCAGGAGTTAAGCTATCGCATAAGTTGGGAATTTCATAAAATCCTGAAGGGCTGAGAACATCCGACAAACTGGCCCACGTGCACGTGAGATCACGGGGTGGAGAGGTATGTGGGTGTAACTCAGGTACTGATAAAAAGTCAAGAGAAATTATGACCTGTGTTCAGTGCAGAAGATACATGTCAGTGTAGGCTTGATCCTGTAAACAAACGTTTCAAACGGATTGCTTTCATTCACGAAGCTGAATCATCTCTGTAATCGGCATATTAAGTCTTGAGTTATTCCCTTTTATTTTCTGTAATTCCATATGCTGTATTGTTTTGTCCCCTTTGTAAAATCTTTTGTCCATTTTTTTTTTTTTTATAAACACTGCCTATTGTTTGGATTAAATATCAAATTTAATATTTCTGTTCCTTTTGTTCTGTAACCCACACCCCTAAGTTATATGCTAGCAGAACCAGGCCTCCAGTCAGCCTGTATAAAAATCGACTGGTGGCGGCAACGAGTAGTCTGGAGCTTACAGTGACTTTTATCAGGGGTATATACATATATTCCATGCTTTGGAATCAGAGGAGTATATACCATGCGCTCAATGTTAGTTTACCAATAACCGGCCTTAGTGAAAACAGCCTGCGGCCTCCTCTGTTGATCGACAGTCAATCGTGTAATTGTTGGGACGATGGGGGGGCAGCAGAGAGCTGTTCGCTCCAAAGATAACAGCGGGTGGATCGGAGATATAACCCCTTGGCTGCAATCTTTGACAGTTTGTATTTCTCTAACAGTCTGTTGTTCTCCACTGTGTTGTGGTATGGCAGGTACATTGATGACATGCTATTCATCTGGGGAGATGTCAGCCATACCAGCATTTGTTCAGTAACACAATAACAGTCATTGTAATCTTATCTTCTACACAAATTTCTTTTTTAGACCTAGAATTGGGGGCGTTGATGATCAGGATTATTACATCTGCTTTGTCTAACCCTTTGTCTGGTAACACCATACTGCACACATCAAGTAGTCATCCTAAGCATACTATAAAAGCCATGTACAAGAATAAAGAGGAGCTTCAGCGATAATGATCGGCCTTCCACAGAATTGTTTAACTCCATAACTAAATTATCAGCGGGTGCGACTCCGCTTGGATCTTACAGAGGGCTGACATTGCGCAAAGTTTTAAAACCAGGATGAGCTCATTATCCTGAAAACATCAGAACCTCTTCTGTAGCTCCAACAGTTCCCAGTCTGATCAGGTTCCATCCATTATGAATAGGTTTTTACCAATCTTGTAGGAGGATACCGTCCTCTACATTCAGGCTGATCCGTTGTAGCCAAAAGGGTGAAATCCTCGGGTAACGTGCTTTCTCCAAGATTATTCCCATAGATCACTCAGAACTCGGTTGGACGGTGACAGGTTCTTCAAATGTGGCTCATGTGGATGCAGAACATGTCGACAGGCGTTTGTTACCCGACATTTTACTAATCCTAATGAGTCACAACACGTTGGAGCCAAGTAATATATTATCTGCGGCTCCGTAATGAGGAATATATTATATACTGTTCTTGTTGGCTGCAGAACTAGGAGATGAAAAGTGCGAATATCTGAACACCTTTCGATATTACGTTTGACCAAGTCTCACCGCTCCATTTCACATGCGTCTAGACACTTAATTTACCAACGACATTGCTACAAGTGACTGAAAGAGGTGGGATACAGGAGACCCCTCCTCACGCCAGGGATTTGGGATTTCTAATCTGGGCTCTCGTCCCCGGATGAACTCTATTTCTCCAATCACGTTTCATTCTGGATTACGGTCCCTCCGCGCCGACTGTTGGCGTACGGTCCCTCCGCGCCGACTGTTGGCGTACGGTCCCTCCGCCCCGACTGTTGGCGTACGGTCCCTCCGCCCCGACTGTGGGCGTACGGTCCCTCCGCCCCGACTGTGGGCGTACGGTCCCTCCGCCCCGATGGATTTCTGGATTCTATGTTCACTCTCATGTGATTCTCCTATTTTGGTCCTTTGGGGGTTTGCTGCATAAATAAATTGATGGAGTTCAGGACACTTCGCTCTGACAAAGATCGAGTGCGTCTGAAACGCGTCACTTATGTAGTAGAATCGTGACAACTTAGTTTTTCAATAAATATTTTGCATTTTAAGAAGCTGAATTTTTCTTCAATTTGATTTACAGAAATATCCCCCCAAAAAGGACCTGGTGCGAGCAGTGTCCATACAGACCGGATACCTCATTCAGGGAGGTGGTCCCAACAGCTGCACCCTCATGTACCTGGCCCAGGTGGACCCTAGAGGTGAGTAGCGAATGTCTCCTGGTGCAGGGGATGATGGGAGGAGTAAATTCCTACGGGGATCAGAACCCTAGTGTCCTGGCACTCCTGTGTGCGGAGATGGGCTCTCATCTCTACTCTCTTCTCTGTAGGGTCTTTGCCTAAGTGGGTGGTCAACAAGTCCTCACAGTTTCTGGCGCCAAAAGTAAGTAACATCTAGAGGTTTGGGGGGGTGGGGGGATCTGTCTGGGGTTCGGTGGTCTTTGGTCATTTGGGCTTTAAGGGATAAAATAAATGTTCTGCATCTTTGTGACCAAGTTCTTTCCATGGAATATCTCTGATGTCCGTGAATGACACTCTTGTTTCCACTCATTGGTAGTAATTGAGAGCGTTGTGTGGAGGGAGCAGGATGGAGAACGCTGTGTGTGAGAGGGAGCAGGATGGAGAGCGCTGTGTGTGGGGGGGAGCAGGATGGAGAGCGCTGTGTGTGGAGGGAGCAGGATGGAGAGTACTGTGTGTGTGGGGGAGCAGGATGGAGAGCGCTGTGTGTGGAGGGAGCAGAATGGAGAGCGCTGTGTGTGGAGGGAGCAGGATGGAGAGCGCTGTGTGTGGGGGAGCAGGATAGAGAGCGCTGTGTGTGTGGGGGGGAGCAGGATGGAGAGAGCTGTGTGTGTGGGGGGAAGGATGGAGAGCGCTGTGTGTGTGGGGGGAAGGATGGAGAGCGGTGTGTGTGTGGGGGGAGCAGGATGGAGAGCGCTGTGTGTGGGGGGGAGCAGGATGGAGAGAGCTGTGTGTGTGGGGGGAGCAGGATGGAGAGCGCTGTGTGTGGGGGGGAGCAGGATGGAGAGCGCTGTGTGTGGAGGGAGCAGGATGGAGAGCGCTGTGTGTGTGGGGGGAGCAGGATGGAGAGCGCTGTGTGTGTGGAGGGAGCAGGATGGAGAGCGCTGTGTGTGGAGGGAGCAGGATGGAGAGCGCTGTGTGTGTGGGGGGAGCAGGATGGAGAGCGCTGTGTGTGTGGAGGGAGCAGGATGGAGAGCGCTGTGTGTGTGGGGTAGCAGGATGGAGAGCGCTGTGTGTGTGGGGGGGAGCAGGATGGAGAGCGCTGTGTGTGTGGGGAGCAGGATGGAGAGCGCTGTGTGTGTGGGGGGGAGCAGGATGGAGAGCGCTGTGTGTGTGGGGGGGAGCAGGATGGAGAGCGCTGTATGTGTGTGTGGGGGGGAGGATGGAGAGCGCTGTGTGTGGGGGGAGCAGGATGGAGAGCGCTGTGTGTGTGGGGGGGAGCAGGATGGAGAGCGCTGTGTGTGGGGGGGAGCAGGATGGAGAGCGCTGTGCGTGTGTGTGGGGGGAAGGATGGAGAGTGCTGTGTGTGTGGGGGGAGCAGGATGGAAAGTGCTGTGTGTGTGTGGGGGGGAAGGATGGAGAGAGCTGTGTGTGTGGGGGGAGCAGGATGGAGAGCGCTGTGTGTGTGGGGGAGCAGGATGGAGAGCGCTGTGTGTGGAGGGGGAGCAGGATGGAGAGTGCTGTGTGTGTGGGGGGAGCAGGATGGAGAGTGCTGTGTGTGTGGGGGGAGCAGGATGGAGAGCGCTGTGTGTGTGGGGGGAGCAGGATGGAGAGCGCTGTGTGTGTGGGGGGAGCAGGATGGAGAGCGCTGTGTGTGTGGGGGGAGCAGGATGGAGAGCGCTGTGTGTGTGGGGGGAGCAGGATGGAGAGCGCTGTGTGTGTGTGGGGGGAGCAGGATGGAGAGCGCTGTGTGTGTGTGGGGGGAGCAGGATGGAGAGCGCTGTGTGTGTGTGTGGGGGGGAGCAGGCCAGTTGCACATGGTCGGGGTATTGGGGTCTGGTACCAGGCTCAGGTGGTCTTTTTTTGACCACTGTCTTCTTCCTCTAGGCCATGAAGAAGATGTATAAGGCGTGCCTGAAGTATTCGGAGTGGAAGAAGAAGCACAACCCGCAGCATAAGCCGTGGCTGTACCCGGAGCAGAGCACGCTGCCCACCATCCGCCTGTCCGACGTGTCCGTCCAGCACGCCGACTCCCTGGAGAATATAGATGAGAGTTGTGTGGCAGAGACCAAGGACGACCGAGGGGAGGTCAGCGACGAGGATAGCATGAACTGACACTGCGGAGCCCCCATCAGACTTGTACTGATATGGGGGACCCCACCGGACCCCACTCTGTGGATGTGCAGTCAGCGGAGGGGGTCTGGGTGGGGGGAGGTGCCGGGTTCTGCTTGTATCTTGTGTCAGTGACTACTTCTCTGGGAAGATCTGCGGATGACGAGGCTCCGGCTCTGAGCGGGGGTCACCTATAACACTGTGACGAGTCCGCAGAGCCAGGGTCCGGCACATCACTGTAATGTCTCCGTTGTTTCCTATGTGATTGTCAGTGTCGCCGCCATGACTGTAGCCGGGAGGACGCAGCGGCACATCTGGCTTCATGACGGGCAGGCACCGGGGCGAGGTGGCAGCGCCCGCTCCTCCGCCCTCCATACGGACATTAAACCTTTATTCTTATGTCCTCATGTGATGAGTTCTGCTTTTTCTCTAATGGTCACTTAAATCCAGGGCCGGACCGGCCATCTGGCAATTCTGGCAAATGCCAGAAGGGCCTGTCTGGTCATGGGCCGCCCTGTCTGCTATGTTGTTAACAGAATCGGTGTTCTCATGACACCCATACTGTTAAGAGTTGTGATGGAGCACAAAGTCGCTGACTCCATCACTTACCCCAGCAGGCCACAGGTATCATTAGAAATATTGGTCTTGTAGTAAATCTTCCTTTCCTCCATCCAGGGTAATATTAGTAATATATCCCATCTAGTGCTTGGGGACGGGGACAGCATGGGCCTGTGTGATTGCAAATGCCAGGGCTGGATTTCAGTCCCAGCCCGTACCTGCTTAAATCTCACACTCCAATCACATCCAGAGCTGCATTCGTAATTCAGCTGGAATCACATGAAAGGCTTCAGGGTCAATCAGGACAATCTCTGATGAGGTGCATTGTGGGGAAAATAAAGGCTGGACCCTGATCCTTCCTTGTCCCGGCCAACAAGGGGTTAATACATTTTATCAGCGAAAATCTGACCCTGTGCAGAGTCATCTGAGAGACTGTCAGCACCATCACCATGACAACACGGAGACAGAGGGCTGATGTCTGTCAGGGGAGAGCGCCACCTCCTGGCCTGGAGCTCAGATTCCAGCCGCTTTCCAGGGTCACTGATAAACAGTGTAAATCATGGGGACCACAGCGCCCCCTGCAGGTCACAGGCAGCACAGCAGGAGCTTCTGCAAACAGCTCCTGGTATCTCAGCTGCCTGGCCAGCTATAGCTAGCAGAACCTAAGACGGATAATGTCCCCATGACAACACTGCAGGGCCAGGAATCTGAATGGGCAATACACTATAGATGTGGTCATAGGTCTTTGCCCCTGCACTAGCAGATATACCCCGGGGGCTGCTCACAGCAAACTGTAGTGATACAGCGGACCCCCAGGCTAGTGACGTCTTCAGGCGCTGCGCTCTGCACTTAGAGGTTATGTATCGGGAACAGTAAAGCTTTAGCTTCAGCCCCCGGATTTACCTCCCACCGTCGCCCTGTATCTGATCCGCCAAGCCGCCCCTCGTTACCCCTCCGCACAACACTCGCTGCAGAAATAATGAGCTTCCCCTAGGATAAAGCGGCGCGGCATGAAGCTAAACTAATATCCTCAGACCATAAAAAACCCGCTCAGCTCTGCTACATCGCAACCTCCAGCCGAGACACTGGAGAGAAATGAGCAAAATCCGGGAAAGAATGAAAACAGCAACTGCGGCAGAAAGAAGACGACGAAACGACAAATGAACCTGTCCTGTGTACTGATCCCAGCATACACCCTGTATTATACCCCAGAGCTGTACTCACTATTCTGCTGGTGCAGTCACTGTGTACATACATTACATTACTGATCCTGAGTTCAATCCTGTATTATACCCCAGAGCTGCACTCACTATTCTGCTGGTGCAGTCACTGTGTACATACATTACTGATCCTGAGTTACATCCTGTATTATAACCCAGAGCTGCACTCACTATTCTGCTGGTGCAGTCACTGTGTACATACATTACATTACTGATCCTGAGTTACATCCTGTATTATACCCCAGAGCTGCACTCACTATTCTGCTGGTGCAGTCACTGTGTACATACATTACATTACTGATCCTGAGTTACATCCTGTATTATACTCCAGAGCTGGACTCACTATTCTGCTGGTGCAGTCACTGTGTACATACATTACATTACTGATCCTGAGTTACATCCTGTATTATACCCCAGAGCTGCACTCACTATTCTGCTGGTGCAGTCACTGTGTACATACATTACTGATCCTGAGTTACATCCTGTATTATAACCCAGAGCTGCACTCACTATTCTGCTGGTGCAGTCACTGTGTACATACATTACATTACTGATCCTGAGTTACATCCTGTATTATAACCCAGAGCTGCACTCAATATTCTGCTGGTGCAGTCACTGTGTACATACATTACATTACTGATCCTGAGTTACATCCTGTATTATAACCCAGAGCTGCACTCACTATTCTGCTGGTGCAGTCACTGTGTACATACATTACATTACTGATCCTGAGTTACATCCTGTATTATACTCCAGAGCTGGACTCACTATTCTGCTGGTGCAGTCACTGTGTACATACATTACATTACTGATCCTGAGTTACATCCTGTATTATACCCCAGAGCTGCACTCACTATTCTGCTGGTGCAGTCACTGTGTACATACAGTACATTACATTACTGATCCTGAGTTCCATCCTGTATTATACTCCAGAGCTGCACTCACTATTCTGCTGGTGCAGTCACTGTGTACATACATTAAATTACTGATCCTGAGTTACATCCTGTATTATACCCCAGAGCTGCACTCACTATTCTGCTGGTGCAGTCACTGTGTACATACATTACATTACTGATCCTGAGTTACATCCTGTATTATACCCCAGAGCTGCACTCACTATTCTGCTGGTGCAGTCACTGTGTACATACATTACATTACTGATCCTGAGTTACATCCTGTATCTCTTTTATTATAAAAATATCAAAAACACAATACATAATACATAAGACAGACAAAAACAACAATCCAGAAATCAAAAACCATGATACATGAACTAAAATAAACCACACCGACATACAAAAAAACCTTGTGCAAATATGCTAGCTTACGACAGTCCGTCTCTGAAGAACATAGTGCAGTGTCTCCAGGCTTTGCAGCCTGAGGGACCCCCAGCAGGAACCTCTTAATAAAAAAAACAAAGAAAAAAAAAAAATCCATTCCTTCACATTCAACCCCATTCACACCTTCACTCATTCTCCCGTACATTCCTATATACTGGATTTAAAACAGGAAAGTAAACACTTTTCCTGGCCCACTGCCTTAAACAAAAAAAACAGCCATCTTGGCAGACCCTCAACTACTTCCCCTCAACACAGCAAGAAAACCCCCCCTTTTTTTCCTTTTTTTTAAAATTTTTTTTATTTTTATTATATTTTTTTTTTCCCTTTCCACCACCCACACCACAGGTCCACAAGTTCGTAGCCTTTTCCACACCTAGGTCCATGAAAGTTTATGGCCTCAGAAAAAAAACAAAACAGCACTTCAGGGTCCAAGAAAGTTTATGGCCCGGCTCTACGTTTCCTATATTTCACATGGTCCTTGGTGTAGTTCCCAGGCCATCTTCCTTCTCATCTTCGGCCCTTGATTTCTCAGGGTCCTTTCCAGGGTCCAAACTTCCCCCCCGCAGACAGGCCCTCACGGGGACAACCCCGATCATCGGATTTCCTGCACTTCAAGTTATCCTTTACATACAGCCTTCCGTGGAAGCAACGCCAGGTCAAGTCCCAAAACTTCATGGGGATCCGCTTAGAATTTAAAAGCCCCAGCCCGACCTCCAGATCCCGGCCTGGGCAATCCTTAAGGGCCAGGGGCTTCTGGAAATGGGTCAACAGGACCCTCCTGTCAAGGCACTGCCTCGACATGGTCCTGATTTCCCACATTCCCAGACCCCACCGGCGGATCACCTTCAGAACCGGGGTAGCATAAGCCGGGAGATGCCCATGAGGTGTGCGTAGGTCCTTCACCCGCCCTCCTGTCTCCCATTCCTGGAAGAAAGGCCAAAGCCAACCCTTGCAGGAGACTACCCACGGAGGAGCCCTCTCTAGCCAGAGGTTGGAGATGTTAGCCTTAAGAAAGGTGTTTACTAGAAACACCACCGGGTTGACCATACCCAACCCGCCTAGTCTCCTCGTACGGTATGTAACCAACCTGTTGATTAGGTTAAGCCTATTCCCCCATATCAATTGGAAGAACAGGCTATAGACCCGTGTCCAGAGAGGTTCCGGCAAGATGCACACACTGCCCAGGTATATTAATAAAGGTAGCAGAAAGCCTTTAGCCAGGGCAACCCTTTCCCTCAGGGTTAAAGACCAACCCTTCCATTGGTCCACCTTTTGGGCGGCTATCTTAAGTCTGCCCTCCCAATTTCGCTGGGGGTAATCCCCGAGGCCAAATTCGATGCCTAGAATTTTAGCGGTGGCCTGGGGCCCTGGAAGGGTGTCCGGGAGATCAAACCTGGGATCTCCCCCTCCCAGCCAGAGACTTTCACACTTATCCCGGTTGATCATGGACCCGGATGCCTCCGAGTAGCGCACTACCTCCGACATGACCCAATCCGCCTCCCCTCTCGAGGACACGAAAAGGGAAACATCATCGGCGTACGCCACCACCCTCAGAGAGGACCCAGAGCCCACCTGGTCCATCCCGACTCCCGCCAACGGTCCACAATCTACCCTCCTTAGGAAGGGATCGATCGCGAACGCGTATAAAAGCGGGCTCAGCGGACAGCCCTGACGGACCCCAGAACCCACCTCAAAAGGGCGACCTGACCAACCGTTCACCAGCGGAAAAGTTTCAGCCCCTTGGTACAAGATCTCTAACCATTTTACAATCCTCCCAGGCAGACCATACCTCAAAAGGACAGACCAGAGGTACTCATGGTTGACCCGGTCAAAGGCCTTCGCTTGATCTAATGACAGCAAGTACCCCTTCCAGTGACCTGCCCTACCCTGCTCCACTGCCTCCCGGACACCGAGCACAGCACTAAAAGTACTGCGGCCTGGAACAGAGCAATGCTGGGCCCCTGAAAGGAGCCGGGGTGCAAACTTCACCAGCCGATTAAACAGCACCTTGGCCAGAACTTTCCGGTCCGTATCGAGAAGCGCTATGGGACGCCAATTCTCGATACGGGACGGATCCTTACCCTTTGACAGAATAATGAGGGCTGACTTCCTCATTGAGTAGGGAAGAGTGCCCGAGGAGAGACACTCATTAAATACCCCTGTCAAGAGGGGGACAAAGGAGTCCCTAAAAGTCTTATAGAACTCGGATGTTAAGCCATCCGGACCTGGCGATTTCTTGGGCCGAAGCCCATCAATGGCCAGTCTCACTTCCTCTTCTCTGATTTCTTCTGCCAAAACACCAAGAGAGGGATCACCCCCTGGCTCAGGGACGGTTTCAGCCAGGAAAGCCGACATCCTGTCCCGATCCAGATCCTTCTTTTCCAAGAGGTGTGAGTAGAAGGATCTGACCACCTCCAGGATCCCTGATTTGGATCTGTTCAGGGACCCCGTACTGTCGATCAGTCCTGTTACCATCTTACAATTCACTGACATCTTACAGTTTCTGTAAGGGTCGGGCGAGCGGTACTTCCCGAAGTCCCTCTCAAAAACTAAAGATGTGTGCCTATCATACTGACACCTCTTGAGTAAAGATTTCACTCTGGAGATTTCCTCACGGTCACCTCCAGTCGAGACAAGCTGCTCGAGTTTCCTCCCCAGAGCCTGATACAAGCGGTGCCTGTTCAGACTTCTGAGGTTCGAGAGCTGACGGAAAAACCCCGCCACCTGCTTTTTGAAGATCTCCCACCACTCTGACTTACTACTACAGAGATCCAACAGCGGTACCTGGCTCTGAAGAAAATCCTCGAAGGATTGTCTCACCTCCGCTTCTTCCAGCAGGGACGAATTGAGCTTCCACAGCCCTCTTCCCATCCGAGGAGTCTCTGCAACATTCAGAGAAAAGAAAATTAAACAGTGGTCGGAGAACTCCACCTCAACGGCGGACACAGCAGAAAAGATGGCGTCCTCCTTTAAAAAAAACCTGTCTATTCTAGACCTGCTGCTACCCCTATGATAGGTGAAACCCCCGTGACCTGGGGTGTGCCGGATGTGGACATCCACCAGGCGAGCTTCACTGGCTATACTATTTAACGCGACGCTGTCATAAGCCAGGCGATCTCCGGGACCCCCCCGGTCAAGGGACCTCGTAATGGTGTTAAAGTCCCCACCGAAGACCACCTGTCGGCTTGTAAAAAGAAAGGGCTTGATCCTCAGGAAGAGACACTTACAGTCCCACTTTGACTGTGGGCCATAGATGTTTATGAGCCGAAGCTCTTGTCCCCTCATGAAGACATCCAGGATCAGGCACCTCCCCATTTCCAACTCGGTAACCCGTCTGCATTCCACATCTGCGGTTTTAAAAAGGACTGCCACCCCGCTATACGGCTCAGCCGCAAGAGACCAGTATGAGGGCCCGCACCTCCACTCCCTTTGTGCTTTATGGATGGCCCCCATGTCGGTTAGTCTGGTCTCCTGCAAAAATAAAATTTCTGCCTCAATTCGGGAGAAAAAAATCAAAGGCCGTGAAGCGAGCCGCATCTGACTTTATGCTGGCAACATTAATAGATGCCAGCGTCAACGGGGCGAGTTCCGCCATCATGGGTGATCAAGTTGGATGGCCAACTTCTTACCACTGCTATCACCTCCACCTGGGGTAGGGGTCGGACACCTTCCTTTTCAGGGAAGCTCCCGTTGTGTCCATCCCACTCCCCCGGTGTCCTCGCCCCCGGGTTCCAGGTCTGTCCCCCCCCAGGAGGAACACTGCCCCCTGAGGGACGGACCCCACCATCCCCCGAAGGACCCTCCGGTGGTACCCCCGGTCCAGCATCCTCGTCTTGCGGCCCATCATCCGAGCCTCCGAGGACGCTGAACCGGTTGGAGAGATCAATGAGAGGGGGGTCAGCGGGCCCTTCCGTGCGCACCCTGGTGGTCGGGGGCGGGGGAGATTTTGAAGGCTTGCCAGCCTTCTTCCCTCCCGATTTGTTACAATTGGCACGTTTGCTTTTGCCACCCGCTGCTGTAGGCTGCTCCTGGACCTCCTCATCAACACTTTCATACTGTGAGGACCCGTCCGAGTCAGCCGCTTTATCCTCCCTCTCCATCCTCCTGATCTCCTCTCTCACCACACTCTCCCTCAGGACCTCAGAGGCTTTTGCCACGGGCCTGGAGGGAGGAGCAGGCATCGACCCGGTTGCCCGAGACTTCACCTGCCCCCCACCCCCATGGCGTTTTTCTTGCCTCCGCACGTACGCGGGGCCCCTCACCTTGGCATTGCCTTTCCTCACCGGTCCCTCAGCCCCTTTCCCTCCGCCACCACCTGCCACAGCTGCAGGAGCGCCACCAGAGGTTTCTCCCTCACGGACTCCTCCCGCCGGGCCTGCAGTGGCATTAGAAAAGGAGCGAGGGCAGCGGCTGAGAGGGTGACCTAGGTCACCACACAGGTGACACCGAATGTCTTTACACGAGGCGGCCAGATGACCTACCCCACCACACAAAGCACATTTCTTTACCTTGCAGCTAGCGCTGAAGTGAGTGGGGTCGCCGCACTTGTGGCAGACCTTCGGTTGCCCCTGGTAGAAGACCAGGATCCTGTCCCTTCCCAGGAAGCCGAGGAAGGGATGTGGGTGACCGTGCCGCCGGAAACCTTCAATTTAACCATGAAGGTCCAGCCCCCCGACCAGATGCCGAATTCGTCCCTGTTCTTTTTGGGGACCTCGGTGACTTCCCCGTAACGGGAAAGCCACGTCATAATGTCCACGCCGGCAAGTGACTCGTTACAAGTGACCACGGTCACTCGCTTGACGGAATTTTGGCGAGACACCGCTTGCGCAACGAAGTCTCGCCATCCGGGCTCTTCCCGCACCAGCTCATAGTTAGACCAGAAGAGCTCAAGCCCCTCTGGCCGCACAAAGCTGACGTCGAAGCGGGACGCCGAAGGATGTATCAGGGCAAAGATGTCATTCGCCCCGAAGCCCATCTTAAGGAGGAGCTTCACTGCCCCCCCACCTAAGACGGACCACATTCCTCCTTTGCGGCCCCTGCCCGGCTGTGGGGAGAGACCAAACAGTCCCTCCCTCCCTTTGGTTTTGGAAGGCAGCAAGGCCGTGTCTCTCTATCCAGAAAGACAAGTCCACTGTCCTCCCCTCTACCACTATCGGCCTTTCTCCTTTTTTGAGGGCCTCCAGGAAACGGTGGTGCAAAGCTCCGTCCCTGGAGCCTGGAGGCGAGGAGACCCCCCAGGACCACCCCGAGGACCACACCGACCCCCAGCCGCAGCCCCCGCATAACTATGTTGGGGTCTTGCGGCCGGGGGGGCAGACGGGCCAGCCCTCCCACCACCACTCATGCTTGCACCCTCATTTATCTGCCCACTCACTCTCCCATTCACTCTTTTATTATTGGCATTCACTCCAGCACTTTCAGACCCATTCACACCCGCACTCACTCCCTCATCCATGTCACTCATATCTCCATTCACCTCTGCAAACATCTCTTCAAAAATATCCACGCCACTCTCATACTCACTATCACTCACACAAATGGTGCTTGCATTATTTACTGTATTAGTTTTATCCCCGCAGTTCTCCCTCCCTCCTGCTGGGGGCCCTCTCTGGCTGCCCGGTGCTCCTGGTCTGGCCTGGACAGTGCTGCTGGCCAGGAGTGCTGCTGCTCCTTTAAGGGCCTCCATGTTAGCCTGCATGTTACTCTGGCTGGGCCTGGGAGCAGCAGCTCCTGGTTTCCCCAGCTCATTTTTTTTTTCTTTTGTCCAAAGCACCACAGTCGTCCTTTCCCGTCTGTACTCTCTGGGTAGGGACGGCCACTGGCACCGCTCCCTGCCCTGCATCTCCTCTCTCCGCCCCCGCCACTGGCATCCCAGGAAGAGCCGGAGCCCCCGCACCCCCAGATGACGGTAGGTGGGCCGGGGACCCCGACAACTCCCCACCAGTTTCTGGGGGCCGTGCTACATTGCTGGGAAGTGTGGGTGGGACAGAGGGCAGCGGGCCCGCCGTGGCCACGCTCTCCCCGCCAGTCGCAGTCACTCCAGGCTGGGCAGTGACCCCTTGCGAGACCACGCCCCCCCGGTAACGCGAGCACAGCGGGCGGAGCCACGACCGCCGAGGCCATGCCCCCCCGCCAGCCACAGCCACCACGGGCAGAGCAGCGGCCCCTTGCGAGGCCACGCCCCCCGGGTGATGCGGACGTAGCGGGCGGGACTATGGCCGAGGAGAATACGCCCCCCCCCGCATGCCGCAGCCTTTGTAGGCCGGGCAACACTCGGGGAGGCCTCGCCCCCTCACGGACCACCGCCGCCACCCTATGCCCACCGCTCGACACGGGCAAGGCCGGCACCTCCCCCTCGTCACCCAATGGCGGCGGAGCCCCCTGCACGGACCCCTTTTTGGGTCGACGTGCCGGAGACCCCGCTCTCACCACGGGCGCCGATAGGGGAGCTACCAGCACCTTGCACCGCTTGAGCTGCGATTTAATTGCTGGATCGCCCTTTCTTGGCTTCTGAACCCCCACCAGCGATCCAGACCTAACGGATCCGTACGTGGGGGGCCCAGAAGCCCCAGCACTCGCCGCCGGAGGTGCGGCCCTGGCTGTACCAACTTTACCTGGTGCCAGGCCAGCCCCCCCTGCCACTGAGGGCTGAGCCTGGACACCACCAACACCACAACCAGCACCGACCTCCATGTCACTGCCCTGGTCTGAACTGTCACCAGATGCGACAGTCAGGTCACAACAGTCATCTCTTTCCCCGCTCCCTCGCTGCGGACCCACCACAGGGCCCGAGCCGGGGTGGGTAGCGGGTTCCACACAGCGGGACAGAGGGGCCCCGGGAAGAGGAGCAAAAACCAGTTGTTCCTCCACGCCTTCAGAGACCTTACGCCGGCGCCTCCTGTTTCTCCTCCTCCCGGTTGCCTCATCCTCCGGGCAGACTTCATACCCAAACAGCGTGCCAAACCGTGCTGGGGATTCCGTCTGCCGTACTTGTTTAAGGATGAGGCAGCCCCCCTCAGAACTACTCCTGCTCCCTCCATCCTCCCCCTCGCTCCCGCTTTCCTCCGCGTTACTGGAGTCCAGCGGGAGGGCCACCTGCTCGGGGGCTATCCCACTGCATGTTACCTGGCTCACGCTGGTGTCCGCCAGGTCTTCAGGTGGAGGTGGCCCGGGTGTGGTGTGGGCGCCATCTTGCTCTTCCTCCTCCTCTCTTTCCTCCACCTGGATGGGGACTCCTGACCCCCCAGGAGACCCACCGGCCATGGCCCTGAACCGGTCCTGGTTTGAAGCTTTTCCTGGAAGGGGCCGCTGCCGGCCATGATGGTACTTGGCCGGTCCTCCAGGGCCCGAATCTCCCCTTTCAGCCGCTTGACTGTGGCGGTGACCTCCGCTCTCTTTGAGGCAGGGAGCCTGTTTTTACTGATGACCC
Source organism: Dendrobates tinctorius (assembly GCF_039654945.1). NCBI lineage: Eukaryota > Metazoa > Chordata > Amphibia > Anura > Dendrobatidae > Dendrobates > Dendrobates tinctorius. The sequence goes on from NW_027361824.1 coordinate 4,044,990, forward strand.
GGGCTCCCTCCAACTCCCCCCGGAGTCTCCTGAGCTGCTTGCCGGCCTCCTCGTACTCGGAGAGGTGGGCATGAATGCGGGAGGCGTAGGTGGTAGCTGGCTCTCCCGCGACCTTGGAGCCCCAGATGTTAAGGGGGGGGCCCCGCCTCATCTCTGCCGGCTGCTGCACCTCCGGGGGAAGGGCCCGCCACAGCCTTCACTTCAGGGGTCCCGGACCCTGGAGCCTTGCGGCCCCCTGGGGTCCGCTTTTTCCCCATCCCTGGGACTGGCTGGCTGTGCCTTGGGCCTCCTGGTGGTGGATGAGGCCCCCCCCCACCCCCAGCTGGCTTGCCGGGGGGTGGGAGCCAGGGGCACAGCCCCGGCGCTCAGTCCCAGGGAGAGTCCTCTTTCCTGGGAAGGGGGCAGATGGAAAGTCCTTGCAGGAAAAAAAACCTCCCTTCCCAGGAGCTTAGCAAAACCCCAGCCTGCAGACGCTCAGCTGCGACGCTCCTCCTCTTCCTGGGCATGTCCAGAGCTGCACTCACTATTCTGCTGGTGCAGTCACTGTGTACATACATTACATTACTGATCCTGAGTTACATCCTGTATTATACCCCAGAGCTGCATTCACTATTCTGCTGGTGCTGCCACTGTGTACATACAGTACATTACTGATCCTGAGTTACATCCTGTAGCTCTTTTTTATTATAAAAGTATCAAAACACAATACATAACAGACTACATAATACAAAACACAATACATAGCAGACAAACAATGCTCCCGACATAAATATTTGTGCAAACCTCGCAATTTTACCTGATCCCCCAGGCTTTCCAGCCTAGAGGGCCCCAGCAGGATCCCTCCACCCCTATACAACTTGAAATAAAGAAACCCCTATGTAACACATTCATCCCCTACGCACACCCTTTCACACTCCATTCGCGCTTTGCACCCATACCTATATACAAGTAATAAACAAAAAAAACCATATTCCGGCCCTTCTGCCTTAAAAAAAAAAAACCATAGCCACTTATACTGGCAAAACCCCAGCACCAGCCTAACACCTCTACGAATTTTTTTTTTTTTTTTTTTTTTTAAATTTTAATAAATTTTTTTTTTTATTTTTTTTTTTTTATTTATCATCCCCCCACCACACCCAAGGTCCAAAAGTCCATGGCCCATTACACGAAACACACAAGGTCCATCAATGTTCATGGCCTATCACATCTATCTCTTGGCAAAAACAGTTTATGCTCCAAGAGGAAAACCCTCACCCGGCTCCACCCAAAACCTATGCTATTTACCACGTGGTCCATTCTTCTTTTCCTTTCCACGATTTGTCCATCCACTTTCCCTTCGGATAAAGGTCCTCTTTTCCCATTCTCACCCCCCCATTCACCCCCCTCCCAACCTCACTACACCCTCCCATGCACTCCTAACTAAAACAAAAGAAAGTATGTATAATACACAAAAATACAAATATACGATATATATCTACATATACACCACATAACATTATTACCATATTTGTTTTGGCTTGCCACCACACACTTTCCTTTGCAGACCCAAGATCAGTGCCTGCAAGCCCAATATCCATTAATGCTCTATGTTTCCAAAACAAAAGTCTAGAGTGGCATGCTTTAGCCCACCACCAGGAAAAGGAGTTCTCGAGGCCCCGTCCCTCACTAACTCATTCACCCTGTCCCTCAACAACTAAGACTGTCCCTGCTTCTGTCCCTAAAGAAACTGTCCCTATCTGTCCCTTCCTGTCCCTACTCCACCTAACTTAATATAACTAACTTTCTATCTGTCCCTCAGTGCCTGTCCCTCCCTGTCCCTATCTGCCCCTACTTCTGTCCCTAGCACACCCAGTGAAACTTATGCTATCCCTACCCTCATTCACACGGAGCTAGCTCTCCCTTGAGTGCGTTTTTAAAAGGAGAGGCCTCTCCAAAGCCAAGAGGCCTTCCTCACACCCAACCTTTCGAACTCCAAAGAACGGACCTTCACCAGGTCACCCAAGATGTTTCCTACCACCTCATCCCTTGGGAGGGTTTTTTTCCGCGTCGAAACTAGGCACCGTGCATTCCAAGTGTAGAACCTAACCACTACACTGACTAGAAATAAAGTGCACGGGTCCCGGCCACCCAGGGATCTGAACGCTCCATAAACCCACTCAGCGTAGGAGAGGGACGCCAGCCGTGGCCAACGTATGGAAGCACCCACCCTGTTGTACACCTCTGCATTAAAGGGACACTGAAGCAGGAAGTGCTCCATGCTTTCCAGCACGTCGCCACACTCCTCACGGGGACAACCCCGATCATCGGATTTCCTGCACTTCAGGTTATCCTTTACATACAGCCTCCCGTGGAAGCAACGCCAGGTCAAGTCCCAAAACTTCATGGGGATCCGCTTAGAATTTAAAAGCCCCAGCCCGACCTCCAGATCCCGGCCTGGGCAATCCTTAAGGGCCAGGGGCTTCTGGAAATGGGTCAACAGGACCCTCCTGTCAAGGCATTGCCTCGACATGGTCCTGATTTCCCACATTCCCAGACCCCACCGGCGGATCACCTTCAGAACCGGGGTAGCGTAAGCCGGGAGGTGCCCATGAGGTGTGCGTAGGTCCTTCACCTGCCCTCCTGTCTCCCATTCCTGGAAGAAAGGCCAAAGCCAACCCTTGCAGGAGACTACCCACGGAGGAGCCCTCTCTAGCCAGAGGTTGGAGATGTTAGTCTTAAGAAAGGTGTTTACTAGAAACACCACCGGGTTGACCATACCCAACCCACCTAGTCTCCTCGTACGGTATGTAACCTCCCTCTTGATTAGGTTAAGCCTATTCCCCCATAACAATTGGAAGAACAGGCTATAGACCCGTGTCCAGAGAGGTTCCGGCAAGATGCACACACTGCCCAGGTATATTAATAAAGGTAGCAGAAAGCCTTTAGCCAGGGCAACCCTTTCCCTCAGGGTTAAAGACCAACCCTTCCATTGGTCCACCTTTTGGGCGGCGATCTTAAGTCTGCCCTCCCAATTTTGCTGGGGGTAATCCCCGGGGCCAAATTCGATGCCTAGAATTTTGGCGGTGGCCTGGGGCCCTGGAAGGGTGTCCGGGAGATCAAACCTGGGATCTCCCCCTCCCAGCCAGAGACTTTCACACTTATCCCGGTTGATCATGGACCCGGATGCCTCCGAGTAGCGCACTACCTCCGACATGACCAAATCCGCCTCCCTTCTCGAGGACACGAAAAGGGAAACATCATCGGCATACGCCACCACCCTCAGAGAGGACCCAGAGCCCGCCTGGTCCATCCCGACTCCCGCCAACGGTCCACGATCTACCCTCCTTAGGAAGGGATCGATCGCGAACACGTATAAAAGCGGGCTCAGCGGACAGCCCTGACGGACCCCAGAACCCACCTCAAAAGGGCGACCTGACCAACCGTTCACCAGCGGAAAAGTCTCAGCCCCTTGGTACAAGATCTCTAACCATTTTACAAACCTCCCAGGCAGACCATACCTCAAAAGGACGGACCAGAGGTACTCGTGGTTGACCCGGTCAAAGGCTTTCGCTTGATCTAATGACAGCAAGTACCCCCTCCAGTGACCTGCCCTACCCTGCTCCACTGCCTCTCGGACACCGAGCACAGCACTAAAAGTACTGCGGCCCGGAACAGAGCAATGCTGGGCCCCTGAAAGGAGCCGGGGTGCAAACTTCACCAGCCGATTAAACAGCACCTTGGCCAGAACCTTCCGGTCCGTATCGAGAAGCGCTATGGGACGCCAATTCTCGATACGGGACGGATCCTTACCCTTTGACAGAATAATGAGGGCTGACTTCCTCATTGAGTCGGGAAGAGTGCCCGAGGAGAGACACTCATTAAATACCCCTGTCAAGAGGGGGACCAAGGAGTCCCTAAAAGTCTTATAGAACTCGGATGTTAAGCCATCCGGACCTGGCGATTTTTTTTGGGCCGAAGCCCATCAATGGCCAGTCTCACTTCCTCTTCCCTGATTTCCTCTGCCAAAACACCAAAAGAGGGATCACCCCCTGGCTCAGGGACGGTTTCAGCCAGGAAAGCCGACATCCTGTCCCGATCCAGATCCTTCTTTTCCAAGAGGTGTGAGTAGAAGGATCTGACCACCTCCAGGATCCCTGATTTGGATCTGTTCAGGGACCCCGTACTGTCGATCAGTCCTGTCACCATCTTACAATTCACTGACATCTTACAGTTTCGGTAAGGGTCGGGTGAGCGGTACTTCCCGAAGTCCCTCTCAAAAACTAAAGATGTGTGTCTATCATACTGACACCTCTTGAGCAAAGATTTCACTCTGGAGATTTCCTCACGGTCACCTCCAGTCGAGACAAGCTGCTCGAGTTTCCTCCCCAGGGCCTGGTACAAGCGGTGCCTGTTCAGACTCCTGAGGCTCGAGAGCTGACGGAAGAACCCTGCCACCCGCTTTTTGAAGATCTCCCACCACTCTGACTTACTACTACAGAGATCCAACAGCGGTACCTGGCTCTGAAGAAAGTCCTCGAAGGATTGTCTCACCTCCGCTTCTTCCAGCAGGGACGAATTGAGCTTCCACAGCCCTCTTCCCATCCGATGAGTCTCTGCAACATTCAGAGAAAAGAAAATTAGACAGTGATCGGAGAACTCCACCTCAACGGCGGACACAGCAGAAAAGATGGCGTCCTCCTTCAAAAAAAACCTGTCTATTCTAGACCTACAGCTACCCCTATGGTAGGTGAAACCTCCGTGACCTGGGGTGTGCCGGATGTGGACATCCACCAGGCGAGCTTCACTGGCTATGCTATTCAACGCGACGCTATCATAAGCCAGGCGATCTCCGGGACCCCCCCCGGTCACGGGACCTCGTAATGGTGTTGAAGTCCCCACCGAAGACCACCTGCCGGCTCGTAAAAAGAAAGGGCTTGATCCTCAGGAAGAGACATTTGCGGTCCCACTTGGACTGCGGGCCGTAGATGTTGATGAGCCGGAGCTCTTGTCCCCTCATGAAGACATCTAGGATCAGGCACCTCCCCATTTCCAACTCAGTAACCCGTCGGCATTCAACAGCTGCAGTCTTAAAAAGGACTGCCACCCCGCTATACGGCTCGGCCGCAAGAGGCCAGTATGAGGGCCCGCACCTCCACTCCCTCCGTGCTTTATAGATGGCCCCCATGTCTGTTAGTCTGGTCTCTTGCAAGAATAAAATTTCTGCCTCAATCCGGGAGAAAAAATCAAAGGCCGTGAAGCGAGCCGCATCTGACTTTATGCTGGCAACATTAATAGATGCCAGCGTCAACGGGGCGAGTTCCGCCATCATGGGTGATCAAGTTGGATGGCCAACTTCTTACCACTGCTATCACCTCCACCTGGGGAGGGGTCGGACACCTTCCTTTTCAGGGAAGCTCCCGTTGTGTCCATCCCACCCCCCCCGGTGTCCTCGCCCCCGGGTTCCAGGTCTGTCCCCCCCCAGGAGGAACACTGCCCCCTGAGGGACGGACCCCACCATCCCCCGAAGGACCCTCCGGTGGTACCCCCGGCCCAGCATCCTCGTCTTGCGGCCCATCATCCGAGCCTCCGAGGACGCTGAACCGGTTGGAGAGATCAATGAGAGGGGGGTCAGCGGGCCCTTCCGTGCGCACCCTGGTGGTCGGGGGCGGGGGAGATTTTGAAGGCTTGCCAGCCTTCTTCCCCCCCGATTTGTTACGATTGGCACGTTTACTTTTGCCACCCGCTGCTGTAGGCTGCTCCTGGACCTCCTCATCAACACTTTCATACTGTGAGGACCCGTCCGAGTCAGCCGCTTTATCCTCCCTCTCCATCCTCCTGATCTCCTCTCTCACCACACTCTCCCTCAGGACCTCAGAGGCTTTTGCCACGGGCCTGGAGGGAGGAGCAGGCATCGACCCGGTTGCCCGAGACTTCACCTGCCCCCCACCCCCATGGCGTTTTTCTTGCCTCCGCACATACGCGGGGCCCCTCACCTTGGCATTGCCCTTCCTCACCGGTCCCTCAGCCCCTTCCCCTCCGCCACCACCTGCCACAGCTGCAGGAGCGCCGCCAGAGGTTTCTCCCTCACGGACTCCTCCCGCCGGGCCTGCAGCGGCATTAGAAAAGGAGCGAGGGCAGCGGCTGAGAGGGTGACCTAGGTCACCACACAAGTGACACCGAATGTCTTTACACGAGGCGGCCAGATGACCTACCCCACCACACAAGGCACATTTCTGTACCTTGCAGCTAGCGCTGAAGTGAGTGGGGTCGCCGCACTTGTGGCAGACCCTCGGTTGCCCCTGGTAGAAGACCAGGATCCTGTCCCTTCCCAGGAACGCCGAGGAAGGGATGTGGGTGACCGTGCCGCCGGAAACCTTCAGTTTAACCATGAAGGTCCAGCCCCCCGACCAGATGCCGAATTCGTCCCTGTTCTTTTTGGGGACCTCGGTGACTTCCCCGTAACGGGAAAGCCACGTCATAATGTCCACGCCGGCAAGTGACTCGTTACAAGTGACCACGGTCACTCGCTTGACGGAATTTTGGCGAGACACCGCTTGTGCAACGAAGTCTCGCCATCCGGGCTCTTCCCGCACCAGCTCATAGTTAGACCAGAAGAGCTCAAGCCCCTCTGGCCGCACAAAGCTGACGTCGAAGAAGCGGGACGCCGAAGGATGTATCAGGGCAAAGATGTCATTCGCCCCGAAGCCCATCTTAAGGAGGAGCTCCACCACCTTGCTCCTAGGTGGACAAGCTTCACTGCCCCCCCACCTAAGACGAACCACATTCCTCCTTTGCGGCCCCTGCCCGGCTGTGGGGAGAGACCAAACAGTCCCTCCCTCCCTTTGGTTTTGGAAGGCAGCAAGGCCGTGTCTCTCTATCCAGAAAGACAAGTCCACTGTCCTCCCCTCTACCACTATCGACCTTTCTCCTTTTTTGAGGGCCTCCAGGAAACGGTGGTGCAAAGCGCCGTCCCTGGAGCACGGAGGCGAGGAGACCCCCGAGGACCACCCCGACCCCCAGCCGCGGCCCCCGCATAACTATGTTGGGGTCTTGCGGCCAGGGGGGCAGACGGGCCAGCCCTCCCACCACTACCACCACTTGTGCCAGCACCCTCATTCGTCCTGCCACTCACTCTCCCATTCACTCTTTTATTATTTGCATTCACTCCAGCACACTCACCCACATTCACAGTAGCACTCACTCCCTCATCCATGTCACTCATATCACCATTCACTTCAGCAAACATCTCCTCAAATATGTCCACTCCGCTTTCATACTCACTCTCACTCGCACAATTGGTGAACATAGCAACATTATTTACATTTTTTACATTTTTAACATTTCCCAAACCAGTGTAGTTCCTCTCTTTGCCTGCTGGGGGCCCTGAGCTCTCTTGCTGGGAGCTACTCCAGCTCCTGTCCAGGAGCGCCGCTGCCCCTTTAAATGCCTCAGTGCAGATGACATCATGCACTCTGCCCTGGCTGGGCCTAGGAGCAACAGCAGCTCCTGGTTTCAGCTCCATTTTTTTTTCTTTTGCTGAGTTTTGTTTACTCTGGGCAGGGACGGCCACTGGCACCGCTCCCTGCCCTGCACTTTTCTTCACCCCCGCCGCCGGCTTGCCAGGGAGCGCCAGAGTCCCCGCACCCTCAGATGAAGGTAGGTGGGCCGGGGACCCCGACAACTCCCCGCCAGCTTTTGGGGGCAGCACAGCATTACTTGGAAGGGTGGGTGGGACAGAGGGCAGCGGGCCCGCAGCGGCCACGCCCCCCCCGCCGGTCGCAGCCACCCCAGGCAGAGCCGCGGCCCCCTGCGAGGCCACGGCCCCCCCGGGTGACGCGAGCACAGCGGGCGGAGTCGTGACCGCTGAGGCCACGCCCCCCCCGCCAGTCACAGCCACCATGGGCAGAGCAGCGACCCCTTGCGAGGCCATGCCCCCCCGGGCGACGCAGACGCAGCGGGTGGGATGACGGCCGAGGAGGACATGCCCCCCCCGCACGCCACAGCCTTTGCAGGCCGGGCAACACTCGGGGAGGCCACGCCCCCCTCACGGACCACCGCTGCCACCCCATGCCCACCACTTGAGACAGGCAAGGCCGGCCACTCCCCCTCGTCGCCCAGCGGCGGCGGAGCCCCCTGCACGGACCCCTTTTTGGGTCGACGTGCCGGAGACCCCGCTCTCACCACAGGCGCCGACATGGGAGCGACCAGCACTCTGCACCGCCTCAGCTGCTGCTTGATGTTCTGTTCGCCCTTCCTAGGCTTCTGGACCCCCACTAGCGATCCAGACTTAGCGGATCCGTACGTGGGGGGTCCAGAAGCCCCAGCACTCGCCGCCGGAGGTGCGGCCCTGGCTGTACCAACTTTACCTGGTGCCAGGCCAGCCTCCCCTGCCACCGAGGGCTGAGCCTGGACACCACCACCAACACCACAACCAGCACCGACCTCCATGTCGCTGCCCTGGTCTGAACTGTCACCAGATGCGACAGTCAGGTCACAACAGTCATCTCTCTCCCCGCTCCCTCGCTCGAGCCGGGGTGGGTAGCGGGTTCCACACAGCGGGACAGAGGGGCCCCGGGAAGAGGAGCAAAAACCAGTTGTTCCTCCACGCCTTCAGAGGCCTTACGCCTGCGCCTCCTGTTTCTCCTCCTCCCGGTTGCCTCATCCTCCTGGCAGACCTCATACCCAAACAACAGCGTGCCAAACCGTGCTGGGGATTCAGTCTGCCGTACTTGTTTAAGGATGAGGCAGCCCCCCTCAGAACTACTCCCGCTCCCTCCATCCTCCCCCTCGCTCCCGCTTTCCTCCGCGTTACTGGAGTCCAGCGGGAGGGCCACCTGCTCGGGGGCTATCCCGCTGCATGTTACCTGACTCACGCTGGTGTCCGCCAGGTCTTCAGGTGGAGGTGGCCCGGATGTGGTGTGGGCGCCATCTTGCTCTTCCTCCTCCTCGCTTTCCTCCACCTGGATGGGGACTCCTGACCCCCCAGGAGACCCACCGGCCATGGCCCTGAACCGGTCCTCGTTTTGAAGCTTTTCCTGGAAGGGGCCGCTGCCGGCCATGATGGTACTTCGCCGGTCCTCCAGGGCCCGAATCTCCCCTTTCAGCCGCTTGACCGTGGCGGTGACCTCCGCTCTCTTTGAGGCAGGGAGCCTGTTTTTACTGATGACCCGGGCTCCCTCCAACTCCCCCCGGAGTCTCCTGAGCTGCTTGCCGGCCTCCTCGTACTCGGAGAGGTGGGCATGAATGCGGGAGGCGTAGGTGGTAGCTGGCTCTCCCGCAACCTTGGAGCCCCAGATGTTAAGGGGGGGCCCTGCCTCACCTCTGCCGGCTGCTGCACCTCCGGGGGAAGGGCCCGCCACAGCCTTCACTTCGGGGGTCCGCTTTTTCCCCATCCCTGGGACTGGCTGACTGTGCCTTGGGCCTCCTGGTGGTGGATGAGGCCCCCCACCCCCAGCTGGCTTGCCGGAGGGTGGGAGCCAGGGGCACAGCCCCGGCGCTCAGTCCCAGGTAGAGTCCTCTTTCCTGGGAAGGGGGCAGATGGAAAGTCCTTGCAGGAAAAAAAACCTCCCTTCCCAGGAGCTTAGCAAAACCCCAGCCTGCAGACGCTCAGCTGCGACGCTCCTCCTCTTCCTGGGCGTGTCCAGAGCTGCACTCACTATTCTGCTGGTGCAGTCACTGTGTACATACATTACATTACTGATCCTGAGTTACATCCTGTATTATACCCCAGAACTGCATTCACTATTCTGCTGGTGCTGCCACTGTGTACATACAGTACATTACTGATCCTGAGTTACATCCTGTATTATACTCCAGAGCTGCACTCACTATTCTGCTGGTGCAGTCACTGTGTACATACATTACATTACTGATCCTGAGTTACATCCTGTATTATACTCCAGAGCTGCACTCACTATTCTGCTGGTGCAGTCACTGTGTACATACAGTACATTACTGATCCTGAGTTACATCCTGTATCTCTTTTATTATAAAAATATCAAAAACACAATACATAAGACAGACAAAAACAACATTCCAGAAATCAAAAACCATGATACATGAACTAAAATAAACCACACCGACATACAAAAAAAAAACTTGTGCAAATATGCTAGCTTACGACAGTCCATCTCTGAAGGACATAGTGCAGTGTCTCCAGGCTTTGCAGCCTGAGGGACCCCCAGCAGGAACCAAAAAAAAAAAACAAAACAAAAAAAAAACCAAAGAAAACAAACAAAAATCCATTCCTTCACATTCAACCCCATTCACCCCTTCACTCATGCTCCCGTTCATTCCTATATACTGGATTTTAAACAGGAAAGTAAACACTTTTTCTGGCCCACTGCCTTAAACAGAAAAAACAGCCATCTTGGCAGACCCTCAACTACTTCCCCTCAACACATCAAGAAAACCCCCCCTTTTTTTTTTTCCTCTCCACCACCCACACCACAGGTCCACAAGTTCGTAGCCTTTTCCACACCTAGGTCCATGAAAGTTTATGGCCTCAGAAAAAAACCCAGCACTTCAGGGTCCAAGAAAGTTTATGGCCCGTCTCTACGTTTCCTTATGTATTTCACATGGTCCTTAGTGTAGTTCCCAGGCCATCTTCCTTCTGATCTTCGGCCCTTGATTTCTCAGGGTCCTTTCCAGGGTCCAAACTTCCCCCCTCCCCCCGCAAGAAACCCCTGCCCAACCTGACTGTACCCCTTCCCCCTTTTCTAACTATAATATATACATTTTAAAAGCACCATCCTAACGACATACATACAATACTGCATACATATACACAAAAAGCACATACTACACTTGTAATGCACCTAAGATACGACCTGCTTATATAACCAACCATAATATTACCCAAACAATCAGTATTAACCACATTTCCAAAAACCTTGCCACAGGCCCAAGTTTGGTGCCTGCAAGCCCAATATCCATTAAATTTCATGCTTCCAAAACAAAAAGCTAAAGTGACATGCACCAGCCCAACACCAGGAAAGGAGTTCTGGAGGCCCCATCCCTCACTAACCCATTCACCCTGTCCCTCAACAACTAAGACTGTTCATACTTCTGTCCCTAAGGAAACTGTCCATATCTGTCCCTACCTGCCCCTACTCTACCTACCTTATCATAACTAACTCTCTATCTGGCCCTCAGTGCCTGTCCCTATCTGCCCCTACTTCTGACCCACACCACCTTATGCTGTCCCTACCCACATTCACACAAAACCTGGCTCTCCCTAGAGTGTTCTTTTAAAAGGAAAGACCCCTCCAAAGCCAAGAGGCCTTCCTCACACCCAACCTCTCGAACTCCAAAGAACGTACCTTCACCAGGTCACCCAGGATGTTACTAACCACCTCGTCCCTTGGGAGAGTTTTCTGCCGCGTCGACACAAAACACCGTGTATTCCAAGTGTAGAACCTAACCACTACACTGACTAGGAATAAAGTACACGGGTCCCGGCCACCCAGGGATCTGAACGCTCCATAGGCCCACTCGGCGTAGGAGAGGGACGTCAGCCGCGGCCAACGTATGGAAGCATCCACCCTGTTGTAAACCTCTGCATTAAAGGGACACTGAAGCAGGAAGTGCTCCATGCTTTCCAGTACGTCGCCACACTCCTCACGGGGACAACCCCGATCATCGGAGTTCCTGCACTTCAAGTTGTCCTTTACATACAGCCTCCCGTGGAAGCAGCGCCCAGACCAAGTCCCAAAACTTCATGGGGATCCGCTTAGAATTTAAAGCCCGAGCCCCACCTCCAGATCCCGGCCTGGGCGATCCTTAAGGGCCAGGGGATTCTGGAAATGGGTCAACAGAACCCTTCTGTCAAGGCATTGCCTTGACATGGTCCTGATTTCTCACATTCCCAGACCCCACCGGCGGATCACCTTCAGAACCGGGGTAGCATAAGCCGGGAGATGCCCATGAGGTGTGCGTAGGTCCTTCACCTGTCCTCCTGTCTCCCATTCCTAGAAGAAAGGCCAAAGCCAACCCTTGCAGGAGACTACCCACGGAGGAGCCCTCTCTAGCCAGAGGTTGGAAATGTTGGCCTTAAGAAAGGTGTTCACTAAGAACACTACTGGGTTGACCATACCCAACCCACCTAGTCTCCTCGTGCGGTATGTAACCTCTCTCTTGATTAGCCGGACCCGTTGAAGCGCTCGAGCAGTGCAAAACGGTCGTTGTTAGCCTTTCTTGCACTCCTTATGTCACTCCCCCGACTTGACATGTTCATGATATGTCAATAAATCAGTGAAACTTCCATCTCGATGAGTGCGACCTTTTCTCTTTGCATGGATTCCCAGGATTGACTGTTTCCAGGTCTGGCACCCGAGATTCCCAGCTGTTGGGCTTCTGTATGCCGCACATCATTTGAAGTCACACGGTAACAGCGGTGCCGTCCGCTTTTTATCTTGAGTTTTCTCTCTTGATTAGGTTGAGCCTATTCCCCCACAATAGCTGGAAGAACAGGCTGTAGACCCGCGTCCAGAGAGGTTCTGGCAAGATGCACATGCTGCCCAGGTAAATTAACAAAGGAAGCAGAAAGCCTTTAGCCAGGGCAACCCTTTCCCTCAGGGTCAAAGACCAACCTATCCACTGGTCCACCTTTTCGGAGGCGATCTTAAGTCTGCCCTCCCAATTTTGCTGGGGGTAGTCCCCGGGGCCAAATTCAATGCCTAGAATTTTAGTGGTGGCCTGGGGCCCTGGAAGGGTGTCCGGGAGATCAAAGCTAGGATCTCCCCCTCCCAGCCAGAGACTTTCACACTTATCCCGGTTGATCATGGACCCGGATGCCTCCGAGTAGCGCACAACCTCAGACATGACCCAATCCGCCTCCCCTCTCGAGTATACGAAGAGGGAAACGTCATCGGCGTATGCCACCACCCTCAGAGAGGACCCAGAGCCCGCCTGGCCCATCCCGACTCCCGCCAACTGTCCACGATCTACCCTCGTCAGGAAGGGATCGATCGCGAACACGTATAAGAGCGGGCTCAGAGGACAGCCCTGACGGACCCCAGAACCCACCTCAAAAGGGCGTCCCGACCAACCGTTCACCAGCTGAAAAGTCTCAGCCCCTTGGTACAAGATCTCTAACCATTTTACGAACCTCCCAGGCAGACCGTACCTCAAAAGGACGGACCAGAGGTACTCATGGTTGACCCGGTCAAAGGTTTTCGCTTGATCTAATGACAGCAAGTACCCCTTCCAGTGACATGCCCTACCCTGCTCCACTGCTTCTCGGACACTGAGCACAGCACTAAAATTACTGCGGCCTGGAACAGAGCAGTGCTGAGCCCCTGAAAGGAGCCGGGGTGCAAACTTCACCAGCCAATTAAACAGCACCTTGGCCAATAATCAGGGCTGACTTCCTCATTGAGCAGGGAAGAGTGCCCGAGGAGAGACACTCATTAAACACCCCTGTCAAGAGGGGGACCAAGGAGTCCCTAAAAGTCTTGTAAAACTCGGATGTTAAGCCATCCGGACCTGGTGATTTCTTGGGCCGAAGCCCATCAATGGCCAGTCTCACTTCCTCTTCCCTGATTTCTTCTGCCAAAACACCAAGAGAGGGATCATCCCCTGGCTCAGGGACGGTTTCAGCCAGGAAAGCCAACATCCTGTCCCGATCCATATCCTTCTTTTCCAATAGGTGCGAGTAGAAGGACCTGACCACCTCCAGGATCCCAGATTTGGATCTGTTCAGAGATCCCGTACTGTCGATCAGTCCTGTCACCATCTTACAATTCACTGACATCTTACAGTTTCTGTAAGGGTCGGGCGAGCGGTACTTCCCGAAGTCCCTCTCAAAAACTAAAGATGTGTGTCTATCATACTGACACCTCTTGAGTAGTGTTGAGCGATACCATCCGATACCCTAAAATATCGGATCGGATGGTATCGGCCCGATACGAAAAAAGTATCGGGTATCGCCCATTCAAGTCTATGGGACTTCAGGTATCGGAACAAGAAAAACCCTTTTCTGTCCTTGTACAGCCTCTCGGGGGGGTGTACGGACCTTCCGGGGCTCTGTGCCGACTGCCCGGGGGTCTGTGCGGACTGCCGGGGGTCTGTACCGGCCTGCCGGGGGGCTGTGCCGGCCTGCCGGTGGTCTGTACCGACTGTCCGGGGGTCTGTGCAGGCTGCGGCAGGCTGTGCCGGCCTGCCGGTGGTCTGTACTAACTGCCCGGGGGTCTGTGCGGACTGCCGGGGGTCTGTACCGGCCTGCCGGGGGGCTGTGCCGGCCTGCCGGTGGTCTGTACCGACTGTCCGGGGGTCTGTGCAGGCTGTGGTGGGCTGTGCCGGCCTGCCGGTGGTCTGTACCGACTGTCCGGGGGTCTGTGCAGGATCGTCCGATGGGACTACAAGTCCCATCGGGTGATGCCTGCTACCATGACGGTGATTGACACATTAGCCAATGATGGGACAGTAGTGGTCCCATAATCCGCTAATGTGTTGAATACATACTACATACATACTACATACATGCTACATACATGCTACATATATACTACATGCATGCAACATACATATATACTACATATATACTACATGCATGCAACATACATACAGTGGGGCAAAAAAGTATTTAGTCAGTCAGCAATAGTGCAAGTTCCACCACTTAAAAAGATGAGAGGCGTCTGTAATTTAGATCATAGGTAGACCTCAACTATGGGAGACAAACTGAGAAAAAAAAATCCAGAAAATCACATTGTCTGTTTTTTTTTTCATTTTATTTGCATATTATGGTGGAAAATAAGTATTTGGTCAGAAACAAAATTTCATCTCAATACTTTGTGATATATCCTTTGTTGGCAATGACAGAGGTTAAACGTTTTCTGTAAGTCTTCACAAGGTTGTGTGAGAATCATGTGGGAGTAGTGGATGAGGGCAGGTATATCTCGCCCAGATTCCTCTCCTATGTGGCCTAGTCTGGTCAGTATCGCACCTGCTTACTAATGGATAATGGGAGGTGGATATAAAAGGATGCCAGGTGGTTGTGTGAGTGTCTCAGCCTGGGAACACAGAGAGCCTGTCTGTGTGAGAGACACACACGTGAGTGGAAGCAGTGCCCACTGCAACTGTGGTTTGGCTGGACGGGAGAAGCCCGCCAGTTGGTAGTTAGGTTGTCCATTGTTTAGTTAGTGCCGGACAGGCAAGGATTTGTTTTATGTTTTATTTCCTTTTGCATTGCTTTCACCGTTAATAAACCTGACCCAGTGTCAGTTATACACGAATCCCAGCTCTGCGCCTGAGTTTCATGCTGAACGCACGTGACCTTTGACCCCAGCAAAGGCGATCCCGGAGTGTTTTATCACATTGTGGTGGAGAATGCGGGCATCACGTTGCAAGCATGAGCATGGAGGACGTGGTGAAAGCGCTGGTACAGTCCACCGCCGTCCAGCAAGAAGCAAATCGGGTGATGATGGCCCAGCTGAAGGAGTTGGTGGACATGACAGCTACCGATCGTTCGCTTCTCCAGCAGGTGGCGCAGCGCTTGGCAAGCTTACCTGAGCTTAACCTGGAAGCCGAGTCGAGAGTGATTCACGTGAGTCGGTACTGGCAGAAAATGACGCCTGATGATGACGTCGAGGCATACCTGACCACGTTTGAACGGACGGCGGTGCGAGAAAAATGGCCGAAGGCACGATGGGCCGGCCTGATGGCCCCGTTTCTTTCCGGTGAGGCCCAAAAGGCGTATTATGACCTGGAACCTGAAGCTGCGCAGGACTTTGACAAATTGAAAGCCGAGATCTTGGCCCGGCTGGGAGTGACGACCGCTGTCCGGGCACAGAGAGTGCATCAATGGACTTATCAGCCGGATAAACCACCGCGGTCCCAGATGTTCGACCTGATCCACGTGACGAAGAAGTGGCTACAACCCGAGGTGTTGACAGCGCCAGAGATAATCCAGAGAGTCGTCCTGGACAAGTACCTGAGAGCTCTACCGCCAGCCCTGAGGAAGTGGGTAAGCCATGGAAATCCTACGACGGCAGATCAACTGGTGGATCTGGTTGAACGTTACTCCGTGGCGGAAGGACTCCGAGACAACGCTACCCCACCTCGTTCTTCATCGTCTCCACGTGGAACCGGTAAGACTGTTCCAGGGAGTAGGGGAGATGGAAAAATCCCTAAGACAGTGGGGGAGGAAAACGGGACTGCCCGCACTGCGAGGCCGAGAGTAACGAACTATGGTCTAAGCAAGGGGCCCGTTAGGTGTTTCCGCTGCCAAGAGATGGGACATATTGCTGCGAACTGTCCGGTCACTACTGAACCCATGCAGTGCGACGTCACAGACTCTAAAAACCGCATGTCTATGGTTGCACGGGTAGTGAGTGTGAATGCCGGTCAAAAGGATGTGGAAAAACACTTGTGTGATTTAACTGTTGATGGCAAAAATGTGGTGGCATTGTTAGACTCGGGAAGTGTGGTGACTCTGGTGAAGGCCAGTCTGGTGCCAACCCCGACTGGGCCATCAGACAAATTCTCTGTAACGTGTGTGCATGGAGACACCTGTTCGTACCTCACCACAGTCATATGCATTACAACTTCCTATGGGTCTGTGCAATATAAAGTGGGACTCGTCCCGGCGTTATTGCATGATGTTATCCTGGGCCGGGATTTTCCCCACTTCTGGCAATTGTGGGAGAATCAGTTGATGCCCTCGGGTAATAGTGTACATGATTCTTCTCCCAGGGAGCGTGTGGGTCCCGAACCCCTGGAAGAGGTCTCCCTGGAAGACTCGGGGGAAGAGTCTGCGGGAAATGACCTGCAGTTCCCGTTTTCAGTCATGGCGGGTGATAATGAGGAGACCGGGGAAGAGGAGGAGGCTGACAGCCGTCCACCTCCCCGTTTGCCGGATTTAGAAGTTCAGAAAGATGACTTCCAAAGCGAGCAAATAAAGGATCCTACCCTTTCTCAGGCTAGGACAAATGTGAAAGTGATAAATGGGGTACCCGTAGAACCTGGCTCTAGGCTGGCATATCCTTACATGGTTCTGGAGAATGAATTACTCTATCAGATAGAGAAAAAGGGGGAAGATACGGTGCAACTATTAGTCGTGCCAAAACCCTACCGGCGGCAGGTCCTGGACCTGGCCCACGGACATGTGATGGGAGGTCACCTGGGAGTCCAGAAAACCACCGAAAGGATATTACACTGTTTTGTTTGGCCAGGCATGCATCACGATATTCGTGTATATTGCGAGTCTTGTCCTGACTGCCAAGCCTCTGCACCTAAGCCCCAGTTCTGTAGCCCTTTGGTACCCCTACCTATTATTGAAGTCCCGTTTGAGAGGATTGGGATGGATTTAGTTGGGCCCCTTCCACGGCCTGCACGTGGACACCAACATATCCTGGTCATCTTGGATTATGCCACTCGTTACCCGGAGGCCATCCCTTTGCGTAACACGGCCACCAAGACGATTGCCAAGGAGCTGGTGCATGTGTTTAGTCGGGTCGGTATACCAAAACAGATACTCACCGACCAGGGGACCCCCTTTATGTCCAGGATAATGAAGGAGCTCTGCCGATTGTTACAAATCGAACCGTTACGCACATCCGTGTATCACCCTCAAACAGACGGGTTGGTCGAATGGTTCAATAAAACTCTGAAGCAGATGCTGAGAAAGGTGATAGACAAGGATGGGAAGAACTGGGACTATTTACTTCTGTATTTGCTTTTTGCCATCAGGGAAGTACCCCAGTCTTCCACGGGATTCTCGCCTTTCGAGTTATTGTACGCCCGACGTCCTCGCGGACTGTTAGACGTTGCAAAAGAAACCTGGGAGGGTCAGGTCACTCCATTTAAAACAGTGATAGATCACGTCACACAAATGCAGGACCGTATTGCGGCTGTTATGCCTATCGTCAAAGAACACATGATACAGGCTCAAGGAGCCCAAAAAAGAATCTATGATAGGGGCGCCAAGATCCGTACGTTTGCACCCGGAGATAGGGTGTTGATCCTGGTCCCCACGGTGGACAGTAAGTTCCTGGCAAAGTGGCAGGGCCCCTTTGAGATCAAGGAAAGAGTTGGTGAAGTAAACTACAAAGTATACCAGGCAGGTAAACGGAAACCTGAGCAGATTTATCATGTAAATCTGATAAAGCCCTGGAAGGATCGGTCTGCCTTGTCAGCGGAGCTGGCCCGTCCCGTCTGCTCGCATACCGTTCCGGAGGTACGGGTTGCAGAGACTCTCTCGGAGCGGCAAAAGACGGAAGTCAGGCAGTTTCTACTTCACAACCAAAAGTTTTTCTCAGAAAAACCCGGGCAGACTATGCTAATGAAACATGACATCGTAACGGAACCTGGTGTCACAGTTCACGTAAAGCCCTACCGAATCCCGGAAGCGCGCCGTGAAGCCGTTTCCCGAGAAGTGAAGGCAATGTTAGAGTTAGGAGTCATTGAGGAATCGCACAGTGCGTGGTCCAGCCCGATTGTGCTAATTCCTAAACCGGACGGCACCATCCGGTTCTGCAATGACTTCAGGAAACTGAATGCAGTCTCAAAATTTGATGCCTACCCTATGCCCCGGGTCGATGAGTTAATAGATCTGTTAGGAAAAGCCCGGTACATTACGACCCTAGACCTAACAAAGGGGTATTGGCAGATCCCTCTGGCGGAGGCTGCCAGAGAAAAGACGGCATTTGCTACCCCAGAAGGTCTATTTCAGTATGTGTATATGCCGTTTGGACTGCACGGAGCACCGGCGACCTTCCAGAGACTGATGGATCGAGTCTTGAGGCCACATAGGCGGTACGCTTCGGCCTATTTGGACGACATTGTCATTTACAGCTTGGACTGGGAGACTCATCTCCAGAAAGTACAAGCTGTGATTGACGACCTGTGGGAGGCAGGTCTAACCGCGAACCCCAAGAAATGTCACATCGGGCTAGAAGAAGCCCGGTATTTGGGGTATGTAATTGGGAGGGGTGTTGTTAAACCCCAGCTCGATAAGATTCAGGCGGTTCAGGACTGGCCACAACCTGTCAACAAGAAGCAGGTGCAAGCCTTCCTGGGGATCGCCGGTTATTATCGCCGGTTAATACCCAATTTTGCAGCCATCGCTACCCCCTGACGGATCTTACAAAAGGGAAAGACTCCGTCATGATTAAATGGAGTTTAGCGGCTGAAGAAGCCTTCCATAGCCTAAAACGGGCACTTTGCTCTCAGCCCGTACTGGTGACTCCAGACTTCCGCAGCGAGTTTGTGGTACAAACAGATGCCTCTGATACCGGTATCGGGGCCGTACTCTCACAAGTGAGGGACGGAGTGGAACACCCAGTCCTCTATCTCAGCAGGAAGATGAATAAACACGAGCAAAGGTATGCAGTCGTAGAAAGAGAGTGCCTCGCCATTAAGTGGGCTCTAGAGGCCCTCAAATATTACCTGGTGGGCCGAAAGTTCAGGCTGATCACTGACCATGCCCCTCTCAAGTGGATGCACTTGAACAAGGAACGGAATAGCCAGGTGACCCGGTGGTTCCTTGCCCTGCAGGCCTACACTTTTACGGTGGAGCACCGCCCAGGGGTACAGATGGGGAATGCAGATGCCCTGTCCCGAGTGCACTGTTTGGCGGGTGTCATTGCTCGACCAGAGTGGTCTGAGCAGAGGGGGGGGGGATATGTGAGAATCATGTGGGAATAGTGGATGAGGGCAGGTATATCTCGCCCAGATTCCTCTCCTATGTGGCCTAGTCTGGTCAGTATCGCACCTGCTTACTAATGGATAATGGGAGGTGGATATATAAGGATGCCAGGTGGTTGTGTGAGGGTCTCAGCCTGGGAACACAGAGAGCCTGTCTGTGTGAGAGACACACGTGAGTGGAAGCAGTGCCCACTGCAACTGTGGTTTGGCTGGACGGGAGAAGCCCGCCAGTTGGTAGTTAGGTTGTCCATTGTTTAGTTAGTGCCGGACAGGCAAGGATTTGTTTTATGTTTTATTTCCTTTTGCATTGCTTTCACCGTTAATAAACCTGACCCAGGGTCAGTTATACACGAATCCCCGCTCTGCGCCTGAGTTTCATGCTGAATGCACGTGACCTTTGACCCCAGCAAAGGCGATCCCGGAGTGTTTTATCACAGTTGCCACACACTGTTGTTGGTATGTTGGCCCATTCCTCCATGCAGATCTCCTCTAGAGCAGTGATGTTTTTGGCTTTTCGCTTGGCAACACGGACTTTCAACTCCCTCCAAAGGTTTTCTATAGGGTTGAGATCTGGAGACTGGCTAGGCCACTCCAGGACCTTGAAATGCTTCTTACGAAGCCACTCCTTCGTTGCCCTGGCGGTGTGCTTTGGATCATTGTCATGTTGAAAGACCCAGCCACGTTTCATCTGCAATGCCCTTGCTGATGGAAGGAGGTTTGCACTCAAAATCTCACGATACATGGCCCCATTCATTCTTTCATGTACCCGGATCAGTCGTCCTGGCCCCTTTGCAGAGAAACAGCCCCAAAGCATGATGTTTCCACCACCATGCTTTACAGTAGGTATGGTGTTTGATGCATGCAACTCAGTATTCTTTTTCCTCCAAACACGACAAGTTGTGTTTCTACCAAACAGTTCCAGTTTGGTTTCATCAGACCATAGGACATTCTCCCAAAACTCCTCTGGATCATCCAAATGCTCTCTAGCAAACTTCAGACGGGCCCGGACATGTACAGGCTTAAGCAGTGGGACACGTCTGGCACTGCAGGATCTGAGTCCATGGTGGCGTAGTGTGTTACTTATGGCAGGCCATGTTACATGGGCCGGCACAGACCCCCGGGCAGTCGGCACAGACGACCGGCAGGCCAGCACAGACCCCCGGGCAGGCCGGTACAGACCCCCGGGCAGTCGGCACAGACCCCCGGGCAGGCCGGTACAGACCCCCGAGCAGGCCGGCACAGACCCCCCGGGCAGGCCGGCACAGACCCCAGGGCAGGCCGGCACAGACCCCCGGGCAGGCCGGCACAGACCCCCGAGCAGGCCGGCACAGACCCCCCGGGCAGGCCGGCACAGACCCCCGGGCAGGCCGGCACAGACCCCCGAGCAGTCGGCACAGACCCCCGGGCAGGCCGGCACAGACCCCCGGGCAGGCCGGCACAGACCCCCGGGCAGGCCGGCACAGACCCCCGGGCAGTCGGCACAGACCACCGGCAGGCCGGTACAGATCCCCGGGCAGTCGGCACAGACCCCCGAGTAGTCGGCACAGACCCCCGGGCAGGCCGGCACAGACCCCCGGGCAGGCCGGCACAGACACCCGGGCAGGCCGGCACAGACACTCGGGCAGACCGATACAGACCCCCCGGAAGGCCCGAACTGACGGCGCATCATGATGCGCACAGACCGCGCATCATGATGACGTCATTTCGGCAGCCAATCAGAGCCACAGCAGTGGCTCTTTGCATTATGGGAACTTCCGATTCCGATATTGAAAAAATATCGGTACTCGGTATCGGAATTCCGATACAGCGAATATCAGCCGATACCCGATTGTTGTGAGTTCATTTTCCCCTCCGTCACTGAGGCCTGGTGAACTCCCTATTCTAGTGAAGGAAGGTAGTGAGCCTGATTATCAGACACCTGGGACTGATGAAGACGATTGGCTGAGTGGAGTCACTGACTGGATTTAAGGCAGCCTACACCCTTTCTGCCCTGCGGGTGATTTCTCTGTGGACTCTTGGACACCAGTCTGATTCCTGCTCTCCTGAAGCTAAGTTTTCTGTTTTGCCTTTTTGCATCTAAGATTTGTTTTTGTTTTTCTTGCTTTTGGATTCTGCCACTCCCTGCTGGAGTGTGCAGTGTTCCGTGAGCTCTGTCTTCTGAAGGTACCTGAGTGCTGATTTAGTTTTTGAAGCTTAGTTGCTTCAGGGCCATTTTTATATCAGCTTGTTGGCTTTTGTCTCTGATAGGGTTTTTGCAGATTGCAGACAGCAGCCTTCCTATCCGTTCCTATCTAGGTAGTTTTTGGGCCCCGTCTTTGCTCAGCCTGTCTTTCTGTCTGTGTAAGTGTTTTCATCTTGCTTCACCGTCATTATATGTGGGGGGCTGCCTATTGCTTTGGGGTCTGCTCTGGGGCAGTTAGTTTTCCCCTTTCCTTCTTTAGGCCTATGTATCTCTCCGGCTGTGATCGAGGGGTCTAGGTCATCGTAGGAACCCCCCACGGCTACTGCTAGTTGTGTTGATAGGTTCAGGGGTCTGCAATCTGAGAGTTGCCAACTTCTCTGGTTTTCTGGACTTAGCTAGCATTTCTGTTTTTGCCTCCTACGGTGACTCAATCATAACAGAATCACCCGCCATACCGCAGATCCTGGGGTACTCTATAGCAGGAAAGAATTGTGTTTAAAAAAAAAAAAAAAAAAGAAAGAAAAAGGTGTATATTCTTTCCTCTATATCTCTGAGGCCGTAGGGGGAATTTTTTTTTCTCTCAATGGAGATAAAGGAAGTGTCTGATCTTGTGGAGCAGCCCAAAAGGATCCGGTAACATCTAAAATGAATCCCTGTGCTTTCTTTTCCCGTAAGTTCTCTTCATCTGAACGTAACTATGATGTGGGGAATCGGGAACTGTTGGCCACTCCCAAAGTTGCCGTCTTCCTCTGAGTTGGTGCCTCTGTTTTTGCAACAGGTGGTTCGCTTGCACGGGATTCCTGAGAACATTGTATCTGACAGAGGAGTTCAGTTTGTGTCTAGATTTTGGAGGACTTTCTGTTCCAAGCTGGGAATTCAGTTGTCCTTCTCCTCTGCTTTTCACCCTCAGACCAATGGGCAGACAGAGAGAACAAACCAGACCTTGGAGTCGTATTTGAGATGTTTTATTTCTGCTGATCAGGATGATTGGGTTTCATTTTTGCCCTTGGCCGAATTTGCTTTAAATAATAGAGCTAGTTCTGCCACTTTGATGTCACCTTTTTTTTGTAACTTTGGTTTTCACCCTCGATTTTCTTCAGGGCAGGTGGAGCCTTCTGCCTGCCCAGGTGTTGACACTGTGGTGGAGAGAATGCACCAGATCTGGGACCAAGTAGTGGGTAAGTTATCTCTCTCCCAGGAAAAGGCCCAGCGGTTTTCCAATCGACATAGGACCATTGGTCCCCAGTTTAAGGTGGGTGATAAGGTGTGGTTATCGTCAAAAAATATTGCTATGAAGGTAGCTTCTCCTAAGTTTAAGCCTAGATTTATTGGACCTTACAAGATTTTGGAGATTATTAATCCGGTCTCTTTTCGTTTGGCTCTTCCTGTCACATTTAAGATCCATAATGTGTTCCATAAGTCCTTGTTGAAGAGGTTTGTTGAACCAGTAGTTCCTGTGGTGGCACCTCCAGACCCTATATTGGTTGAAGGTAACATGGAATATGAGGTAGAGAAGATACTGGATTCCAGTCTGGCTAGACGGAGACTCCAGTATTTGGTTAAGTGGAAGGGTTATGGTCAGGAGGATAATTCCTGGGTCTCTGCCTCTGCTATTCATGCCGAAAGATTGGTGCGTGCCTTTCATCGGGCTCACCCGTATCGCCCTGGTGGCATGGATGAGGGTTCGGTGACCCTCAGCTCCCTGTATACAGAGATACAAGATAAGATCATGTCTGCAGTCACCACTAGGGGGAGCTCCCTGTATACAGAGATACATGATGAGATCCTGTCTGCAGCCACCACTAGGAGGAGCTCCCTGTATACAGAGATGCATGATAAGATCCTGTCTGCAGTCACCACTAGGGGGAGCTCCCTGTACACAGAAATACAGGATAAGATCCTGTCTGCAGTCACCACTAGGGGGAGCTCCCTGTATACAGAGATACATGATATGATCCTGTCTGCAGTCATCACTAGGGGGAGCTCCCTGTATACAGAGATACATGATAAGATCCTGTCTGCAGTCACCACTAGGGGGAGCTCCCAGTATACAGAGATACCTGATAAGATCCTGTCTGCAGTCACCACTAGGGGGAGCTCCCTGTATAAAGAGATATCTGATAAGATCCTGTCTGCAGTCACCACTAGGGGGAGCTCTCTGTATGCAGAGATACAAGATAAGATCCTGTCTGCAGTCACCACTAGGGGGAGCTCTCTGTATGCAGAGATACAAGATAAGATCCTGTCTGCAGTCACCACTAGGGGGAGCTCCCTGTATACAGAGATACATGATAAGATCCTGACTGCAGTCACCACTAGGGGGAGCTCCCTGTATACAGAGATACGTGATAAGATCCTGTTTGCAGCCACCACTAGGGGGAGCTCCCTGTATACAGAGATACAAGCTAAGATCATGTCTGCAATCACCACTAGGGGGAGCTCCCTGTATACAGAGATACGTGATAAGATCCTGTCTGCAGCCACCACTAGGGGGAGCTCCCTGTATACAGAGATACAAGATAAGATCATGTCTACAATCACCACTCGGGGGAGCTCCCTGTATACAGAGATACGTGATAAGATCCTGTCTGCAGCCACCACTAGGGGGAGCTCCCTGTATACAGAGATACATGATAAGATCCTGTCTGCAGTCACCACTAGGTGGAGCTCCCTGTATACAGAGATACATGATAAGATCCTGTCTGCAGCCACCACTAGGGGGAGCTCCCTGTATACAGAGATACAAGATAAGATCATGTCTGCAATCACCACTATGGGGAGCTCCCTGTATATAGAGATACATGATGAGATCTTGTCTGCAGCCACCACTAGGTGGAGCTCCCTGTATACAGAGATACATGATAAGATCCTGTCTGCAGCCACCACTAGGGGGAGCTCCCTGTATACAGAGATACAAGATAAGATCATGTCTGCAGTCACCACTAGGGGGAGCTCCCTGTATACAGAGATACATGATGAGATCCTGTCTGCAGCCACCACTAGGAGGAGCTCCCTGTATACAGAGATACATGATAAGATCCTGTCTGCAGTCACCACTAGGGGGAGCTCCCTGTACACAGAAATACAGGATAAGATCCTGTCTGCAGTCACCACTAGGGGGAGCTCCCTGTACACAGAGATCCATGATATGATCCTGTCTGCAGTCATCACTAGGGGGAGCTCCCTGTATACAGAGATACATGATAAGATCCTGTCTGCAGTCACCACTAGGGGGAGCTCCCTGTATACAGAGATACATGATATGATCCTGACTGCAGTCACCACTAGGGGGAGCTCCCTGTATACAGAGATACATGATAAGATCCTGTCTGCAGCCACCACTAGGGGGAGCGTCATCACTGGCTGCTTACACCATAGCATTCCATAGACAGAATTACAGATAGTCCTTTCATATTTGTTTAGATTTTTTTTTTTTTTTCACCTTTTATGTATAATGATTTTCTGCTGATTTCCTGATCACATATACAGTATACTGAAGTTTCCAGCCCCTTCTTGTGGATAGTGGTCGCCCTCTTGTGGTGAATTACGGTTATGCATGGTCGGTGGGTGCAGTTGTACATTGCCTCCACCAGATGTCGCTCTCCGCAGCCTAATGACCAATCACATCCCGGAAAAGATACTTTACTTCTATTCATTGAAGTCTCCGGAGAAGAGGAAGCAGCAGAACAACAACCGGAGCAGCGACCGGGAACCGGGTGAGGTCTGCGGCCACCGAGCGGCTCCACACAGGGTGGGTGAATGCTGCTGTAGGGCGTCCGCTCAGGGGCCGAGGTCTGGGCTGGATATATAGGAGTATATAGTGTAGAGCGGTCACTGAGGTCTGATATTAGAGCGTCAGCTCTGGGGCTGAGGTCAGGGCTGGATATATAGGAGTATATAGTGTAGAGCGGTCACTGAGGTCTGATATTAGAGCGTCAGCTCTGGGGCTGAGGTCAGGGCTGGATATATAGGAGTATATAGTGTGGAGCGGTCACTGTGGTCTGATATTAGAGCGTCAGCTCTGGGGCCGAGGTCTGGGCTGGATATATAGGAGTATATAGTGTAGAGCGGTCACTGAGGTCTGATATTAGAGCGTCAGCTCTGGGGCCGAGGTCTGGGCTGGATATATAGGAGTATATAGTGTGGAGCGGTCACTGTGGTCTGATATTAGAGCGTCAGCTCTGGGGCTGAGGTCTGGGCTGGATATATAGGAGTATATAGTGTAGAGCGGTCACTGAGGTCTGATATTAGAGCGTCAGCTCTGGGGCCGAGGTCTGGGCTGGATATATAGGAGTATATAGTGTAGAGCGGTCACTGTGGTCTGATATTAGAGCGTCAGCTCTGGGGCTGAGGTCTGGGCTGGATATATAGGAGTATATAGTGTAGAGCGGTCACTGTGGTCTGATATTAGAGCGTCAGCTCTGGGGCTGAGGTCTGGGCTGGATATATAGGAGTATATAGTGTGGAGCGGTCACTGAGGTCTGATATTAGAGCGTCAGCTCTGGGGCTGAGGTCTGGGCTGGATATATAGGAGTATATAGTGTAGAGCGGTCACTGAGGTCTGATATTAGAGCGTCAGCTCTGGGGCTGAGGTCTGGGCTGGATATATAGGAGTATATAGTGTGGAGCGGTCACTGTGGTCTGATATTAGAGCGTCAGCTCTGGGGCTGAGGTCTGGGCTGGATATATAGGAGTATATAGTGTGGAGCGGTCACTGTGGTCTGATATTAGAGCGTCAGCTCTGGGGCTGAGGTCTGGGCTGGATATATAGGAGTATATAGTGTGGAGCGGTCACTGTGGTCTGATATTAGAGCGTCAGCTCTGGGGCTGAGGTCTGGGCTGGATATATAGGAGTATATAGTGTAGAGCGGTCACTGAGGTCTGATATTAGAGCGTCAGCTCTGGGGCCGAGGTCTGGGCTGGATATATAGGAGTATATAGTGTGGAGCGGTCACTGAGGTCTGATATTAGAGCGTCAGCTCTGGGGCTGAGGTCTGGGCTGGATATATAGGAGTATATAGTGTGGAGCGGTCACTGTGGTCTGATATTAGAGCGTCAGCTCTGGGGCTGAGGTCTGGGCTGGATATATAGGAGTATATAGTGTAGAGCGGTCACTGAGGTCTGATATTAGAGCGTCAGCTCTGGGGCCGAGGTCTGGGCTGGATATATAGGAGTATATAGTGTGGAGCGGTCACTGAGGTCTGATATTAGAGCGTCAGCTCTGGGGCTGAGGTCTGGGCTGGATATATAGGAGTATATAGTGTGGAGCGGTCACTGTGGTCTGATATTAGAGCGTCAGCTCTGGGGCTGAGGTCTGGGCTGGATATATAGGAGTATATAGTGTAGAGCGGTCACTGAGGTCTGATATTAGAGCGTCAGCTCTGGGGCCGAGGTCTGGGCTGGATATATAGGAGTATATAGTGTGGAGCGGTCACTGAGGTCTGATATTAGAGCGTCAGCTCTGGGGCTGAGGTCTGGGCTGGATATATAGGAGTATATAGTGTGGAGCGGTCACTGTGGTCTGATATTAGAGCGTCAGCTCTGGGGTTGAGGTCTGGGCTGGATATATAGGAGTATATAGTGTGGAGCGGTCACTGAGGTCTGATATTAGAGCGTCAGCTCTGGGGCTGAGGTCTGGGCTGGATATATAGGAGTATATAGTGTGGAGCGGTCACTGAGGTCTGATATTAGAGCGTCAGCTCTGGGGCTGAGGTCTGGGCTGGATATATAGGAGTATATAGTGTGGAGCGGTCACTGTGGTCTGATATTAGAGCGTCAGCTCTGGGGCTTAGGTCTGGGCTGGATATATAGGAGTATATAGTGTGGAGCGGTCACTGAGGTCTGATATTAGAGCGTCAGCTCTGGGGCTGAGGTCTGGGCTGGATATATAGGAGTATATAGTGTGGAGCGGTCACTGTGGTCTGATATTAGAGCGTCAGCTCTGGGGCCGAGGTATGGACTGGATATATAGGAGTATATAGTGTAGAGCGGTCACTGTGGTCTGATATTAGAGCGTCAGCTCTGGGGCCGAGGTCTGGGCTGGATATATAGGAGTATATAGTGTGGAGCGGTCACTGAGGTCTGATAATAGAGCGTCAGCTCTGGGGCTGAGGTCTGAGCTGGATATATAGGAGTATATAGTGTAGAGCGGTCACTGTGGTCTGATATTAGAGCGTCAGCTCTGGGGCCGAGGTCTGGGCTGGATATATAGGAGTATATAGTGTGGAGCGGTCACTGAGGTCTGATATTAGAGCGTCAGCTCTGGGGCTGAGGTCTGGGCTGGATATATAGGAGTATATAGTGTGGAGCTGTCACTGAGGTCTGATATTAGAGCGTCAGCTCTGGGGCAGAGGTCTGGGCTGGATATATAGGAGTATATAGTGTGGAGCGGTCACTGTGGTCTGATATTAGAGCGTCAGCTCTGGGGCTGAGGTCTGGGCTGGATATATAGGAGTATATAGTGTAGAGCGGTCACTGTGGTCTGATATTAGAGCGTCAGCTCTGGGGCTGAGGTCTGGGCTGGATATATAGGAGTATATAGTGTAGAGCGGTCACTGAGGTCTGATATTAGAGCGTCAGCTCTGGGGCTGAGGTCTGGGCTGGATATATAGGAGTATATAGTGTAGAGCGGTCACTGAGGTCTGATATTAGAGCGTCAGCTCTGGGGCCGAGGTCAGGGCTGGATATATAGGAGTATATAGTGTAGAGCGGTCACTGAGGTCTGATATTAGAGCGTCAGCTCTGGGGCTGAGGTCTGGGCTGGATATATAGGAGTATATAGTGTGGAGCGGTCACTGAGGTCTGATATTAGAGCGTCAGCTCTGGGGCCGAGGTCAGGGCTGGATATATAGGAGTATATAGTGTGGAGCGGTCACTGAGGTCTGATATTAGAGCGTCAGCTCTGGGGCTGAGGTCTGGGCTGGATATATAGGAGTATATAGTGTGGAGCGGTCACTGTGGTCTGATATTAGAGCGTCAGCTCTGGGGCTGAGGTCTGGACTGGATATATAGGAGTATATAGTGTGGAGCGGTCACTGTGGTCTGATATTAGAGCGTCAGCTCTGGGGCCGAGGTCTGGGCTGGATATATAGGAGTATATAGTGTGGAGCGGTCACTGAGGTCTGATATTAGAGCGTCAGCTCTGGGGCCGAGGTCTGGGCTGGATATATAGGAGTATATAGTGTGGAGCGGTCACTGTGGTCTGATATTAGAGCGTCAGCTCTGGGGCTGAGGTCTGGGCTGGATATATAGGAGTATATAGTGTGGAGCGGTCACTGTGGTCTGATATTAGAGCGTCAGCTCTGGGGCTGAGGTCTGGGCTGGATATATAGGAGTATATAGTGTGGAGCGGTCACTGTGGTCTGATATTAGAGCGTCAGCTCTGGGGCTGAGGTCTGGGCTGGATATATAGGAGTATATAGTGTGGAGCGGTCACTGTGGTCTGATATTAGAGCGTCAGCTCTGGGGCCGAGGTCAGGGCTGGATATATAGGAGTATATAGTGTGGAGCGGTCACTGTGGTCTGATATTAGAGCGTCAGCTCTGGGGCCGAGGTCAGGGCTGGATATATAGGAGTATATAGTGTAGAGCGGTCACTGAGGTCTGATATTAGAGCGTCAGCTCTGGGGCCGAGGTCTGGGCTGGATATATAGGAGTATATAGTGTGGAGCGGTCACTGTGGTCTGATATTAGAGCGTCAGCTCTGGGGCTGAGGTCTGGGCTGGATATATAGGAGTATATAGTGTGGAGCGGTCACTGTGGTCTGATATTAGAGCGTCAGCTCTGGGGCCGAGGTCTGGGCTGGATATATAGGAGTATATAGTGTAGAGCGGTCACTGTGGTCTGATATTAGAGCGTCAGCTCTGGGGCTGAGGTCTGGACTGGATATATAGGAGTATATAATGTGGAGCGGTCACTGTGGTCTTATATTAGAGCGTCAGCTCTGGGGCTGAGGTCTGGGCTGGATATATAGGAGTATATAGTGTGGAGCGGTCACTGTGGTCTGATATTAGAGCGTCAGCTCTGGGGCCGAGGTCTGGGCTGGATATATAGGAGTATATAGTGTGGAGCGGTCACTGAGGTCTGATATTAGAGCGTCAGCTCTGGGGCCGAGGTCTGGGCTGGATATATAGGAGTATATAGTGTAGAGCGGTCACTGAGGTCTGATATTAGAGCGTCAGCTCTGGGGCCGAGGTCTGGGCTGGATATATAGGAGTATATAGTGTGGAGCGGTCACTGAGGTCTGATATTAGAGCGTCAGCTCTGGGGCCGAGGTCTGGGCTGGTTATATAGGAGTATATAGTGTGGAGCGGTCACTGAGGTCTGATATTAGAGCGTCAGCTCTGGGGCTGAGGTCTGGGCTGGATATATAGGAGTATATAGTGTGGAGCTGTCACTGAGGTCTGATATTAGAGCGTCAGCTCTGGGGCCGAGGTCAGGGCTGGATATATAGGAGTATATAGTGTAGAGCGGTCACTGTGGTCTGATATTAGAGCGTCAGCTCTGGGGCCGAGGTCTGGGCTGGATATATAGGAGTATATAGTGTGGAGCGGTCACTGAGGTCTGATATTAGAGCGTCAGCTCTGGGGCCGAGGTCTGGGCTGGATATATAGGAGTATATAGTGTGGAGCGGTCACTGTGGTCTGATATTAGAGCGTCAGCTCTGGGGCCGAGGTCTGGGCTGGATATATAGGAGTATATAGTGTGGAGCGGTCACTGAGGTCTGATATTAGAGCGTCAGCTCTGGGGCCGAGGTCTGGGCTGGATATATAGGAGTATATAGTGTAGAGCGGTCACTGAGGTCTGATATTAGAGCGTCAGCTCTGGGGCCGAGGTCTGGGCTGGATATATAGGAGTATATAGTGTGGAGCGGTCACTGAGGTCTGATATTAGAGCGTCAGCTCTGGGGCCGAGGTCAGGGCTGGATATATAGGAGTATATAGTGTAGAGCGGTCACTGTGGTCTGATATTAGAGCGCCGGCGCTGAGGGGGAGGAGTCAGGCATTCGGGGTCTCGGTGCTCGTCACCTGGATGTGGGGACACTTGTGTTATTACCTTCTTTACTGCAGACGTTAAGGCCGCGACTCCACGCCGCCGGTCATGTGACCTCTTATTCTCTCCTGTGGTCTATGGGCCTGGCTGGTCTGTGTAGCCCCTCATCAAGTGTCTGCCCCCTGGAAATTTCCAAGACTGGAGTGTGCGGCTGTGTGCGCACGCTGCAGATTCTGCTGCCGTGTACAGTGCCATTATAATCAGTGGAAATAGAAATCCGCAGTGCACACACCCTAACACGACGATGTAACAGCAGAATAGTGACTGCAGCTCTGGAGGTGACTGGAGGTTAAGACACGATGTAACAGCAGAATAGTGACTGCAGCTCTGGAGGATAAGACACGATGTAACAGCAGAATAATGAATGCAGCTCTGGAGGTGACTGGAAGATAAGACACGATGTAACAGCAGAATAGTGAGTGCAGCTCTGGAGGTGACTAGTGCACTACGTGCTTGAAGTGCCACCTCTGGCTTCCTCCTGTTGGGATTGTCTATGTGGGTGATAGGGATCGCGGATCTGTCAGTCCCCGGTGTTCTCGCTGATCCCGGTGACCACCGCTTTGGCTGTAATGTGGCCGCTTGCACCGTCTGGCCCCATATTGGATGTACAAGTCGCCACTATTCAGCCTCCCTGTGTCTGTACTTACTGTGGTTCTTGTGTTCATTTCATGAAGCAGGCGGCTCAGAATGAACTTTCTTTGAATCGTGGAGATGGAAGTTGTGTGTGGAGTAAAATGAAAAATATGTTTTTCCTAAATCCTGTCGTCACGGCCCCAGCCGATGTTTTCCTTATGTCCTCAGGATCGGAGCAGTGAGAACCTGCGGCCATTCCTGACACCTTGATAATAATTACATCTTCTGCCATAATAAGGAAATCCTGGAGGCGTTACCTGCGGGGGGCGCTGCTCTACGAGATCTGTCCTCCATCATGGGGGATGGATGCAGGTGCTGCCCCCGGGGTCACGTGATGCTGACCCTGCCTCAGACTTTACGCTGCTCGTCTCCTCCATTTACGTTCTTCTTCCTTATCTGCTGCTTCAGCAATGAGGAAGTTCTGATGTAATGGAAAAGCCATTGTGACGTCAGGAGAGAGATGTCCGGAGCTGCCACCGCCAGCAGCCCCCCGCCACCGGAGGGTAAGAGGGCGCCAACAATCAGCGAGGGGTAAGAGGGCGCCGGGCACAACAAAAGGGAGGTCTGCTGCCGTCCTGCGTGGGAGGTGACACTCAACTGTTCTATTATCAGCTCTCATAACCCCATACACGGTTATATCATATGTGACCAATATCCCCCTGTGCTGTAATAAGATGTGATATCACCGCTCCTCTTATATCCCCCTGTACTGTAATAAGATGTGATATCACCGCTCCTCTTATATCCCCCTGTACTGTAATAAGATGTGAGATCACCGCTCCTCTTATATCCCCCTGTACTGTAATAAGATGTGATATCACCGCTCCTCTTATATCACCCTGTACTGTAATAAGATGTGATATCACCGCTCCTCTTATATCCCCCTGTACTGTAATAAGATGTGATATCACCGCTCCTCTTATATCCCCCTGTGCTGTAATAAGATGTGATATCACCGCTCCTCTTATATCCCCCTGTGCTGTAATAAGATGTGATATCACCGCTCCTCTTATATCCCCCTGTACTGTAATAAGATGTGATATCACCGCTCCTCTTATATCACCCTGTACTGTAATAAGATGTGATATCACCGCTCCTCTTATATTCCCCTGTACTGTAATAAGATGTGATCTCACCGCTCCTCTTATATCCCACTGTACTGTAATAAGATGTGATCTCACCTGCTCCTCTTATATCCCCCTGTACTGTAATAAGATGTGATATCACCGCTCCTCTTAGATCCCCCTGTACTGTAATAAGATGTGACATCACCGCTCCTCTTATATCACCCTGTACTGTAATAAGATGTGATATCACCGCTCCTCTTATATCCCCCTGTACTGTAATAAGATGTGATATCACCGCTCCTCTTAGATCCTCCTGTACTATAATAAGATGTGATCTCACCGCTCCTCTTATATCCCACTGTACTGTAATAAGATGTGATCTCACCTGCTCCTCTTATATCCCCCTGTACTGTAATAAGATGTGATCTCACCGCTCCTCTTATATCCCCCTGTACTGTAATAAGATGTGATATCACCGCTCCTCTTATATCCCCCTGTACTGTAATAAGATGTGATATCACCGCTCCTCTTAGATCCTCCTGTACTATAATAAGGTGTGATATCACCGCTCCTCTTACAGTCATATGTTAAAGTTTGGGCACCCCTATTAATGTTAACCTTTTTTTCTTTATAACAATTTTGGTTTTTGCAACAGCTATTTCAGTTTCATATATCTAATAACTGATGGACTCAGTTATATTTCTGGATTCAAATGAGGTTTATTGTAATAACAGAAAATGTGCAATCTGCATTTAAACAAAATTTGACCGGTGCAAAGGTATGGGCACCTCAACATAAAAGTGACATTATTATTTCGTAGATCCTCCTTTTGCAAAAATAACAGCCTCTAGTTCTAGTCGCTTCCTGTAGCTATTAATGAGTTCCTGGATCCTGGATGAAGGTATTTGTGACCATTCCTGTTTACAAAACAATTCCAGTTCAGTTAAGTTTGATGGTCGCCGAGCATGGACAGCCCGCTTCCAATCATCCCACAGATGTTCAATGATATTCAGGTCTGGGGACTAGGATGGCCATTCCAGAACATTGTAATTGTTCCTCTGCATGAATGCCTGAGTAGATTTGGAGCGGTGTTTTGGATCATTGTCTTGCTGAAATATCCATCCCCTGCATAACTTCAACTTCGTCACTGATTCTTGCACATTATTGCCAAGAATCTGCTGATACTGAGTTGAATCCATTCGACCCTCAACTTTAACAAGATTCCCGGTGCCGGCATTGGCCACACAGCCCCAAAGCATGATGGAACCTCCACCAAATTTTACTGTGGGTAGCAAGTGTTTTTCTTGGAATGCTGTGTTTTTTAGCCTCCATGCATAACACCTTTTTGTATGACCAAACAACTCAATCTTTGTTTCATCAGTCCACAGGACCTTCTTCCAAAATGTAACTGGCTTGTCCAAATGTGCTTTTGCAGACCTCAGGCGACTGTTTGTGGCGTGCTTGCAGAAACGGCTTCTTTCGCATCACTCTCCCATACAGCTTCTCCTTGTGCAAAGTGCGCTGTATTGTTGACCGATGCACAGTGACACCATCTGCAGCAAGATGATGCTGCAGGTCTTTGGAGGTGGTCTGTGGATTGTCCTTGACTGTTCTCACCATTCTTCTTCTCTGCCTTTCTGATATTTTTCTTGGCCTGCCACTTCTGGGCTTAACAAGAGCTGTACCTGTGTTCTTCCATTTCCTTACTATGTTCCTCACAGTGGAAACTGACTGGTTAAATCTCTGAGACAACTTTCTGTATCCTTCCCCTGAAAAGCTATGTTGAATAATCTTTGTTTTCAGATCATTTGAGAGTTGTTTTGAGGAGCCCATGATGCCACTCTTCATAGGAGAATCAAATAGGAGAACTACTTGCAAGTGGCCACTTTAAATACCTTTTCTCATGATTTGATACACCTGGCTATGAAGTTCAAAGCTCAATGAGGTTACAAAACCAATTCAGTGCTTCAGGAAGTCAGTAAAAAGTAGTTAGGAGTGTTCAAATCAAGAAAATGATAAGGGTGCCCATACTTTTGCACCGGTCAAATTTTGTTTAAATGCAGATTGCACATTTTCTGTTAGTACAATAAACCTCATTTGAATCCAGAAATATAACTGAGTCCATCAGTTATTAGATATGTGAAACTGAAATAGCTGTTGCAAAAACCAAAATTGTTATAAAGAAAAAAGGTTAACATTAATAGGGGTGCCCAAACTTTAACATATGACTGTATATCCCCCTGTACTGTAATAAGATGGGATATCACCGCTCCTCTTATATCCCCCTGTACTGTAATAAGATGGGATATCACCGCTCCTCTTATATCCCCCTGTACTGTAATAAGATGTGATATCACCGCTCCTCTTATATCACCCTGTACTGTAATAAGATGTGATATCACCGCTCCTCTTATATCTCCCTGTACTGTAATAAGGTGTGATATCACCGCTCCTCTTATATCCTCCTGTACTGTAATAAGATGCGATATCACCGCTCCTCTTATATCACCCTGTACTGTAATAAGAGGTGATATCACCGCTCCTCTTATATCCTCCTGTACTGTAATAAGAGGTGATATCATCGCTCCTCTTATATCACCCTGTAGTGTAATAAGAGGTGATATCACCGCTCCTCTTATATCCTCCTGTACTGTAATAAGATGTGATATCACCGCTCCTCTTATATCCCCCTGTACTGTAATAAGATGTGATATCACCGCTCCTCTTATATCATCCTGTACTGTAATAAGAGGTGATATCATCGCTCCTCTTATATCACCCTGTAGTGTAATAAGATGTGATATCACCGCTCCTCTTATATCATCCTGTACTGTAAAAAGATGAGTTATTATTATTATTTATATAGCACCATTGGTTCCATGGTGCTGTACATGAGAAGGGGTTACATACAAATTACTTATATCACTTATAGTAAACTAACAATCACAGACTGATACAGAGGGGAGAGAGGACCCTGCCCTTTCGGGCTTACATTCTACAGGATGGTGGGGAAGGAGACAGTAGGTTGGGGGGGTTGCAGCAGTTCCGTTGTTGGTGAGGCGGTAGCTCCGGTAGTGGTGAGGAGGCAGCGGGGTCATTGCAGGCTGTAAGCTTTCCTGAAGAGGTGGGTTTTCAGGTTCCGTCTGAAGGATCCAAATGTGGTTGATAGTCGGACATGTTGGGGCAAAGAATTCCAGAGGATGGGGGCTATCCAGGAGAAGTCTTGGAGGCGGTTGGGTGAGGAACGAATAAGTGTGGCGGAGAGAAGGAGGTCTTGGGAGGACCGGAGATTATGTGAGGGAAGGTATCGGGAGATTAATTCAGAGACATATGTGGGAGACAGGTTATAGATGGCCTTGTAGGTCAGTATTAGTAATTTGAACTGGATATGCTGAGGGAATGGAAGCCAGTGAAGAGATTTGCAGAGGGGAGGAGTAGCGAGGAGAGAGATGAATTAGTCGGGCAGCAGAGTTAAGGATGGACTGGAGAGGTGCGAGGGTGTTAGCAGGGAGACCACGGGAAAGGATGTTGCAGTAGTCAAGGCGGGAGATGATGAGGGCGTGCACAAGCATTTTAGTAGATTGAGGGCTGAGGAAAGGACGGATTCTGGAAATATTTTTGAGCTGGAGGCGACAGGAGGTAGAAAGAGCTTGGAAGTGCGGTTTGAAGGACAGGGCAAGGGTTACTCCGAGGCAGCGATCTTCCGGTACTGGGGAAAGCGTGATGTTGTTAATTGTGATAGGTCAGGTAAGGAAGATCTGTGAGATGGAGGAAAGATGAGGAGTTCAGATTTGTCCACATTGAGTTTGAGGAAGTGAGAGGAGAAGAAGGAGGATATGGCTGATAGACACTCTGGGATTCTGGACAGCAGAGAGGTGACTTCTGGGCCAGAGAGGTAGATCTGAGTGTCATCAGCATAAAGGTGGTACTGGAATCTATGGGACTTTATGAGTTGCCCCAGGCCAAGTGTATAAATTGAGAAGAGTAGGGGTCCTAGAACAGAGCCTTGGGGGACTCCAACAGAGAGAGGGTGGGATGAGGAGGTGGTGTGGGAGTGGGAGACGCTGAATGAGCGGTTGCAGAGGTATGAGGAGATCCAGGACAGGGCAAGGTCTTTGATGCCAAAGGAGGAGAGGATCTGTATTAGGAGGCTGTGGTCAACTGTGTCAAATGCAGAGGACAGGTCTAGAAGGAGGAGTATAGAGTATTGTCTGTTAGCTTTGGCTGTAAGTAGGTAGTTAGTAATTTTGGTCAGGGCTGTCTCAGTGCAGTGATGGGGGCGGAAGCCAGATTGTAGTTTGTCAAAGAGTGAGTTAGATGATAGGTGGGAGGAAAGTTCAGCGTGGACATGCTGTTCCAGGAGTTTGGAAGCGAATGGGAGCAGCGATATTTGGCAACAGCTGGACATAGCGGTTGGATCGAGGGTTGGCTTTTTGAGGATAGACGAGATTGTAGCTTGTTTGAAAGCAGAAGGGAAGGTACCGGACGTTAGTGATAGGTTGAAGAGGTGGGTTAGGGATGGGATAAGAGTGGTGGCGAGGTTGGGGAGAAGATGGGATGGGGTCAAGTGCACAGGTTGGGAGGTGCGATTTGGAGAGAAGATGAGCAAGCTCCCCTTCAGTGATGTTGGATACGGAGGTTATGGGGTTTGGGCATTGGTCTGTTATACAAAGGGGTTGTGGTGGTTGAATAATAAAGATTTGCCGTGTTTGGTTGATCTTGCTTTTGAAGTGCATGGCGAAGTCCTCGGCAGAGATTATGGAGGTTGGAGGAGGCAGTGGTGGGCGGAGGAGGGAGTTAAAAGTTTTGAACAACTGTGTGGGGTTGTGGGATAAAGATGATACGAGGGTTATGAAGTAGGCCTGTTTAGCAGAGGTGAGGGCAGATTTGAATGCGAGTGTTGCTTGCTTGAGTGCAGTGAAGTCGTCTTGGGAATGCGTTTTCTTCCAGCGCCGTTCAGCAATTCTGGATGCTTGCCAAAGCTTTTTAGTGGTGTTATTGTGCCAGGGTTGTCTATTGATTTGTCACACTCTGTTATGCATCACTGCTCCTCTTATATCCCCCTGTACTGTACCGTATCTGTATCTTCATTCCACAACACACAGTGCCACCGCTTTCTACAACGCCACCCTCACATCAGCCATAGACTCAGTCGCCCCTCTCATGCATGGCAAAGTGCGACAAACCAATAGGCAACCCTGGCACAACAACCTCACCAAAAAACTTCAACAAGCATCCAGGGTCACAGCGCAGCATTGGAAGAAAACACGCCTGCCAGATGACTTCACTGCTTTCAAACAAGCTACACTTGCCTTCAAATCAGCCCTCACCTCTGCTAAACAGACCTATTTCACAAACCTTGTATCTTCATTATCCCACAACCCAAAACAACTGTTCAGCACATTTAACTCTCTCCTCCGCCCACCATTGCCACCTCCAACTCCCCTCATCTCTGCTGAGGACTTTGCCACCTACTTCAAAAACAAGATTGACCAAACAAGGCAAACCTTTACAGTTCCACCACCCCATCCGCTCCACATACCAGACCTCTGCCCTTCCCTAATAACCTCCCTCTCCAACATCACTGAAGGAGAGCTTACACATCTCCTTTCCAAATCACGCCTCACCACCTGTGCACTTGACCCCATCCCTTCCCACCTGCTCCCCAACCTCACTAACATGATCATTCCAGCCCTAACCCAGCTCTTCAACCTATCCCTAACTTCTGGTACCTTCCCCTCTGCCTTCAAACATGCCACCAATAACACACATCCTCAAAAAATCAAACCTTGACCCAACTGCTCTGCCCAGCTATTGCCCAATATCACTGCTCTCGTTTGCTTCCAAACTCCTTGAACAGCACGTCCATGCTCAACTTTCCTCCCACCTCTCATCTAACTCCCTCCTTGACATCCTGCAATCTGGCTTCCGCCCCCACCACTCCACTGAACCTGCCCTGACCAAAATTACTAATGACTTACAGCCAAAGCTAGCAGACAGTTCTCCATCCTCCTTCTTGACCTGTCCTCTGCCTTTGACGCAGTCGACTACTGCCTCCTACTACAGATTCTTTCTTCTCTTGGCATCAAAGACCTCGCCCTGTCCTGGATTTCCTCATACCTTTCTGACCGCACATTCAGAGTTTCCCACTCCGACACTACCTCCTCATCCCGCCCTCTATCTGTTGGAGTCCCCCAAGGCTCTGTCTTGGGGCCCCTACTTTTTTCCATCTATACTCTTGGCCTAGGACAACTCAAAGTCCCATGGCTTCCAGGACCACCTGTATGCAGATGACACTCAGATCTACCTCTCTGACCCAGATGTCACCTGTCTGCTGTCCAGAATCCCGGAGTGTCTATCAGCCATATCCTCCTTTTTCACCTCTTGCTTCCTAAAACTCAACGTAGACAAAACTGAACTCATTATCTTTCCTCCATCTCGCGTATCTTCCCTACCTGATCTATCTATTATGGTAAATGGCATCACGCTCTCTCCCGCACCTGAAATCTGCTGCCTCGGAATAACTCTCGACTCTGCCCTGTCCTTCAAACCACACATCCAATCTCTTGCCACCTCCTGTCGCCTCCAACTCAAAAATATTTCCAGAATCCGTCCCTTCCTCAGCCCTCAATCTACTAAAACTCTTGTACATGCCCTCATCATCTCCCGCCTTGACTACTGCAACACTCTCCTCTGTGGCCTCCCTTCTAACTCTCTTGCACAACTCCAGTCTGCCCTCAACTCTGCTGCCCGACTAATCCACCTCTCTCCTCGCTACTCCCCTGTCTCCCCCCCCCCCCCCCCCCTCTGCAAATCCTTCCACTGGCTCCCAATTCCCCAACGAATCCAGTTCAAACTACTAACACTGACCTACTAAGCCATCCACAACCTGTCCCCTCCCTTTATCTCTGAACTAATCTCCCAATATCTTCCCTCACCTAATCTTCGTTCCTCCCAAGACCTCCTACTCTCCTCCACACTTATTCGTTCCTCACACAACCGCCTCCAAGATTTCTCCCGAATATCCCCTATCCTCTGGAACTCCATGCTTCAACACGTCCGATTATCCGCCACCCTCGGATCCTTCAAACGGAACCTGAAAACCCATCTTTTCAGGAAAGCTTACAGCCTGCAATAACCATGCTGCCGCCTCACCACCGCCCGAGCTGCTGCCTCACCACCGCCCGAGCTGCTGCCTCACCACCGCCCGAGCTGCTGCCTCACCACCGCCCGAGCTGCTGCCTCACCACCGCCCGAGCTGCCGCACCCCCGACCTTCTGTCTCTTCCCCACTATCCCATAGAATGTAAGTCCGCAAGGACAGGGTCCCTTCCCCTCTGTACCAGTCTGTGATTGTAAATGTGTTTACTGTTAACGATATCTAAAACTTTGTTTGTAACCCCCCTTCTCATGTACAGCACCATGGAATTAATGCCGCTATATAAATAAATAATAATAATAATACTGTAATATGTGATATCACCGCTCCTCTTATCCTCCTGTACTGTAATAAAATGTGATATCACCGCTCCTCTTATATCACCCTGTAGTGTAATAAGATGTGATATCACCTGCTCCTCTTATATCACCCTGTACTGTAATAAGATGTGAGATCACCGCTCCTCTTATATCCCCCTGTGCTGTAATAAGATGTGATATCACCGCTCCTCTTATATCCCCCTGTACTGTAATAAGATGTGATATCACCGCTCCTCTTATATCCCCCTGTACTGTAATAAGATGTGATATCACCGCTCCTCTTATATCCCCCTGTGCTGTAATAAGATGTGATATCACCGCTCCTCTTATATCCCCCTGTACTGTAATAAGATGTGATATCACCGCTCCTCTTATATCATCCTGTGCTGTAATAAGATGTGATATCACCGCTCCTCTTATATCCCCCTGTACTGTAATAAGATGTGATGTCACCGCTCCTCTTATATCCCCCTGTGCTGTAATAAGATGTGATGTCACCGCTCCTCTTATATCCCCCTGTACTGTGTAATAAGATGTGATGTCTCCGCTCCTCTTGCCCGGTGTGTGGTAGTGTCGGGGTGCAGTGCTGGGTGTGTGGTGATTCTTTAGCGCTTGTTGAGGTTCTCGCAGTCACACAGGAGGTGGATTCTTGTATCAGTGACGTTTGTTTCTACATTGTCCAGCACCAAAGCAAAACCATAATCCTAAATCCCGGCGCTACCTAAGCAGAGCGGACCCCGGATATTCGCAGGCGGCTGAGCTCGTCCCAATCTGCACAAAAACAACGTCTCTCGTCCATAATAACCGGTGATCCTTGGGTTTTTCCCCAGGTGACGGCTGCGATGATAACCCCGCCGGGTTATGTGTAGATCATCAGAGCCTGCTGGGCGAGGACCTAACCCTCACCTCCCTGTGTGCACCCTGTGGAAACCTACCAGTCATGTGGAGGAAACGCTGCAGAGTCAGAAGCTCCAGATATCGAAGAGTTAATAGCTTATTATCAATTAGCAAAATACAAAGTGGATGAAGAAAAGAGAAATGTAAATCCCTTCAGTATCTGGTGACCGCCCGTCTCCTCCATCATCAGTATCTGGTGACCGCCCGTCTCCTCCATCATCAGTATCTGGTGACCGCCCGTCTCCTCCATCATCAGTATCTGGTGACCGCCCGTCTCCTCCATCATCAGTATCTGGTGACCGCCCGTCTCCTCCATCATCAGTATCTGGTGACCGCCCGTCACCTCCATCATCAGTATCTGGTGACCGCCCATCTCCTCCATCATCAGTATCTGATGACCGCCCGTCACCTCCATCATCAGTATCTGATGACCGCCCGTCACCTCCATCATCAGTATCTGGTGACCGCCCGTCACCTCCATCATCAGTATCTGGTGACCGCCCGTCACCTCCATCATCAGTATCTGGTGACCGCCCGTCTCCTCTATCTCCATTATCTAGTCACCAGATACTGATAATTGAGGCAACGGGCGATCACAAGATACTGATGATGGAGGTGATGGGCGGTCTGTTCTTCATTCTTGATACAAACACTCCATTATCACGTCCATGTCTGGAGGTTGCTCACCCTGCATCCCCCCAGTGTGTAGTGTTTGTACAGCACTGTATATGGGCAGTCACACGATCTACCCTGGGTCAGTGTGAGCTACTCCTGTCCTGTTCAGTTACTTGAGTCCCTTTAACAGCGATATTACAGTATCAGTGTGGGAATGGCTGGGCCTTGCAGTACTACAGACACCTTTAGAAGCTATATCCTACAGGAGGAGCAGCAGCTTTGATGGAGTAGAATGTATTGCAGCATTATTGGGTTTCCTGGCCTGGGACTCAGGCTGGGTTCAGACGTTGCGCAACTCCCGCGGAAGTTACCGCGAGAATTCCGGAATTCCATTCCGCGGGAAAATCGTCTTTTAAATTCCCGCGGGAAAAAATAGCGATTTGCAAGCGTAATTAGCATGCAGAATGCTAGCGTTTTCCAAGCGATCTGTAGAATCGCTTGG
Source organism: Dendrobates tinctorius (assembly GCF_039654945.1). Classification (NCBI taxonomy): domain Eukaryota; kingdom Metazoa; phylum Chordata; class Amphibia; order Anura; family Dendrobatidae; genus Dendrobates; species Dendrobates tinctorius. The sequence goes on from NW_027361824.1 coordinate 4,087,037, forward strand.
AGAACTGATTGACAGGTTGGTCACACTCGTCACACACAGTGTATGACAAGTGTGACCAACTTTTCACTATTGAGGCTGCCTATGCCGCATCAGTAGTAAAAGATAAAATGTAAAAAATAAAAACGGGTTATGTTCACCTTCCGGCGTCCTGCACAGCGTTCCCAGGCCTCCACGATGCTCCGACAGCTCCCGTTCCCAGTGATGTATTGCGGCAATGACCTTTTTTTGACGTCGCGGTCTCGCGTGACTGCTACAGCATTGCGAGACGCGATGTCAGCAAAGGTCATTATCGCAATGCATCACTGGGAACGGGGAGCTGCTGCGTGTATCGCTGAGGCCTGGGAACGCTGCGCGGGACACCGGGAGGTGAATATATCCCGTTTTTTTTTATATTTTAATTCTATATTTTACAGGGATATGATACTCACAGCCCAGAGGACAGTCTCCTCTCCTCCGGACGGTGGGTACCATCTGCAAATGTTCTGCTTACTTTACGCATGGTGGGCACAGCCAAATACGGGAAGTAAGCAGAACAATGCATTCCTATGTGGGCGGAATCGCCGCGATTCCGCAAATTAATGAGCACGCTGCGTATTTTACAGCGAAGCGATTCCGCCGCGGGAAAATCCACAGCATTAGCACAGCATTGCGGAATCCCATAGGAATGCATGGGATGCTGGGTTTTTTGCGTTTTTGCGGTAAAATGGCGCGGTAAAAACTGCTGCGAAAAACCTGAACGTGTGAACGGAGCCTCAGTGTAACTCACAGCTTAGGGTTTGTTACAGTATTAGTTATATCCAGTGATGATTCTCAGAGATCTCTAGACGGATACATTGTAACACACGACCAGAGGATGTCCTGCACTGGACACAACTGTACCGACCCCACAGCTGTGAGGATTTCTCACTGTGTAGATCTCGGTCTCTGCTGTTGTGACTTTCACCTGCAGCTTTCATTAGGACTGGTGGAAATCTACAGCCGGCAGAGATGATAGACCGCTGGCAATACGGAGCGGAGCGTCCTGGTGTCAGCAGTTTCCTCTGTGCTGCGGGTCCTGTCCCCGCGGACATGTGTGAGCGTCCGACCCTTCCTGCGCCGCTGAGACCCCGAGTGTCACTTCCAGGTTGGGTAACAACATAACAATGTGTGACCGCTGAGCTGTCAAGTCACATATCTACTGCTGCACCCGGGAGAGTCTGAGCTGTGTATCTAATCCTATCCTGTGTGATACTGACTGCTGAGCCGTGTATCTAATCCTATCCTGTGTGATACTGACTGCTGAGCCGTGTATCTAATCCTATCCTGTGTGATACTGACTGCTGAGCCGTGTATCTAATCCTATCCTGTGTGATACTGACTGCTGAGCCGTGTATCTAATCCTATCCTGTGTGATACTGTCTGCTGAGCCGTGTATCTAATCCTATCCTGTGTGATACTGACTGCTGAGCCGTGTATCTAATCCTATCCTGTGTGATACTGACTGCTGAGCCGTGTATCTAATCCTATCCTGTGTGATACTGACTGCTGAGCCGTGTATCTAATCCTATCCTGTGTGATACTGACTGCTGAGCCGTGTATCTAATCCTATCCTGTGTGATACTGACTGCTGAGCCGTGTATCTAATCCTATCCTGTGTGATACTGACTGCTGAGCCGTGTATCTAATCCTATCCTTTGTGATACTGACTGCTGAGCCGTGTATCTAATCCTATCCTGTGTGATACTGACTGCTGAGCCGTGCAGGGTGCTGTGTACACATTATGGGGGGGTGCAGGGTGCTGTGGACACCGGGGGGGGGGGGGGGGGGGGGGTGTTGCAGGGTGCTGTGGACACGGTGGGGGGGGGGGTTTGCAGGGTGCTGTGGACACGGGGGGGGGGGGGGGGGTGTTGCAGAGTGCTGTGTACGCATTATGGGGAGGGGGTGCAGGGTGCTGTGTACACGTTACGGGGAGTGCTGTGTACACATTACGGGGGGGTGGTGCAGGGTGCTGTGTACACATTACGAGGAGGGGGTGCAGGGTGCTGTGTAAACATTACGGGGAGGGGGTGCAGGGTGCTGTGTAAACATTACGGGGAGGGGGTGCAGGGTGCTGTGTAAACATTACGGGGAGGGGGTGCAGGGTGCTGTGTACACATTACGGGGAGGGGGTGCAGGGTGCTGTGTACACATTACGGGGAGGGGGTGCAGGGTGCTGTGTACACATTACGGGGAGGGCTGTGTACACATTACGGGGAGGGCTGTGTACACATTTTGGGGAGTGGGCTGTGTACACATTGCGGGGAGGGGGTGCAGGGTGCTGTGTACACGTTACGGGGAGTGCTGTGTACACGTTACGGGGAGGGGGTGCAGGGTGCTGTGTACACATTACGGGGATGCCTCTTCCTGGGCAGCGGTTTGTTATCACATTTCCGGACCTCGGTGTCGCTGATGATGTGCTGCAGGGAAGTGATGCTCTGCAGGGTTCTCCCCCCTGATATTTGTGGTCGGGGGATTTTGTGCCGATGTCGCTGGACGTGTAAGACGTTGTGCGGGGGCTTCACTGGGACTGGGACACGAAGGGTAAATGTGGTGATCATAGTCCGGGGGTCGGAGGTGAATTATCGGAGAGCAGCAGATGTTGTCAGAGAACAGGAAATGAAGTTACAAAGTTGTCAGCAGAATTCTCAGTGCACAGCGTCGCTCCGACATTACAGCTTTGTCCATCGCGACCGTCCCGTCACCCCACAGGCAGTAGGATCACAGTCTGGTCACCTCCATCTGTAATGTCCGGGTGTCACTGCGTGATCAGTGTCTTCAGCCCATAAATACACGGATATAAATACATAAAAGGACACAAGTGATGTAAGCGGAGGCCGGGACTGTAGTCATGGCCAGAGACACTGAAGCATCTGTGTCCCGACCTTCTCCTCACAGAAAACAGTATTCCTCTTCTCAGCGTACCTGCATCTCCAGGTTCCGGTTCCCCTGGGCGCTTACCCGGCGGCGACGGCCCTTCTTCCAGGCGACCCCTAGTAACGGAGACACAATCCAGGATAACTTGAACATTCTCTTTACTTAATACTTCACACATTACATCCACAGTTGGCACATCATGGAATTCACTTGGTTCCTCAGCTTTCCCTGCTTTGTTGACACTTCCGTACGGCACACGTCCAGACCGGACCGTGCTAGACTGCTCGGCAGATTCTTCCTGGCCTAACCTCGCCATGATGACAATTCCTTCTGCCTGTTTCGCCCCAGACTCGAAGTCATCAGTCACCAGGTTTGGTTGCCTCTGGTAAAGTATCTGGCCCGTCTGTACCATTCCCTGCAAAGCTTCAACTTCCTTCTGTTCCTCACTCCAACCGACTCCTGCCCTAAAGGCGTCCTCCCAGGTGATGAGTCGCCATCCTTCCCAGTTGTGGCTCACTGCTATGATGCCCAGTGGCCGTGGATAACGTGGGCTGCAGCTATTAACGTTGCGTGGCTGCCAAGCCGTCCAGGCCGATGGCCCATGTGGACACTTCGGGTACCCTGGCCCTGTCTGCCTTAACTTCCTACAAAACTCCTGTCTTACTGCCCGGCAGCCCCTTCTACACTTAAATTTCTATAACTATGCTAAGAACTATACCTACAGTGCACACTAGTATGCCTCCATCTAGTGGTTACCACAAGTACTACAGTTTTCCTTAGTAGTAAAGAACTGCCAATACCATAATGTCCCCCTCTATTGTCCGACGGGGACAGTTCACTTACCCTAAACTGTACATGAGCTTTAGTAAACATTATTACATTATATTATATACAGTATTACACTATAGGAACACAACATAATTGAGTTCTACAAAGAATGGTAACACATGTATGTGGCGATACCATGAGTGTGTGTGGTAATTCGTATTACTATGTAGCAGTACCGCAAATATCATAGACCTTACCATCATTAGCATATGTAAACCTCAATATACTGAGAACAAATAGAGGAAGGAAAGCAAGGAGGTAATTCTATCTCACCCCCTTACACTCCTCTTTTCCTTGAACTTGGTCGTCCTCGACCAAGGCATTATTCAAACTTTACTAATTTTGTTTTTACATTGAAAGCGCAAGTCACTTGGCTTAATTTGAGCCATATCCGGTACGCACCGCAGTTCATGTTGCACAGGTAACATTCCGGGCTCCCAGTCCTCCAGAGGTTAAGAATCTTCATCATAAGCAGTTCCTTGCAATGAATAAAAACATATTTATACTTCTCACGAGTGGGACAGCAGTCCTTGGAGAGGAGCTCCCCCTTTTTTTTGAGGGGAGTACCTCTCTTCCCCTTGCGGCGTTTAGCCCAAAAGCCAGTCTCTGCTTTTCCAGCAGAATGGGCTCTGCAGGCGCAACATAAAAAAAACAACATATACATCATTTGCTTCCTTAGCCGTATGGCCACACTTTGCCCGCTTACCGTGGGCAGTTTTATTCTTTAAGGGCTGCAGTGCCCGCAGGGACGCTGAACAGTCGCACAATTTTTCTCCAAGATAGCGCAACACTTTTCCTCTTATGACAGTGCAGTTCAAACAAATCAGCGGCGGGTTCCTCGTGCCACTGTAAACGTGGCTGTATCCCATGCCCGATTTTGGGCCGCGGACGACTCTGCAGCTGCAAGAGTTAGTGGCTGCCACGACACTGAAGTATGTCCTGGGGGCAGATAAAGGCTGAGCTTGGTCCGGGCCCTCTGTGGATTGTTTCAAATGAGAGGCGCCCAGGGACGTGATGGAGTGGGAAATAGGCCGGCCTCAGAGGGTCGGGGAGCAGATCCCCCCTACTGTAATGCGTGGGCGAACGATGGCCTCCGAGACAGGGGCCCGTAACAAGGACCATCCCTCCGGGATTAGGGGCTGAGGTGCATGCACCCACTCAGATGCAGTAACATAGGCTGTGACCATCCTGGGAACTCTGGATCCTTCCGTGTGATTGCCTGGTGCAGTCGGCTGGTAGATAGAGCTACGGCTCGTTCTCTGTTTTTGACAACGGTTCCTCCTGGGTGGACGCCAGTTCCGGTCCCCATTGAACTAACAACAAAGGTTCCGGTCTACAGGGATCCCCTGCCTGACGTCTGGACGATGGTTCCGCCTCCAAAGAACGTTGAGACGATGGCTCCGCTGATGGCACTGATGCTGCGTAACCTGGGGACGGCAGAATGGAAGGGGCGATGCTGGGAGGCGACAGGACGGAGGCGACGCTTGGAGGCGGCGGGAGAAACATGATGCTGATCTAGGAGATGAGAGAGAAGACTTACAGTCCAAGATGGAGCTCACTGACTTAGCACTGGTAGCTCATCCTGCAGTCAGCCATGTACCGTGACACACTGAGGATGGAGCAGACAAAAGCGCCATTATTTATAATGGAACTCAAGGGCCAAACTGATTTTTAGCCCCGAGGCGTCAACCTTTCCCCTACCTCCCTGTGATATGTCCATGTGTAACCTGTATACCACCTTCCTCCGTCTTTCTCAATGAATTTTTCTTTCCACTTCGGCCGTGTTCACGCTTGTGTTCAGATATTCTGTTTGTTTTTCAGATAAAAGCAAACAGAATTAATGTCTTCATTGATCTGTGGTGTCAGTGATCGGACCGGAGGGGTGGCATTGATTATTCCAGGGCTATAAACGGTTTTACTATTCTAGTGTCAGACACATGATGGGATCTGGCCAGACCCCATGGTAATAATAAAGGGGCCTCTCTGCTGCTGTTACGTCCCTTTTGCAGCTGATTCTGTTTTGGAATTTAATTTTCAAAAACAGAACAGAAAAACAGACTTCCCGGATTCAGGTGTGAATGTAGACTAAGATTACAGAGCAAAAAATCCGCCGTCATTCCCATGCATCGCCCTAAATACTGCAATCCACACAGATGACAAGAGCTCGATCCGGCAGAATTACCGCATACACGACTCCAGCATTGTATCCTGCATGCCCAGGAGCGCACAGATCATCACGCCCACAGTTCCTGTCATGCGCACCTTGCCCTCTGTCTTTCCCACCATGCCCATCCTGCCCTGTCTTGCCCACCGTGCCCGTCCTGCCCTGTCTCGCCCACCATGCCCACCTGGCCCTCTGTCTCGCACACCGTGCCCGTCCTGCCCTGTCTTTCCCATCATGCCCGTCCTGCCCTGTCTTTCCCATCATGCCCGTCCTGCCCTGTCTTTCCCATCATGCCCATACTGCCCTCTGTCTTTCCCATCATGCCCATACTGCCCTCTGTCTTTCCCACCGTGCCCGTCCTGCCCTCTGTCTTTCCCACCGTGCGCGTCCTGCCCTGTCTTTCCCACCGTGTGCGTCCTGCCCTGTCTTTCCCACCGTGCGCGTCCTGCCCTGTCTTTCCCACCATGCCCACCTGGCCCTCTGTCTCGCCCACCGTGCCCGTCCTGCCCTGTCTTTCCCACCATGCCCATACTGCCCTCTGTCTCGCCCACCGTGCCCGTCCTGCCCTGTCTTGCCCACCGTGCCCGTCCTGCCCTGTCTTGCCCACCGTGCCCGTCCTGCCCTGTCTTGCCCACCGTGCCCGTCCTGCCCTCTGTCTCGCTCACCGTGCCCGTCCTGCCCCGCCCACGTGCACGTCCTGCCCTCTGTCTCGCTCACCGTGCCCGTCCTGCCCCGCCCACCGTGCACGTCCTGCCCTCTGTCTCGCTCACCGTGCCCGTCCTGCCCCGCCCACCGTGCACGTCCTGCCCTCTGTCTCGCTCACCGTGCCCGTCCTGTCCCGCCCACCGTGCACGTCCTGCCCTCTGTCTCGCTCACCGTGCCCGTCTTCCATGATGTATTGAGGCTTCTTCTACATCTATATATCCTGACCCATTGCGGTGGAGCTGCTGGATCGTGACTAGAGGTGGCTCCGGCTCATCGACCTGTTTTTCTCATTTTTCTTTCCCTTCTACCTGAATTCTACGACCCGCTGCTCCTGTTTCTCGTCCTCTTTCACCCATTACCTCCAGCTCCATGAATTCCAGTCCCCGGCTTATTACTATTGTTTCAGAGTTTTCAGAATGCCCTGATAAGCAGGGATCGTAGAGGAGACCCCACAAACCCGGGGGGACCCCACTAATCAGAGGAGGAGGTGTTCATATTACCCTTCATGAATCCGATGTGTTCCGGTCACTGTGCAGCTCATGTCTGACTACAGCGGACCCTCATATTCCCCATCATGAAGCTGCTGAGACTCTGTAAGGGTCTGTGCAGACTCAGCAACCGGCAGCGCTCTTGACGCAGCCCATGTCCGCTGCCGGCGCAGGTGACTCCTCCGTAATCACTGAGCCGTGTGGGTTCACCACATCCTATACATTGTACTGGGAGATGTATCTTGTGGAGGCTCGCGTCTCCGCAAGATAGACCTGCTGTGATCTGGAGAGACGTGCCGCATGTCCGGGTGAGCCGCGGGCGTCTGTGGACGCATAGCGGGCATTGGGATTTCTTGAAAACCCATCCACTATGCTGTAACATCTGGATGCTGTGGATGTATGCAGTGTCCGACCCGCAGCGTTTACTGACCGTGGGAGCAGACCCTTACTGGCAATAGTCCCCCAATGTCGCCCCTAATGTGGGACCGTGTGAGTGAGTCTCGCTTTCTTCTCTGTGGATCGGCGAGGGGTCTGTCCTTTACTCTGAACGGTCTCGTTCTCCATGTCCCGGCTCACGGTTTGGGTTTGTCAGGTTGTACAGTCATATGTAAAAGTTTGGGCACCCCTATTAATGTTAACCTTTTTTCTTTATAACAATTTTGGTTTTTGCAACAGGTATTTCAGTTTCATATATCTAATAACTGATGGACTCAGTTATATTTCTGGATTCAAATGAGGTTTATTGTACTAACAGAAAATGTGCAATCTGCATTTAAACAAAATTTGACCGGTGCAAAAGTATGGGCACCCTTATCATTTTCTTGATTTGAACACTCCTAACTACTTTTTACTGACTTCCTGAAGCACTAAATTGGTTTTGTAACCTCATTGAGCTTTGAACTTCATAGCCAGGTGTATCAAATCATGAGAAAAGGTATTTAAAGTGGCCGCTTGCAAGTAGTTCTCCTATTTGATTCTCCTATGAAGAGTGGCATCATGGGCTCCTCAAAACAACTCTCAAATGATCTGAAAACAAAGATTATTCAACATAGCTTTTCAGGGGAAGGATACAAAAAGTTGTCTCAGAGATGTAACCTGTCAGTTTCCACTGTGAGGAACATAGTAAGGAAATGGAAGCACACAGGTACAGTTCTTGTTAAGCCCAGAAGTGACAGGCCAAGAAATATATCAGAAAGGCAGAGAAGAAGAATGGTGAGAACAGTCAAAGACAATCCACAGACCACCTCCAAAGACCGGCAGCATCATCTTGCTGCAGATGGTGTCACTGTGCATCGGTCAACAATACAGCGCATGCATAACGCCTTTTTGTATGACCAAACAACTCAATCTTTGTTTCATCAGTTCACAGGACCTTCTTCCAAAATGTAACTGGCTTGTCCAAATGTGCTTTTGCATACCTCAGGCGACTCTGTTTGTGGCGTGCTTGCAGAAACGGCTTCTTTCGCATCACTCTCCCATACAGCTTCTCCTTGTGCAAAGTGCGCTGTATTGTTGATCGATGCACAGTGACACCATCTGCAGCAAGATGAGGCTGCAGGTCTTAGGAGGTGGTCTGTGGATTGTCCTTGACTGTTCTCACCATTCTTCTTCTCTGCCTTTCTGATATTTTTCTTGGCCTGCCACTTCTGGGCTTAACAAGAACTGTACCTGTGTTCTTCCATTTCCTTACTATGTTCCTCACAGTGGAAACTGACAGGTTAAATCTCTGAGACAACTTTTTGTATCCTTCCCCTGAAAAGCTATGTTGAATAATCTTTGTTTTCAGATCATTTGAGAGTTGTTTTGAGGATCCCATGATGCCACTCTTCATAGGAGAATAAAATAGGAGAACTACTTGCAAGTGGCCACCTCAAATACCTTTTCTCATGATTTGATACACCTGGCTATGAAGTTCAAAGCTCAATGAGGTTACAAAACCAATTTAGTGCTTCAGGAAGTCAGTAAAAAGTAGTTAGGAGTGTTCAAATCAAGAAAATGATAAGGGTGCCCATACTTTTGCACCGGTCAAATTTTGTTTAAATGCAGACTGCAAATTTTCTGTTAGTACAATAAACCTCATTTGAATCCAGAAATATAACCGAGTCCATCAGTTATTAGCTATATGAAACTGAAATACCTGTTGCAAAAACCAAAATTGTTATAAAGAAAAAAGGTTAACATTAATAGGGGTGCCCAAACGTTTACATATGACTGTATATATTTTCCAGCCAGCTCCACATGTCAGTCCGCGAAAGGTCGGTCCGTGAATGGTCGGTCCACGAATACCCGCCACTGTTCTCATCTCTGCTGTGCGCTTTTCCATCTGAGAAGAATAATCATATTAGAAAGAGAGAACAAGCCAGGACCCCTATCCTGCACAACATGGGCATTACCCAAAAAGTTTACTGGTGCACTCAGGATGTGACAGAGAGGAGGCCGGCAATGACGTCTGACAACTTACAGCCGGACGCAGATATACACCAGCGCCTGTAATAATCCTTCCAGTCCACAGGACACAGAATGATGTGCCAACAGGTCCACTGTATACAGTGGGTACGGAGAGTATTCAGACCCCTTTACATTTTTCACTCTTTGTTTTATTGCAGCCATTTGGTAAATTCAGAAACGTTCATTAATGTACACTCTGCACCCCATCTTGATGGGGAAAAAAATCAGAAATGTAGAAATTTTTGCAAATTTATTAAAAAATAAAAACTGAGATCACATGGTCATAAGTATTCAGCCCCTTTGCTCAGTAGTGAGTAGACGCACCTTTGGAGCTAGTACAGCCATGAGTCTTCTTGGGAATGATGCCACAAGTTTTTCACTCCTGGATTTGGGGATCCTCGGCCATTCTTCCTTGCAGATCCTCTCCAGTTCCGTCAGGTTGGATGGTGAGCGTTGGTGGACAGCCATTTTCAGGTCTCTCCAGAGATGCTCCATTGGGATTAGGTCAGGGCTCTGGCTGGTCCAGTCAGGAATGGTCAGAGTTGTTCTGAAGCCACTCCTTTGTTATTTTAGCTGTGTGCTTAGGGTCATTGTCTTGTTGGAAGGTGAACCTTCGGCCAAATCTGAGGTCCATAGCACTCTGGAAGAGGTTTTCATCCAGGATATCTCTGTACTTGATTGCATTACTGCTTCCTTCAATGGCAACCAGTCCTGTCCCTGCAGCTGAAAAACACCCCCATAGCATGATGCTGCCACCACCATGTTTCACTGTTGGGATTGTATTGGGCAGGTGATGAGCAGTGCCTGGTTTTCTCCACACATACCGCTTAGAATTATCACCAACAAGTTCTATCTTCGTCTCATCAGACCAGAGAATCTTATTTCTCATAGTCTGGGAGTCCTTTATGGCTTTTTTTTTTTTTTAAGCAAACATTTAAAAGGAGGTATGCATGAGTGTATGTACACATAATGTCGGATGAAGTACATAACGGCTATGCGTGATACACCATTCAGATGAACCCCAGTTGACTCCCCTGATGAGATTAGACGAAACGCGTCGGGAGATAGGGGTATCGCGCTCACCAGTCACGGGGATGGCAATCAATCAGAGAATGCCCCTGCTAATTGGTTGAGATTGTTCCGTGTTTTACTAAATATTTTGGTGTCATAATATTGGTCTCACATTTATAAGAGACTGTTTATCTAAGATATTTATGCATACCTGGTGGATTTAGATCCGGTACTAAGGTATATGGAGGGTATGCGGGAGTATATATCTTTATTATGACACACGATACATTTCTATCTGATACATTATTTGTGTGTTATAGAACCCGTAGCAAATGCGGCAATTGAGGCTATGTGGTTCTTATTAATGCTGTGTAGCAGTATTGTGCCTTGTATTATATGGTACTCCTGATCAGGAGAGGGTTATGCCTAACTTGGGAATATACTGATGGCATGACACCTACTCTCAATAAGAGATGGCTAATGTTATGATATGTTAAGCATAGAGATTATCTTGAGAATTATGTACCCTATGTCTTTGAATGAGGTTGGCCGTATTTGATTTACTCTAAGCACCCAATGAATATTTGGATACTTGGGATGCTCAGTAATGATGGGCAATACTGCATCCACTAGCTTTTTTCATTTGTGTGTTCTTCTTTGTTGTGTTTGATGTAACTTGAGCACCTTGCACTTTATTTTATTGTATATTAATCTAATAAAAGGTATATTTTAATTATTCTATTGGCTGGTTAAACACTAATAATAATACCCCAATTCACTTAATAAAGTGCACCAGTGCAGGGATAAGATATTAAATATACTCAATGTAAATGTAAAAAGTATAGCACTGCTTATAAAGTATATTGATATATAGTATACAAATACTTTCAATGGTTAGCAGTTGATCCGCAAAGTACAATTAGTATACAGTGCCAATAGTGCATGACAGTCTAGTTAGATATATAAAGATTCAGCCCATTAAGCATATGACAAAAAGAAAGTAACACCTGGTAAATAATACCTGACCTGGGAGTAGTCCTGATGCCCCGACGCGCGTTTCGCGTTTAGCTTCTTCTAAGGGGGAAATGCGTAAATACTCCCAGGTCAGGTATTATTTACCAGGTGTTACTTTCTTTTTGTGCTATACTTTTGACATTTACATTGAGTATATATTTAATATCTTATCCCTGCACTGGTGCACTTTATTAAGTGAATTGGGGTATTATTATTAGTGGTAGCACGGCTGATATATTTATATATTTATCAAGATTGCTGGCATCACTACTGGCACTTTGCATCGAAATATATACCTCAGTTCTGCACTAATGCACTTTATTAAGTGAATTAGGGTAGCATTATTTGTGGTAGCTCTGCTGATATATAAATGTAATTTTTGAATATATATTTGTTTGTAACACCTAAGTAATTTTTTACTTGTGGAATCTATTTTGGCTCTTTTAGACCATTGATTGGTCATACGTATATATTGTCTCTACTAGAGGATGCCTAAAAATAGAATATGCAAGTTTGTACAACTTCAATGATGTGTAACTAATCTACCTGTGGTCTGTAGTCCTAATTTGCATCTGTATCTTCATTATTTTATCTTCTAATTGGTGTTTTGAATAAAGATGGATTGAGATTTATTTGAATTTGGCGCATACTTCCTTTATCTGATAGGAGTTATTTGTATATGGTAAGTGCCTATTTTAGGCCTTTTTTCTTTTTGGGTGTTTTCTTCCATTTAAGGATTATGGAGGCCACTGTGCTCTTAGGAACCTTGAGTACTGCAGAATTTCTTTTGTAACCTTGGCCGGATCTGCGCCTTGCCACAATTCTGTCTCTGAGCTCCTTGGCCAGTTCCTTTGGCCTCATGATTCTCATTTGGTCTGACATGCACTGTGAGCTGTGAGGTCTTATATAGACAGATGTGCGCCTTTACAAATCAAGTCCTATCAGTGTAATTACACACAGCTGGACTCCAATGAAGGAGCAGAACCATCTCAAGGAGGATCACAAGAAAATGGACAGCAGGTGACTTAAATATGAGTGTCTGAGCAAAGGGTCTGAATACTTATGACCATGTGAGATTTTAGTTTTTCTTTTTTTAAAAATTTTGAAAAAAACAAATGTAGAAATTTTGCAGTCAAGATGGGGTGCAGAGTGTACATTAATGAGAACAAAAAAAACTCTTTTTTGAGTTTACCAAATGGCTGCAATAAAACAGGGTGAAAAATTTAAAGGGGTCTGAATATTTTCCGTATCCACTGTACAGTAAGATGGGCCCACAGCTCCCAATACGCAGTATGATGTCTTCACTACTACCTCAAAACACTGTATAATGAACCCCACAGTAAGCTCCAAAATGTAGAATGGCCCCCACACTTTGACAACACCCACAAATGTCCCTACAGTATGAGAGCCCATTTCACTGTATGAGGAACCCCCCCCCCCCCAGTAGTCCCCACACTGCATCAAACTGTAATGGCCCCAACATTAGTTTCCACGCTGTATAATAGCCCCCCGCATTAGCCACAATTGTACAAATTGCCCCCATATTTGACCCCAAACTGTAGCATTTCCCCCACAATGACTTCCAGTCTGTGTATTGGTCCCCACATTAACCCCCGAACTGGTGCCCACACTTTATCAGGATCCCCACAGTAGTTATGTAAGAGGGCTCCTCCACTGTTTCAGGGTCCCCCATTGTTTATGAAGCCCCCACCAGTATTAATTTAAAAAAAAATAAACACATCCTATACTCTCCTAATCCATGACCCAGATGAGTCGTCCTGGCGGACTAATGCGCTGTCACTGATCCGGCACACGCACAGGGTGAGAGAGTCCCGGCGCAATGACATCACTGTGCCAGGACTCTGACGTCTTCCCTGTGTCGGTGCCTCGGCTGTTCTTAAAGTGCCCTGCAGCCCACAGAATGGAGAGCGGTCATGTGTGGCAATCGTGTCTCCCTGTTATAACTGGGGGTTTAATTATTATATCAGAGCCCTGCCACGCCAATACAGGTAAAGCGTAGCTCCGTGTGGCCCCCTTTGAGCGCGGTGTCCTGGGCGACTGCACCCTCTGTCCCCTTGGTAGCTACACTATTGCCCCCACTGTAATTTACCATCTGTAATAGCACCTATGGATACATGCGGGGGTTAGTGGGTGCTCTCGTCCACAGGCCTGAGGCCGCATGGACCAGGACTCATCCCACTGAACGCCCGCTCTCCTTCCCCATGGACAGAATACCACTTGGACACCACAGGGTGAGTGTAGTACAGTGGGGCAATATTTTTTTTGAACCACCAACAGACAATAACACATAGAGTCCCAGCAAAATACCGAAGATGGTGCAAATTACGGAGTCTCCCCCTTCCACTGACTCGCAGGATAAGAGCAGCTGTGACTTCAGAGGTACCAGGGCCGACTACCCCACCTGTAGTACGCACACAGAGGCAGTAATCACAAACTTCGGAAGATGACAATCCATTAAGGCACGTGGCCAGGTGACCGGAGGGTCCCAACCTGGATTTTCCAGTCGTCTCCATGGGGCCAGGTGACCGGATGGTCCCAATTTGGCTTCTCCGGACATCTCCATTGGGCCAGTACCGGAGGGTTCCAACTTGGCTTTGCTGATTATCGCCATAGGGCCAGGTGAGCGGATGGTCCCAAATTGGCTTTGCTGATCATCGCCATGGGGCCAGGTGAGCGGATGGTCCCAATCTGGCTTCTCCAAATTTCTCCATGGAGCTAGGTGACCAGAGGGTCCCATATGGCTTCTCCGGACGTATCCATTGGGCCAGATGACTGGATGGTCCCATCCAGGCATTTCCGAACGTCTCCATGGGGCAGCTGGTCGGAGGGCTCCAATCCTGGCTTCCCCAAACGTCTCCGTGGGTTTAGTGATAGTTGATGGAGTAGATCTGTATTCTTTCAGCTAGGTCATAGTAACATAGTTAGCAAGGATGAAAAATAGACATTTGTCCATCCAGTTCAGCCTATATTCCATGGTACTTAAGCTGGCATCCTGTAGAATGTCAAATCCGTGTCTCTCTTGATGGAGCCATGGTGTCCTGGCAGCTGTCCTGTAGTGTGTGACTGGCTGTGGTTTTGTAAAGTTCTTCTGATACAGAAGAACAGATCCCCTTTTTATAGTTCACAGCTCTTTATTAGGCATTTTCCACAAGATTGCGGGAAAGTGTCAGGGGCTCATATCTCATTGAGTATTTAATAAGTTTACATAGTTTGTCCTCTTGTTTTGCAGGTCAACAACCTGCATGGCCTGGTACAATGTGTAATCAACATTTTGGCAAACATCATCATTCATCTAACACAATGCCTGCAAGTAATACCAAAACATGAATCAGATGACCGGCAGGTGCAAATGCAATATCAATGTAATATTCCTGAGGAAAAGAAAGTAGAAAGTATATGCGGGATGGCTGCTATATCAGCACGCCTATTAGTGACGCTCAGGCAGGCTGGATCCCTGCTAGCCACAAACACAAGTGCAGTGCCATGGTGTGCGGGGATGATATAATGCAGAAATGGTGGAGAAAGATGATATGTACCTGTATTCCACAATCCCGGTGAATGCTGTGATGGATGTCACCCCCCCCCTCTCGCCCTGTGATGGATGTCACCACCCCTCTCGCCCTGTGATGTCATCCCCTCTTGCCCTGTAAAATCACCCCCTCTCGTCCTGTAAAATCACCCCCCCCTCACACCGTAGCGTCGCCCCCTCTTGCCCTGTGATGTCACCCCCCCTCTTGCCCTGTGATCTCACCCCGTAGCGTCACCCCGTCTCGCCCTGTATATCATCCTTTCCTCCTCCGCTGTATCTGTTCTCATTGTTGCCAGTACTAATTGCTATTGCAGAATTGTGGGAAATCCCGGCTCCTCCGCTGCTCGGCGTCTTGTAAGTTGTTTCCTTTTTTTTGTTTCTTATGCAAATTTCATGTCAATATTAGAAAACTGAAATTTCGGAATAACAAAGTGTTGTCTCTAAAGGGAAACAACGCTAGTAAACCATACTGAAAAGAGTCTGTACAGAGTCCTACAGTTCTGTACATGGAAGTCAGACCCCCAACACCCACTGTCGGGACCCCCATTCACATCAATCCCACCAAAAACTGGACAGGTGCGTTTTCATCTACGCTCCTGTGATAAAACACTCCGGGATCGCCTTTGCTGGGGTCAAAGGTCACGTGCGTTCAGCATGAAACTCAGGCGCACAGCCAGGGTCCGGCTATAACTGACACTGGGTCAGGTTTATTAATGGTGAAAGCAATGCATAAAGAAATAAAACATAAAACAAATCCTTGCCTGTCCGGCACTAACTAAACAAAGGACACCCTAACTACCAACTGGCGGGCTTCTCCCGTCCAGCCAAACCACAGTTGCAGTGGGCACTGCTTCCACTCACGTGTGTCTCTCACACAGGCTCTCTGTGTTCCCAGGCTGAGACACTCACACAACCACCTGGCATCCTTTTATATCCACCTCCCATTATTCATTAGTCACCAGGTGATATACTGACCAGACTAGGCCACATAGGAAAGGAATCTTGGGCGAGATATACCTGCCCTCATCCACTATTCCCACATGATTCTCACATATCCCCCCCCCCCTCTGCTCAGACCACTCCGGTCGAGCAATGACACCCGCCAAACAGTGCACTCGGGACAGGGCATCTGCCCGGCTATTCCGTTCCTTGTTCAAGTGCATCCACTTGAGAGGGGCATGGTCAGTGATCAGCCTGAACTTTCGGCCCACCAGGTAATATTTGAGGGCCTCTAGAGCCCACTTAATGGCGAGGCACTCTTTTTCTACGACTGCATACCTTTGCTCGTGTTTATTCATCTTCCTGCTGAGATAGAGGACTGGGTGTTGAACTCTGTCCCTCACTTGTGACAGTACGGCCCCGATACCGGTATCAGAGGCATCCGTTTGTACCACAAACTCGCTGCGGAAGTCCGGAGTTACCAGTACTGGTTGAGAGCAAAGTGCCCGTTTTAGGCTATGGAAGGCTTCGTCAGCCGCTAAACTCCATTTAATCATGACGGAGTCTTTCCCTTTTGTAAGAGCCGTCAGGGGGGTAGTGATGGCTGCAAAATTGGGTATGAACCGGCGATAATAGCCGGCGATCCCCAGGAAGGCTTGTACCTGCTTCTTGTTGAAAGGTTGTGACCAGTCCGGAACCGCCTGAATCTTATCGAGCTGGGGTTTAACAATACCCCTCCCAATTACATACCCCAAATACCGGGCTTCTTCTAGCCCGATGTGACATTTCTTGGGGTTCGCGGTTAGACCTGCCTCCCACAGGTCGTCAATCACAGCTTGTACTTTCTGGAGATGAGTCTCCCAGTCCAAGCTGTATATGACAATGTCATCCAAATAGGCCGAAGCGTACCGCCTATGTGGCCTCAAGACTCGATCCATCAGTCTCTGGAAGGTCGCCGGTGCTCCGTGCAGTCCAAACGGCATATACACATACTGAAATAGACCTTCTGGGGTAGCAAATGCCGTCTTTACTCTGGCAGCCTCCGCCAGAGGGATCTGCCAATACCCCTTTGTTAGATCTAGAGTCGTAATATACCGGGCTTTTCCTAACCGATCTATTAACTCGTCGACCCGGGGCATAGGGTAGGCATCAAATTTTGAGACCACATTCAGTTTCCTGAAGTCATTGCAGAACCGGATGGTGCCGTCCGGTTTAGGAATTAGCACAATCGGGCTGGACCACGCACTGTGCGATTCCTCCATGACTCCTAACTCTAACATTGCCTTCACTTCTCGGGAAACGGCTTCACGGCGCGTTTCCAGGATTCGGTAGGGTTTTACGTGAACTGTGACACCAGGTTCCGTTACGATGTCATGTTTCATTAGCGTAGTCTGCCCGGGTTTTTCTGAGAAAAACTTTTGGTTGTGAAGTAGAAACTGCCTGACCTCAGTCTTTTGCCGCTCCGAGAGAGTCCCTGCCCACCCGTACCTCCGGTACGGTATGTGAGCAGATGGGACGGGCCAGCTCCGCTGACAAGGCAGACCGATCTTTGCAGGGTTTTATCAGATTTACATGATATACCTGTTCAGGTTTCCGTTTACCTGCCTGGTATACTTTGTAGTTTACTTCACCAACTCTTTCCTTAATCTCAAAGGGGCCCTGCCATTTTGCCAGGAACTTACTGTCCACCGTGGGGACCAGGATCAACACCCTATCTCCGGGTGCAAACGTACGGATCTTGGCGCCCCTATCATAGATTCTTTTTTGGGCTCTTTGAGCCTGTATCATGTGTTCTTTGACGAAAGGCATAACAGCCGCAATACGGTCCTGCATTTGTGTGACGTGACCTATCACCGTTTTAAACGGAGTGACCTGACCCTCCCAGGATTCTTTTGCAACGTCTAACAGTCCGCGAGGACGTTGGGCGTACAATAACTCGAAAGGCGAGAATCCCGTGGAAGACTGGGGTACTTCCCTGATGGCAAAAAGCAAATACGGAAGTAAATAGTCCCAGTTCTTCCCATCCTTGTCTATCACCTTTCTCAGCATCTGCTTCAGAGTTTTATTGAACCGTTCGACCAACCCGTCTGTTTGAGGGTGATACACGGATGTGCGTAACGGTTCGATTTGTAACAATCGGCAGAGCTCCTTCATTACCCTGGACATAAAGGGGGTCCCCTGGTCGGTGAGTATCTGTTTTGGTATACCGACCCGACTAAACACATGCACCAGTTCCTTGGCAATCGTCTTGGTGGCCGTGTTATGCAAAGGGATGGCATAATCCAAGATGACCAGGATATGTTGGTGTCCACGTGCAGACCGTGGAAGGGGCCCAACTAAATCCATCCCAATCCTCTCAAACGGGACTTCAATACTTGACCAATCGGGTCCCAGCATTCACACTCACTACCCGTGCAACCATAGACATGCGGTTTTTAGAGTCTGTGACGACGCACTGCATGGGTTCAGTCGTGAGCGGACAGTTCGCAACAATGTGTCCCATCTCTTGGCAGCGGAAACACCTAACGGGCCCCTTGCTTAGACCATAGGTCGTTACTCTCGGCCTCGCAGTGCGGGCAGTCCCGTTTTCCTCCCCCACTGTCTTAGGGATTTTTCCGTCTCCCCTACTCCCTGGAACAGTCTTACCGGTTCCACGTGGAGATGATGAAGAACGAGGTGGGGTAGCGTCGTCTCGGAGTCCTTCCGCCACGGAGTAACGTTCAACCAGATCCACCAGTTGATCTGCCGTCGTAGGATTTCCATGGCTTAGCCACTTCCTCAGGGTTGGCGGTAGGGCTCTCAGGTATTTGTCCATGACGACTCTCTGGATTATCTCTGGCGCTGTCAACACCTCGGGTTGTAGCCACTTCTTCGTCACGTGGATCAGGTCGAACATCTGTGACCGCGGTGGTTTATCCGGCTGATAAGTCCATTGATGCACTCTCTGTGCACGGACAGCTGTCGTCACTCCCAGCCGGGCCAAGATCTCGGCTTTCAGTTTGTCAAAGTCCTGCGCAGCTAAAGGGCTCTAAGTCATAATAAGCTTTTTGGGCCTCACCGGAAAGAAACGGGGCAATCAGGCCGGCCCATCGTGCCTTTGCCATTTTTCTCGCACCGTCGTCCGTTCAAACGTGGTCAGGTATGCCTCGACGTCATCTTCGGTCGTCATCTTCTGCCAGTACCGACTCACGTGAGTCACTCTCGACTCGGCTTCCAGGTTAAACTCAGGTAAGCTTGCCAGGCGCTGCGCCACCTGCTGGAGAAGCGAACGATCGGTAACTGTCATGTCCACCAACTCCTTCAGCTGGGCCATCATCACCCGATTAGCTTCTTGCTGGACGGCGGTGGACTGTACCAGCGCTTTCACCATGTCCTCCATGCTCATGCTTGCAACGTGATGCCCGCGTTCTCCACCACAATGTGATAAAACACTCCAGGATCGGCTTTGCTGGGGTCAAAGGTCACGTGCGTTCAGCATGAAACTCAGGCGCACAGCCGGGTTCCGGGTATAACTGACCCTGGGTCAGGTTTATTAACGGTGAAAGCAATGCATAAAGAAAAAAAGCATAAAACAAATCCTTGCCTGTCCGGCACTAACTAAACAATGTACAACCTAACTACCAACTGGCGGGCTTCTCCCGTCCAGCCAAACCACAGTTGCAGTGGGCACTGCTTCCACTCACGTGTGTCTCTCACACAGACAGGCTCTCTGTGTCCCCAGGCTGAGACACTCACACAACCACCTGGCATCCTTTTATATCCACCTCCCATTATCCATTAGTAAGCAGGTGCGATACTGACCAGACTAGGCCACATAGGAAAGGAATCTGGGCGAGAGATACCTGCGCTCATCCACTATTCCCACATGATTCTCACAGCTCCCTACGAATGTGCTGCACTGCGCCTCTCTGTCCAGATAACGTTTCTGAATACTTAGTCTAATATTGATCCATATCCTCAAGTCACATCCAGGGCTGCATTCATAATTCAGCTGTTATATCAGGCCTTATTCTCCAGTCACATCCAAAGCTGCATTCAGATTTCTGTTCTAAAAACATGTCTTACACTTCAGTCATCTCCAGAGCGACGGTCAATATTCTGATAATAGAGGACCTTTCACCAGTTTGATAATCATAAACCTGTCGCATCATGGAATAACGCCTGCAGAGATGAGAAAAGCGTCGCTTTTATTTTGCGATTCCTCTTCTCCATTGTGGAGATTTTTGCTTCTATAGTTTTAGGTTATAATTTATCATAAATCCAAGGGGGTGTTCCCAGAGGTTTTGTGGGGGCGTGTTCTTTTTTTTCCTGTGTGACATTGACCAATCATCAGCAAGAGGCATCATGCGGGAGAGAAAAGAACACGCCCCCCAGAGGGTGAGAAGAATGTGATGGGCCGAAGAGATGGAGAATTTGTGAGTGGAATTGAATTTTACAAAAAAAAGGCGCTGAAGTTCACTGTTCATGGTCCTCATCTCTAATAGACAGCCCTGATCTCTACACCTACGGTGTCCTATAGAGCAAAGCAGAGTGTGATTACAAACCCTTCCAGGATTCATCTCACAACAGTCAGTGTGGGGGGAGAGGGAGCAATTACAAACAACCCTGCAGCTGGAGCTCTTCTCTCCTCAGACGAGGACCGCAACGCGTGACAGCTGCATAGAAATACCTGCAGTCACTACTGTCAGTCCGTGCACTGCGATGCGACCATATTCTGAGTTATACAGCCATCAGACTCTTCCCTTAGTCGGCCGATGCTTTACATTTTCCTTTGTTTATAATATCCTTATATTAAACTAGCTTTCAACTTTTAAGGGCTCTTCAGTAATTGCAGCAGTTTCCCCTTCCATTCTTCTGTCTTGTCCCTTTAACCATCTGCGTAAGTCCCTGTATAACACTGTGAGCGCTTCTTGTTTTATACCGGTTATCAGAGATGTCTTCCAAGGGCCAAAACTTATCATGTTACTTTCCCTTTAAGAGCTTGGTTATCGTTGAATTTGTTGTTCCAAGTTGGCAGCTTATTAATGTCACTGTAATTTATAACGAAGGAGGAAATGAAAAACCTCAATAAAGAAAGTTTCACAACCACAAGACAAAGTCACTGCGTTCACTGGGGTGCGAGGCTGTGCCAAGTGTGAATGGACAGTATGTGACTGTGACCGACGATCTGCTAATAATCTATGTATATATACACTGCACAGTACCACTTCTCCTGTATATATACACTGCACAGTACCACTTCTCCTGTATATATACACTGCACAGTACCACTCCCCCTGTATATACACTGCACAGTACCGCTCCTCCTGTATATATACACTGCACAGTACCACTTCTCCTGTATATATACACTGCACGGTACCACTCCTCCTGTATATATACACTGCACGGTACCACTCCTCCTGTATATATACACTGCACGGTACCACTCCTCCTGTATATATACACTGCACGGTACCACTCCTCCTGTATATATACACTGCACGGTACCACTCCTCCTGTATATATACACTGCACGGTACCACTCCTCCTGTATATATACACTGCACGGTACCACTCCTCCTGTATATATACACTGCACGGTACCACTCCTCCTGTATATATACACTGCACGGTACCACTCCTCCTGTATATATACACTGCACGGTACCACTCCTCCTGTATATATACACTGCACGGTATCACTCCTCCTGTATATATACACTGCACGGTACCACTCCTCCTGTATATATACACTGCACGGTACCACTCCTCCTGTATATATACACTGCACGGCACCACTCCTCCTGTATATATACACTGCACGGCACCACTCCTCCTGTATATATACACTGCACGGTATCACTCCTCCTGTATATATACACTGCTCGGTACCGCTGCTCCTGTGTGTATATATATATACACTGCACGGTACCGCTGCTCCTGTGTGTATATATATATACACTGCACGGTACCGCTGCTCCTGTGTATGTGTGTGTGTGTATGTATATGTATGTGTGTATATATATATATATATATATATATATATATATATATATATATATATATATATATATATATATATATATATACACATACACTGCACGGTACCGCTGCTCCTGTGTGTGTATGTGTATATATACACTGCATGGTACCGCTGCTCCTGTGTGTGTGTGTGTGTGTGTATGTACCATATATATATATATATATATATATATATATATACACACACACCACGGTACCGCTGCTCCTGTGTGTGTATGTGTATATATACACTGCACGGTACCGCTGCACCTGTGTGTGTGTATATATACACTGCACGGTACCGCTGCTCCTGTGTATACAGTCATATGTTAAAGTTTGGGCACCCCTATTAAAGTTAACCTTTTTTCTTTATACCAGTTTTGGTTTTTGCAACAGCTATTTCAGTTTCATATATCTAATAACTGATGGACTCAGTTATATTTCTGGATTCAAATGAGGTTTATTGTACTAACAGAAAATGTGCAATCTGCATTTAAACAAAATTTGACCGGTGCAAACGTATGGGCACCTCAACATAAAAGTGACATTAATATTTCATAGATCCTCCTTTTGCAAAAATAACAGCCTCTTGTCGCTTCCTGCAGCTATTAATGAGTTCCTGGATCCTGGATGAAGGTATTTGTGACCATTCCTGTTTACAAAACAATTCCAGTTCAGTTAAGTTTGATGGTCGCCGACCATGGACAGCCCGCTTCAAATCATCCCACAGATGTTCAATGATATTCAGGTCTGGGGACTGGGATGGCCATTCCAGAACATTGTAATTGTTCCTCTGCATGAATGCCTGAGTAGATTTAGAGCGGTGTTTTGGATCATTGTCTTGCTGAAATACCCATCCCCTGCGTAACTTCAACTTCGTCACTGATTCTTGCACATTATTGTCAAGAATCTGCTGATATTGTGTTGAATCCATGCGACCCTCAACTTTAACAAGATTCCCGGTGCCGGCATTGGCCACACAGCCCCAAAGCATGATGGAACCTCCACCAAATTTTACTGTGGGTAGCAAGTGTTTTTCTTGCAATGCTGTGTTTTTTAGCCTCCATGCATAACACCTTTTTGTATGACCAAACAACTCAATCTTTGTTTCATCAGTCCACAGGACCTTCTTCCAAAATGTAACTGGCTTGTAAAAAAAAAATGCTTTTGCAGACCTCAGGCGACTCTGTTTGTGGCGTGCTTGCAGAAACGGCTTCTTTCGCATCACTCTCCCATACAGCTTCTCCTTGTGCAAAGTGCGCTGTGTTGTTGACCGATGCACAGTGACACCATCTGCAGCAAGATGATGCTGCCGGTCTTTGGAGGTGGTCTGTGGATTGTCCTTGACTGTTCTCACCATTCTTCTTCTCTGCCTTTCTGATATTTTTCTTGGCCTGCCACTTCTGGGCTTAACAAGAACTGTACCTGTGTTCTTCCATTTCCTTACTATGTTCCTCTCAGTGGAAACTGACAGGTTAAATCTCTGAGACAACTTTTTGTATCCTTCCCCTGAAAAGCTATGTTGAATAATCTTTGTTTTCAGATCATTTGAGAGTTGTTTTGAGGAGCCCATGATGCCACTCTTCATAGGAGAATCAAACAGGAGAACTACTTGCAAGTGGCCACCTCAAATACCTTTTCTCATGATTTGATACACCTGGCTATGAAGTTCAAAGCTCAATGAGGTTACAAACCCAATTTAGTGCTTCAGGAAGTCAGTAAAAAGTAGTTAGGAGTGTTCAAATCAAGAAAATGATAAGGGTGCACATACTTTTGCACCGGTCACATTTTGTTAAAATGCAGATTGCACATTTTTCTGTTAGTACAATAAACCTCATTTGAATCCAGAAATATAACTGAGTCCATCAGTTATTAGATATATGAAACTGAAATAGCTGTTGCAAAAACCAAAATTCTTATAAAGAAAAAAGGTTAACATTAATAGGGGTACTCAAACTTTTACATATGACTGTATACACTGCACAGTACCGCTCCTCCTGTATATGCACTGCACAGCACCGCTCCTCCTGTATATATACACTGCACAGTACCGCTCCTCCTGTATATATACACTGCACAGTACCGCTCCTCCTGTATATACACTGCACAGTACCGCTCCTCCTGTATATATACACTGCACAGTACCGCTCCTCCTGTATATGCACTGCACAGCACCGCTCCTCCTGTATATATACACTGCACAGTACCGCTCCTCCTGTATATATACACTGCACAGTACCGCTCCTCCTGTATATATACACTGCACAGTACCGCTCCTCCTGTATATATATACTGCACAGTACCGCTCCTCCTGTATATATACACTGCACAGTACCGCTCCTCCTGTATATATACACTGCACAGTACCGCTCCTCCTGTATATATACACTGCACAGTACCGCTCCTCCTGTATATACACTGCACAGTACCGCTCCTCCTGTATATATACACTGCACAGTACCACTCCTCCTGTATATGCACTGCACAGCACCGCTCCTCCTGTATATATACACTGCACAGTACCGCTCCTCCTGTATATATACACTGCACAGTACCGCTCCTCCTGTATATACACTGCACAGTACCGCTCCTCCTGTATATATACACTGCACAGTACCACTCCTCCTGTATATGCACTGCACAGCACCGCTCCTCCTGTATATATACACTGCACAGCTCTACTCCTCCTGTATATATACACTGCACAGTACCGCTCCACCTGTCCTGTATATATACACTGCACAGCTCTACTCCTCCTGTATATATACACTGTACAGTACCACAGTATCTTAAGCCCCCGTCACACACAGCGTTCTCACCAGCGATCTTGCTGTGTGTGACAGGTATCAGCGACCGGCCCCCCTGCTGGTTATCGCTGATCGTCCTGAAATGGCCAGGACATCTTTTTGATCGCTGGTCTCGCGCTGGCCAGCACGCATCGCTGCCTGTGACAGGCGGGAGACCAGCGAGCAGGAGCTGGTAACCAAGGTACACATCGGGTTTCTAAGTACCGCGTGCCCCTTAGAAACTCAATGTATACCTTGGTTACCAGCTCCCTGCACCAGCGTGCTGGTAACTAAGATACACTGTGGGTAACTAAGCGATGTGCGTCGCTTGTTACCCGCGTGTCGCTGGTGCTGATCGCTGGTGAAGCTGCCTGTTTGGCAGCTCACCAGCGATCATGTAGCGACACACCAGCGATCCTGACAAGGTGATATCGTTGTCAGGATCGCTGGTGAGTCGCTATGTGTGACGGGGCCCTTAGAAGCGGCAATGTCCTTGCATGTGAAGCCCTTTTGAGGCAAAGCAGTGATGACTGCATGCGTTTCTTTGGAGGTTTCATGGTTAGTAGACAGAAGTCAATGATGTGAAGCACCAGGCACCGTTAAAAGCAACCAGTCTGCTCTTATCTCTTTGTCATACTGTTTGAAATATATCAGCTGCCTTGTCCCTGTTAACACTTTCTCCTCAGCTAATGAGATCAGTGTAATGGAATTATCTAAGAAGAAATGACTGCATTGGTTTGCAATTCATGTTATCATTTATACTGTCACTATGAAACATAAAGCAGGGAACATTGTGGAAAAACAAAATTTGGGTCAGTCTCAAAATGTGTGACCACGGCTGTAAACAGCCTGAATCCGCAGATCCATGAGACTGGCACTTTATTGCCTTCCTCTAATGTTAAGCGTGAACTTACCCATGATAAGCCATTATTAAAGGGGATCTAATGTATAAACATTTAACACTTCCTTCTTCATCTGGCACGGACATCAGCCGCCCACTGCTGGATGTTCTGTTATCATTGATCGCTCCCATCATCCAGATATAAAACAATGGCTTCTATGTTTGGTTGTCCCAGGTCACAGGGGACGTCTGTAGTAACACGTCGCCTCTGGGGCTGCACTGTATAATTATTCTGTGTCCTCTGTTATTGGACATAGCGATGAGGACGGGGAGACGCCTGTCCTGACCATGCGGCTGCAAAATACCGACCAATGCTAAACATTTAAAGTAATTGTCTAGATAGCAATAGCTTCATGTTATGTCACCTTATATCCTCAAGAGTCTCCAGAAACTCAAACCCAAGATGGAGAAATGTGAATATAATCAGTGATCTCTGTTTTCTGAAATGGGAATTATCATCAATGTCCATGTGCTGTAATATCAAGCTACACCTATCCTTATACTACAGAGTGGAGGAGCCAATCTGCTATTATACTGCCCCTATGTACAAGAATATAACTACTATAATACTGCCCCTATGTACAAGAATATAACTACTATAATACTGCCCCTATGTACAAGAATATAACTACTATAATACTGCCCCCTATGTACAAGAATATAACTACTATAATACTGCCCCCTATGTACAAGAATATAACTACTATAATACTGCCCCCTATGTACAAGAATATAACTACTATAATACTGCCCCCTATGTACAAGAATATAACTACTATAATACTGCCCCCTATGTACAAGAATATAACTACTATAATACTGCTCCTATGTACAAGAATATAACTACTATAATACTGCCCCCTATGTACAAGAATATACTATAATACTGCCCCCTATGTACAAGAATATAACTACTATAATACTGCTCCTATGTACAAGAATATAACTACTATAATACTGCTCCTATGTACAAGAATATAACTACTATAATACTGCTCCCTATGTACAAGAATATAACTACTATAATACTGCCCCTATGTACAAGAATATAACTACTATAATACTCCTATGTACAAGAATATAACTACTATAATACTCCTATGTACAAGAATATAACTACTATAATACTGCCCCCCTATGTACAAGAATATAACTACTATAATACTGCTCCTATGTACAAAAATATAACTACTATAATACTGCCCCCTATGTACAAGAATATAACTACTATAATACTTCCCCTATGTACAAGAATATAACTAATATAACTACTATAATACTGCCCCTATGTACAAGAATATAGCTACTATAATACTGGGCCTATGTACAAGAATATAACTACTATAATACTGCCCCCCTATGTACAAGAATATAACTACTATAATACTGCCCCTATGTACAAGAATATAACTACTATAATACTGCCCCTATGTACAAGAATACAAGAATATAACTACTATAATACTGCCCCCCTATGTACAAGAATATAACTACTATAGTACTGCCCCTATGTACAAGAATATAACTACTATAATACTCCTCCTATATGCAAGAATATAACTACTATAATACTCATATATACATGAATATAACTACTATAATACTTCCCCTATGTACAAGTATATAACTACTATAATACTCCTATGTACAAGAATATAACTACTAGAATACTGCCCCCTATGTACAAGAATATAACTACTAGAATACTGCCCCCTATGTACAAGAATATAACTACTATAATACTGCCCCCTATGTACAAGAATATAACTACTATAATACTGCCCCCTATGTACAAGAATATAACTACTATAATACTGCCCCCTATGTACAAGAATATAACTACTATAATACTGCCCCCTATGTATAAGAATATAACTACTATAATACTGCTCCTATGTACAAGAATATAACTACTATAATACTGCCCCCCTATGTATAAGAATATAACTACTATAATACTGCCCCCCTATGTATAAGAATATAACTACTATAATACTGCCCCTGTGTTCAAGAATGTAACTACTATAATACTGCCCTCCTATGTACAAGAATATAACTACTATAATACTGCCCCCCTATGTACAAGAATATAACTACTATAATACTGCCCCCCTATGTATAAGAATATAACTACTATAATACTTCCCCCTATGTATAAGAATATAACTACTATAATACTGCCCCTATGTACAAGAATATAACTACTATAATACTGCCCCCCTATGTACAAGAATATAACTACTATAATACTGCCCCCCTATGTACAAGAATATAACTACTATAATACAGCCCCCCTATGTATAAGAATATAACTACTATAATACTGCCCCCTATGTATAAGAATATAACTACTATAATACTGCCCCTATGTACAAGAATATAACTACTATAATACTGCCCCCTATGTACAAGAATATAACTACTATAATACTGCCTCACTGCCTATGCTATCACTGATTTTTGTTTAGTTGTGTTTCTGATTTAGTCTTTTTATTTTTGCCTTTTGATCCGGGAAGCTGTTTGGGTATTTTTTATCTTCTGTATCAGACTATAGGAGGAGGTTTTTTGCTTTCTCAGGGTTTCTCTTTCTGATTAAGTTACTCATTAACTTCTCAGGAATATCGCAGCCTCGCTGGATCGCTATCTGCAGTGGATTCCTTGTATTAGTTTTTATTTCCGCTGATGGTTTGTGCAGTTTTATATTTTTGCAGATTCATTCAATGATTTTTTTTCCTCGGTGGTTGGATGGGAGATTTTGTTGTCATTGAAGGGATATTTTCCTTTTTCCGTCCTGAGTGTGAAGCCCGCGAGACTGAATACTTCTGGCAGCTGAAGGTTTGTTACACTGTGTCAGTCTAGAGCTGAGGGTCAGCTGTGCAGCGTGTATGCAGGATCAGTGACAGCCGGGGTTTGTGTCCCCAGAGCGTCATTGTCTGTTTATAACGTCTCCGTACATTATCGCCTCTTTATCTTAATATTATCTCGCTCTTCATCTGCCATCTTTTTTCCAGCTAAATGAGATGTATCGAGATAAATAGGTAGGGCGCATGACTCGCCATCCAAAGCTCCTGAGTCCTCAGGACAGCACTGCCTGTCCTGTGCTTTATGGAGGCAGGTTTGCCATAAGGATCGCGTCGATCTAAGGGTCTGTGCACACGTTGCGGATTTGCTGCAGATCTGCAAGTGATTTACAGTACAATGCTATTCTATGGGAAAAAACCCCGCTGTGCACTTGCTGCGGAAAAATCCGCACGGAAACGCTGCGTTTCCCCCCCGCAGCATGTCAGTTCTTCGTGCGGATTCCGCAGCGTTTTTACACCCATTCCATTATAGGAATCCGCAGGTGTAAAAACGCAGGGGAAAGCCGCTATAAATCCGCAGGAAATCTGCATAAAAAACGCCAGATTTTGACCTGCGGATTCTGCCAAAAAAAAGCAGATTCTGCGTGGAAAATTCCGCACACGAATCCGCAACGTGTGCACATACCCCAAATCTGTATTTCTACAATGTCATAATTAGAAAGCATCGAACAGGATGAGTTGTCGTGGGGACACGGAGTGCCTGTGAGCTCTTTATCATGTTTTCTTGACCTGCTGACATTATAGCTTTTATTAGTTGTGGCATTTAGTGGCGTGACTAGAGTCCAATGGTGTAAAATATGGACCTTGTCCCCCCGCCATCCTGATAAATATACATACATCCTCTATCCCGGTATATATATAAATCTCCCATCTTGTTATATATGTCCCTCATCCTGGTTTATAGATCCACCATCCTGGTATATATTTTCCCTATCCTGGGCCCCATCCTTGTATATGATAGAGAGAGAGAGATATATATATATATATATATATATAATATATAATCTCTGTCCCCCATCTTGGTACATACAGTGGGTACGGAAAGTATTCAGACCCCTTTACATTTTTCCTTCTTTGTTTCATTGCAGCCATTTGGTAAATTCAAAAAAGTTAATTTTTCCTCATTAATGTGCACTCTGCACCCCATCCTGACTGAAAAAAACAAATGTAGAAATTTTTGCAAATTTATTAAAAAATAAAATCTGAAATCTCACATGGTCATAAGTATTCAGCCCCTTTGCTCAGACACTCATATTTAAGTCACATGCTGTCCGTTTCCTTGTGATCCTCCTTGAGATGGCTCTAATCCTTCATTGGAGTCCACCTGTGTGTAATTACACTGATAGGACTTGATGTGTAAAGGTGCACACCTATCTATATAAGACCTCACAGTGCATGTCACACCAAATGAGAATCATGAGGCAAAAGGAACTGGCCAAGGAGCTCAGAGACAGAATTGTGGCAAGGCACAGATCCGGCCAAGGCTACAAAAGAATTTCTGCAGCACTCAAGGTTCCTAAGAGCAGAGTGGCCTCCATAATCCTTAAATGGAAGAAGTTTGGGACCACCAGAAGTCTTCCTAGACCTGGCCGTCCAGCCAAACTGAGCAATCGTGGGAGAAGAGCCTTGGTGAGAGAGGTAAAGAAGAACCCCAAGATCACTGTGGCTGAGCTCCACAGATGCAGTAGGGAGATGGGAGAAAGTTCCACAAAGTCAGCTATCACTGCAGCCCTCCACCAGTCAGGCCTTTATGGCAGAGCGCCCTGACGGAAGCCTCTCCTCAGTGCCAGACATATGAAAGCCCGCATAGAGTTTGCTAAAAAACACATGAAGGACTCCCAGACTATGAGAAATAAGATTCTCTGGTCTGATGAGACGAAGATAGAACTTGTTGGTGATAATTCTAAGCGGTATGTGTGGAGAAAACCAGGCACTGCTCATCACCTGCCCAATACAATCCCAACAGTGAAACATGGTGGTGGCAGCATCATGCTTTGGGGGTGTTTTTCAGCTGCAGGGACAGGACGACTGGTTGCCATTGAAGGAAACATGAATGCGGCCAAGTACAGAGAGATCCTGGATGAAAGCCTCTTTCAGAGTGTTCTGGACCTCAGACTTGGCCGAAGGTTCACCCTAAGCACACAGCTAAAATAACAAAGGAGTGGCTTCAGAACAACTCTGTGACCATTCCTGACTGGACCAGCCAGAGCCCTGACCTAAACCCAATGGAGCATCTCTGGAGAGACCTGAAAATGGCTGTCCACCAACGTTCACCATCCAACCTGATGGAACTGGAGAGGATCTGCAAGGAAGAATGGCCGAGGATCCCCAAATCCAGGCGGGGAAAACTTGTGGCATCATTCCCATGAAGACTCATGGCTGTACTAGCTCAAAAGGTGCGTCTACTCACTGATGAGCAAAGGGGCTGAATACTTATGACCATGTGAGATTTCAGTTTTTCTTTTTTAATAAATTTGCAAAAATTTCTACATTTATTTTTTTCCTGTCAAGATGGGGTGGAGAGTGCACAATAACGAGGAAAAATGAACTTTCTTGAATTTACCAAATGGCTGCAATGAAACAAAGAATGAAAAATATAAAGGGGTCTGAATACTTATCATACCAGTGTAGGTCCCCTATCCTGGTATATGTCCCCCATCCTAGTATATGCGTCCCCCATCCTGGTATATGCGTCCCCCATCCTGGTATATGCGTCTCCCATCCTGGTATATACAGTCATATGTAAAAGTTTGGGCACCCCTATTAATGTTAACCTTTTTTCTTTATAACAATTTTGGTTTTTGCAACAGGTATTTCAGTTTCATATATCTAATAACTGATGGACTCGGTTATATTTCTGGATTCAAATGAGGTTTATTGTACTAACAGAAAATGTGCAATCTGCATTTAAACAAAATTTGACCGGTGCAAAAGTATGGGCACCCTTATCATTTTCTTGATTTGAACACTCCTAACTACTTTTTACTGACTTCCTGAAGCACTAAATTGGTTTTGTAACCTCATTGAGCTTTGAACTTCATAGCCAGGTGTATCAAATCATGAGAAAAGGTATTTAAGGTGGCCACTTGCAAGTAGTTCTCCTATTTGATTCTCCTATGAAGAGTGGCATCATGGGCTCCTCAAAACAACTCTCAAATGATCTGAAAACAAAGATTATTCAACATAGCTTTTCAGGGGAAGGATACAAAAAGTTGTCTCAGAGATTTAACCTGTCAGTTTCCACTGTGAGGAATATAGTAAGGAAATGGAACAACACAGGTACAGTTCTTGTTAAGCCCAGAAGTGTCAGGCCAAGAAAAATATCAGAAAGGCAGAGAAGAAGAATGGTGAGAACAGTCAAGGACAATCCACAGACCACCTCCAAAGACTGGCAGCATCATCTTGCTGCAGATGGTGTCACTGTGCATCGGTCAACAATACAGCGCACTTTGCACAAGGA
Source organism: Dendrobates tinctorius (assembly GCF_039654945.1). Classification (NCBI taxonomy): domain Eukaryota; kingdom Metazoa; phylum Chordata; class Amphibia; order Anura; family Dendrobatidae; genus Dendrobates; species Dendrobates tinctorius. Next base: position 4,119,087 of record NW_027361824.1, read on the forward strand.
GAAACTGTATGGGAGAGTGATGTGAGAGAAGCCGTTTCTGCAAGCACGCCACAAAAAGAGTCGCCTGAGGTCTGCAAAAGCACATTGGGACAAGCCAGTTAAATTTTGGAAGAAGGTCCTGTGGACTGATGAAACAAAGATTGAGTTGTTTGGTCTTACAAAAAGGCGTTATGCATGCGCTGTATTGTTGACCGATGCACAGTGACACCATCTGCAGCAAGATGATGCTGCAGGTCTTTGGAGGTGGTCTGTGGATTGTCCTTGACTGTTCTCACCATTCTTCTTCTCTGCCTTTCGGATATTTTTCTTGGCCTGCTACTTCTGGGCTTAACAAGAACTGTACCTGTGTTCTTCCATTTCCTTACTATGTTCCTCACAGTTGAAACTGACAGGTTAAATCTCTGAGACAACTTTTTGTATCCTTCCCCTGAAAAGCTATGTTGAATAATCTTTGTTTTCAGATCATTTGAGAGTTGTTTTGAGGAGCCTATGATGCCACTCTTCATAGGAGAATCAAATAGGAGAACTACTTGCAAGTGGCCACTTTAAAAACCTTTTCTCATGATTTGATACACCTGGCTATGAAGTTCAAAGCTCAATGAGGTTACAAAACCAATTTAGTTCTTCAGGAAGTCAGTAAAAAGTAGTTAGGAGTGTTCAAATCAAGAAAATGATAAGGGTGCCCATACTTTTGCACCGGTCAAATTTTGTTTAAATGCAGATTGCACATTTTCTGTTAGCACAATAAACCTCATTTGAATCCAGAAATATAACTGAGTCCATCAGTTATTAGATATATGAAACTGAAATACCTGTTGCAAAAAACAAAATTGTTATAAAGAAAAAAGGTTAACATTAATAGGGGTGCCCAAACTTTTACATATGACTGTATATCCCCCCATCCTGGTATACATGTCCCCCATCCTAGTATATGCGTCCCCCATCCTAGTATATGCGTCCCCCATCCTGGTATATGCGTCCCCCATCCTGGTATATGCGTCCCCCATCCTGGTATATGCGTCCCCCATCCTGGTATATGCGTCCCCCATCCTGGTATATGCGTCCCCCATCCTGGTATATGCGTCCCCCATCCTGGTATATGCGTCCCCCATCCTGGTATATGCGTCCCCCATCCTGGTATATATGTCCCCCATCCTGGCATATGCGTCCCCCATCCTGGTATATGCGTCCCCCATCCTGGTGTATATATATCCCCTATCCTGGTATATGCGTCCCCCATCCTGGTATATGCGTCCCCCATCCTGGTATATATGTCCCCCATCCTGGTATATGCGTCCCCCATCCTGGTATATGCGTCCCCCATCCTGGTATATGCGTCCCCCATCCTGGTATACGTGTCCCCCATCCTGGTATACGTGTCCCCCATCCTGGTATACGCGTCCCCCATCCTGGTATACGCGTCCCCCATCCTGGTATACGCGTCCCCCATCCTGGTATACGCGTCCCCTATCCTGGTATATATGTCCTTCATCCTTTCTGCCTTTTGTTCTTTAATGTATAGAAAACAATGAACCATTAAACTCCCGTTGGCTCCACTCCCCCACCGTGTGGCGTCCTCTTCAGCGTGGGAGCACATGACTTCACTACCATTGGCCCCCAGCCACAGGCACAACGACTCTGAATAACCGGCAGCGTGTATTGCAGTGCAGGGAGCCGGTGGGTCTGTACACCACAGTACATTTCAGCTGAATGTGCGTCCTCTGACCCTCATCTAGTTGGAGATTGTGCTGGCGTTTGCCGCCTCCACCCGCACGTGTCCGGTCGCGATTGCAACCTTAGCTATGGTCATTACACCCCTGTGTGATGCCACATTCCGCCCTCGTGGTTGTAGTTGGGTTTCCTTAATAATTGCTCCATCTTGTGTTGCAGGTGTCGGGCCAGCGCAGTGATGAAGTGACGGTCGTCCGCCATGTCGGAGGTGTCCTCTCTGCCGGTCTCTGAATGGCTTCAGACTATAAAGCTGGACCAGTACTGCGACCTCTTTGAGAAGCACGCCATTCGCACCGTGTCGGAGGTGCGAAACCTCAGTGATGAGTCTCTGACCGCCATCGGGATCCTCCTCCCGGGACATCGGAAACGAATCCTGGCGTCGCTGCAGAAGTCGCTATCTGAGGACCAATCTATGGAGGCCTCGGGTTTCCGACCCATCCCAAAGAAGCGCAATATTCTCGCCAAATCTGTGTCTGAGCAACAAACGTCCAGTCTAACCTTGAATTCGAACCCTATTCCTGAGCCTTCACGGAGGGTTTCCTCGCCACCTCCCATCCCTCCAAGAAGTGGCCGCGGACCCCCCCTTAAATTCTCCATTAGTCCTCCCAAATCCATATCTCCAGTCTCTGGGCCTGAAACAACTGCAGTGGAGGAGTCACCCCGAAGTCCGGCCACCCCGCGTCTCCCTTCTCCGTCTTTTCTGCTCCCCTATGATGACCCTGAAATTAGTGACAGTGATGAAAGTAAAGAGGAAGCGCTAAAGCTGGAGGCTCCGCCGCTACCGCTGAAACGCCACAAGCCAGAGAAGAGGAGCGCCTCAAGGAGCCCCCCACCACTGCCGGCCAGACCAGCGAAGGCCACCCCTCCTCCGACCAGCAGGTAGGAGAAAGAATCTGGGCTGTTTGTAGCTCTCATGTTTATTTTCTGTGTAGAAGAGCGCCCTCTAGTGGCTGAGCTGTGCATATCCATCGACAACACCTAATACACAGCAGCGGGTTTGTTACAGTTGTGCCCAGACAATTCTCGGAGGAGAGTAAACTGATACATTGTAACAAACCATCAGATAATTGTATCACCGAGAATGAAAGCAATGTGCGGAAGCGATGCAATAAGTAAATATTAGCATGGAAAATACAAATGGGCTCGGCAAACAAAAGAGCCTAAAAGCCATCGCACCACGACAAGGTGCAGCCAGTCCGGACGGTCCTTACTCCAGCAACGCTCCTCACTATGTGCCAGCCCGGCCTCACAATAGACGGGGCAGCACAGTACCTGACAGTGTGGAGCTGAATGTACTTGTTTGTTTTATTTGCTTTTCCTTGTAGCGAATCATGAGAGCAGGAAAACAGTGTCTGCAGCAACCACAAGCTCTGATAACGGAGTAATAGATTGTAGTCTCCTGTCCTACAGTCTCCTCCCCAGTAATGGCTGATAATGGGGAGTAATAGATTGTAGTCTCCTGTCCTACAGTCTCCTCCCCCAGTAATGGCTGATAACAGGGAGTAATAGATTGTAGTCTCCTGTCCTACAGTCTCCTCCCCCAGTAATGGCTGATAACAGGGAGTAATAGATTGTAGTCTCCTGTCCTACAGTCTCCTCCCCCAGTAATGGCTGATAACAGGGAGTAATAGATTGTAGTCTCCTGTCCTACAGTCTCCTCCCCCAGTAATGGCTGATAACAGGGAGTAATAGATTGTAGTCTCCTGTCCTACAGTCTCCTCCCCAGTAATGGCTGATAACGGGGAGTAATAGATTGTATTCTCCTGTCCTACAGTCTCCTCCCCAGTAATGGCCGATAATGGGGAGTAATAGATTGTAGTCTCCTGTCCTACAGTCTCCTCCCCAGTAATGGCCGATAATGGGGAGTAATAGATTGTAGTCTCCTGTCCTACAGTCTCCTCCCCAGTAATGGCTGATAACGGGGAGTAATAGATTGTAGTCTCCTGTCCTACAGTCTCCTCCCCAGTAATGGCTGATAACGGGGAGTAATAGATTGTATTCTCCTGTCCTACAGTCTCCTCCCCAGTAATGGCCGATAATGGGGAGTAATAGATTGTAGTCTCCTGTCCTACTGTCTCCTCCCCAGTAATGGCTGATAACGGGGAGTAATAGATTGTAGTCTCCTGTCCTACAGTCTCCTCCCCAGTAATGGCTGATAACAGGGAGTAATAGATTGTATTCTCCTGTCCTACAGTCTCCTCCCCCAGTGATGGCTGATAACAGGGAGTAATAGATTGTATTCTCCTGTCCTACAGTCTCCTCCCCCAGTAATGGCTGATAACGGGGAGTAATAGATTGTAGTCTCCTGTCCTACAGTCTCCTCCCCCAGTAATGGCTGATAACAGGGAGTAATAGATTGTATTCTCCTGTCCTACAGTCTCCTCCCCCAGTGATGGCTGATAACGGGGAGTAATAGATTGTAGGTCTTTTTTATTATTATAAAATCCTTCACGACGTTACAAAATAAAACACAACAGAACAAACATAGAACAAAAACTCCAATCAGAAACAATATGACAAAATCAGACACAAACACAAAGAAATAAACAAGAAATGGAAACAATAAGGGAAATTCTCGACCTACAAAACGGGAAAAGAAAATTAAATTAAAGAAACAAGAAATTAAAAACTAAAAAAAAAAACAAAAAAGGAACAAAATTACAATAATTACACCAGCACCCCCTTAAAATAATAAATAAATAAAATCATGTAAAACCCCCGACCCAGCTCCATTCACACTATTATATACAACCCTGAACTACATTAACACCGTCCTATATACAATACTATATACACTATATACAATATAAACATATGACACCAGTCCGAATATTGTACAAGACACACCTAATACCCTCTGGTCCCACTGCCTTACCTCACAGCCTCCCCCTTACACCGCCACATTCACACTTACGACAAACCTAATTACAAACATAGTATAGAAAATTAACAATATTTATATATTTTTTCCTTTTTTTCCTTTTATTTATTTTTTTTTTTTTTTTTTTCCTTTTTTTGGGATTTTTTTTTTTTTTTTTTTTTAACACTATATATAAAACACACATCTACTCTAACTATCCCACCACCCCTGATCCAGCTCTGGCCACAAAGTTCAGGATTTCTCCGAGCTAGGATCAGGCCCCAAAGTTTTTCCCCAGGCGGGGCCTGGACCAGGCCAGATCAGTCTCTTATCACCGCTGTTGAAAACCCCCCATCCCCCCAATCCCCCCACCCAACCTAACTAAGACCCTCTATTATACACAATATATACAATACATACTTTACGCTATATACAATATATACATAAACCAACGTTACAGAACATAACCTACGTACTCACCACTTAAGGCTCAAGTTCGATGCTTGCAAACCTTCTATTCAGGAGACTGAAATTCAAAACAAAACTCTAGAGTGAAAAGGCATCAGCCCACCACCAGGATATAGGAGTACTAACGGACTAAGGCACCCCGAAGGAGAAACCCCTCCAGAGATGGGCCGCCCTCCGGGCACCCAGTCTTTCATACTCCAGAGAACGGACCTTCACCAGGGCACCTAGGATGCTGCTATAAACTTCGTCTACACGGAGGATTTTACTCTGCGTCGAAACTAAAACTCGTGCGTTCCACGTGAAGTACCTGACCACTGCGCTGACTATAAATAAAGTGACTCTGTCCCTTCTCCCGAGGTCTCCGAACGCTCCATAGGCCCACTCGGCATAGGACAGAGTAGCCAGCCGCGGCCAACCAATGGAAGCTCCCACCCTGTTGTACACCTCTGTATTAAAGGGACAATGAAGCAGGAAGTGCTCCATGCTTTCCAGCATGTTAGCACAAGCCTCACGGGGGCAATTCCTGTCCTCGGAGCTCCTGTACTTCAGATTGTCCCTCACATACAACTTACCTTGGAAGCAGCGCCAAGTCAAGTCCCAGTACTTCTTGGGGATCCTATTAGAATTTAACAAACTCAACCCAACCTCTAGATCCCGACTTGGGCAGTCCTTGAGGACCAATGGACTCTGAAAATGCGAAAGCAAGACCCGCATGTCGAGGAGTTTCCTCGGGAGGGACCTCACCTCCCACATTCCCAGACCCCACCGGCGCATCATCTTCAGAACCGGGGTAACATAAGCCGGGAGATGCCCATGCGGTGTGCGAAGATCCTTCAATCTTCCCCCTGTCTCCCATTCCTGGAAGAAAGGCTGAAACCATCCCTTGCAGGAGAATACCCACGGAGGAGCCCTCTCTTTCCAGAGGTTTGCCACGTTGACCTTCAAAAAGGTGTTCACTAGGAACACCACGGGGTTCACCATATTCAACCCCCCTAGTCTCCTCGTGCGGTAAGTGACCTCCCGCTTGACTAGGTTCAGTCTATTCCCCCATAACATCTGAAAGAACAGACTGTAGACCCGAGTCCAGAGAGGCTCTGGCAAGACACAGACGCTGCCCAGGTAGAGTAGTAAGGGTAGCAGGAAAGCTTTGCACAGGCCAACCCTTTCCCTCAGGGTCAAAGACCAACCCTTCCATTGGTCCACTTTTTGAGCGACACCTTTGATTCTGCCTTCCCAGTTTTTCGTGGGGTAATCACCCTGACCAAATTCGATGCCTAGGACTTTGGCGTGTTCTTGGGGTTCGGGGAGGGTGTCCGGAAGATCAAACCCGGGATCCCCGCCTCCCAGCCAGAGACTCTCACACTTGTCCTGGTTGACCTTGGACCCGGAAGCCTCCGAGTAGCTCTCCACTTCTGACATCACCACCATCGCCTCCTCTCGCGAAGAAACAAAAACGGTGACATCGTCCGCGTAGGCCACTACCCTCAGGATAGCCTCTGGCGCCACCCCGCCCATCCCCACCCCCGCCAACGGTCCACACTCGATCCTTCTGAGGAAGGGATCGATCGCAAACGCGTACAGCAATGGGCTAAGAGGGCAGCCCTGACGGACACCAGATCCTACCCCGAAAGGTTGTCCAATCCACCCATTTACCAGAGGGAAAGTCTCAGCCCCAGCGTATAAGGTCTTAAGCCAGTCCACAAACCCCCCAGGCAGACCGTACCTCAAAAGAGTGGACCAGAGGTACTCGTGGTCAACCCGGTCAAAAGCCTTTGCCTGATCCAGGGTCAGCAGGAACCCCTTCCAAAGGCCCGCCCTGCCTTGCTCCACGGCCTCTCGGACACCCAGAACAGCACTGAAAGTGCTACGGCCAGGAACGCAACAGTTCTGAGCCTCTGAAAGCAGCCGCGGCGCAAACTTCACCAGCCTGTTGAAAAGTATCTTAGCCAAAACCTTCCTGTCCACATTGAGAAGTGCTATGGGACGCCAATTCTCAATGCGTGACGGATCCTTACCCTTTGACAAAATGATCAAAGCTGACCTCCTTAATGATCTCGGCAGGGTGCCCGAGGAGAGACACTCATTAAACACCTGAGTCAAGAGGGGAACCAAGGAGTCCCTAAAGGTCCTAAAGAACTCGGATGTTAAGCCATCCGGACCTGGTGATTTTTTGGGCCTGAGCCCATCGATCGCCAGTCTCACTTCCTCTTCTTTGATCGCTTCTGCCAAAACGTCCAGCGAGAGGTCAGCCCCTGGCTCCGGAACAGCTTCAGCCAGGAAAGCCGACATCCTGTCACGATCCAGTTCCCTCCTTCCCAAGAGGTGTGAGTAGTATGAACTGACGACCTCCAAGATCCCTGATCTGGACCTCTTCAAGGATCCCGTACTGTCCATCAGCCCCGTCACTATCTTACTATTCACTGACATCTTGCAGCTTCTGTAAGGGTCGGGCGAGTAGTACTTCCCGTAGTCCCTCTCAAAAACCAAAGATGCGTGCCTATCGTACTGACACCTCTTCAGCAAGGACTTCACACCGGAGATCTCCTCGCGGCTACCTCCAGTCGAGACAAGATGCTCGAGTCTCCTCCTCAGGCTCTGATACAGGCGATCCCTGTTCAGGCTTCTGAGGTTCGAGAGTTGCCGGAAGAATTTCGCCACCCGATGTTTGAACATCTCCCACCACTCTGACTTAGTGTTACTTAGGCCCAGCAGCGGTACCTGGCTCTGAAGAAAATCCTCAAAAGACCGTCTCACAGCTTCTTCCTCAAGGAGTGATGAATTCAGCTTCCAATAACCTCTTCCCATCCTAGGAGTCTCTGTAACGTTCAGAGAAAACATAATCAAACAGTGGTCGGAGAACTCCACCTCCACAACCGACAACGGCGAGGAGACGGCTTCCTCCTTCAAATAAAACCTATCTATCCTAGACCTGCACTGACTACCTCTAAAAAAGGTGAATCCCGTGCTGCCTGTGTTGTGCCGGATGTGGACATCCACTAGGCGTGCCTCACTTACTATCCTGTTCAGCGCGACGCAATCATAAGTCAGCCGGTCCCCAGAACCTCCTCTATCACAGGGTCTCGTGACGTTGTTGAAATCCCCTCCAAAGACCACCTGCCGACTTGAAAATAAGAAAGGTTTGATCTTCAAGAAGAGACATTTGCGGTCCCACTTGGATTGGGGACCGTAGATGTTAATGAGCCGAAGCTCCTGTCCCCCCATGGAGACATCTAGGATCAAGCATCTCCCCATTTCTAATTCAATTAATCGTCTGCATTCAACCGCTGCGGTCTTAAAAAGGACCGCCACTCCGCTATACGGCTCGGCCGCAAGAGACCAGTAGGAGGGCCCATGCCTCCACTCCCTCCTTGCTTTATGCATGGTTGATAGGTCAGTCAACCTGGTCTCCTGCAAAAACAAAATGTCGGCATCAAGTTGGCCGAGAAAATGAAAGGCCGTGTACCTTGCCGCTTCTGACTTTATGCTGGCAACATTAATGGTTGCCAGCGTCAACGGTGTGGGTGCCGCCATCATGACTGATTGGATTAGATAGCCTTTTTCTTCCCACCCCCAACAGCTTCACCCTCTTCCTCAGACAATGATGAGCTTTTAGTGCGCTTAAGACACACAGACTCATCCATTCTCTCCTTACATACACTCTGGCCCTTGTCTGGTGGTCCCGAGGTAGTCCCCCCCCCAGAGGGCCCTTTAATTGCTCCCTGAGAAGAAGACTCAGCGACCCCCTGAGCCCCAACATCCCCGTCCGCTACCTCCGGCTCCGGGCCCCTGTCCTCCCCCTCTGCAGGGGAGTCTTGGAGGGCCCCGAACCGGTTGGAGAGATCCACCAGAGGGGGGGCGGCTGGACCTTCCAATGGCACCTGGATCAGGGCCAGAGAATCAGAGGGGTCGCACTCCAGAGCGGAGGCTCAAGACCCGGACCCACTCCTACCCTTGGTTGTTTTCCGGTTACCCTTTTTCCTTTGTTGTGACCATTCCCCCTCTCCCTCATCCAGACTGTCACCGGATGAGGGTTCCTGGGAGGACATGGCGTCTGCCTGCTCCTCCCTTTCAAGTCTCCTGACTTCCTCACTCAATTCGCTGTCTTTAGGATCCTCAGCTGCAAGTGAAGTACCTGGGTCAGGGTTTAGGGTCATTACTCCCTGCCCCCTGTTCCCATGGCGTTGCTCCTGCCGCCTGATGTTGGATGGCGGCAGCTTGCTCCTCACCGGTTCCCTGCCTCCTCCGCCCCTACTGGTCCCTTCACCGGCAAGATTAGTCCCTGCTTTCGCCTGTCCCGCACTCGCCGCTTTCAGGACTGCATTGGCAAAGGAACGCGGACAGCGACTGAATGGATGACCGAGGTCACCACACAAGTTACACCTAATCCTGCCACAGGTAGCAGCGAGATGGCCAAGGTCCCCACACAGTGCGCACTTCTGGGTGGTACACTGCGCACTGAAGTGTGTGGGGCTGCCGCACCTGTGACAGACCTTAGGCTGCCCCTGGTAGAAAATCAGGATCCTGTCCCTCCCCAAAAATGTAGAGGAAGGTATATGGGTAACAGTGTTTCCTGAAACCTTCAATTTCACCATGAAGGTCCAGGCCCCTGACCAGATACCATGGTCGTCGCGGGTCTTCTCAGGAATGCCAACGATGTCGCCATATCGACCAATCCAGGTGGAGATGTCCATGCAGGAAAGTGACTCGTTACTGGTCAATACGGTCACCTTCCTGACCGAGTTCTGGCGGGATATTGAGACAGGGACGAAACCTTGCCATTCGGGGCGACCCCGAGCCAGCTCATGGCGAGACCAAAAAAGCTCAAGGCCCTCCGGTCTCACGAAGCTGACATCGAAGTAGGAGGTCCCATAGGGATGGATCAAGGCAAAGATGTCGTATGCCGCGAAGCCCATCCCCAGCAGGAGCTCAGCAACCTTTGACCGATCAGGACAGGCATCCTTGCTTACCCACTGGAGACGGGCCACGTTCCTACGGTTACTCCTCTGCCCCGGTGTCGGCAGAGACCAGACAGTCTCTGCCCCTCTATCTCGGAAGGCGGAAAGACCGTGTCTCTCTATCCAGAAAGACAGATCAACCTCCCTCCCCTCTACATTGATGGAACTCTCCCCTTTCTTCAGGGCGTCCAGGAAGCGCTGCTGCAAGTCACCGTCCTCGGGGCCACCAGACAAGGGCGCACTACTACCCCCAGCAGTGACAGCCCCCGAATAGCTAGGGGCTGAAGCCCTCGCCACCGCTGGGGGGGCAGTGGGACCACTACCTACTTCCCCTCCACCAACACCAGTGCTGCTCTCCTCATTCACTCCACCAATACTCCCATCATTTGCGGCACCACATCTCCTATCATTCACTCCACCACCTGTCCCATCATTCACTCCACCAATACTCCCAACGTTTGCGGCACCACAACTCCCATTATTCACTCCACTACTACTCCCATCATTCACCCCATTACCAGTGTTCTCTGCACCTTCCACAGTCACCTCCATTCCCTCCTCCCTTGTGTCTGCAGTCTCTGCACTCACACCTGCTGGGTCGGGGGAGCGGTGCAGCACCACACCCGTTTTCATTAGCTCAGTGCTGACATTGTGCAGTTCTTTTGGAGCACTGTGCCCCTTATTGTTCTGGGCTGCCTGCCCTGTAGCCACAGACTTCGGGGTGCTAGTATCACATTTAGGGGCATGCTGTCCCCCCGTCACAGCAGAGCGCACAGTGTTCCTTGCTGATAATGTTCCCTGCTTTTGCTGTGTATTTCTTTTTTCCCGTGGCTCTGTCTCAGCTGCGCGCCTCCTCTCCTCTGTTGAGGCACACTGCGCCCCTGTCACAACAGTGCGCCCCCCTTTCGCCGCACCATGCTCCTCGGCCCTGCCCCCCACAGCCCCAGCGTCGGCCGGCGCAGCTGCAGTGAGCAGGGATGGAGTCTGCCCACACCGTCCCCCTTTCGCAACGGCGTGGACATCCCCCCCGCTCTCCTCGGCCCCGGTGATAACCGGCTTAGCCGCAGCAGGCAGGGAGGGAAACTCCACGGGGTCCCCTATGTCCGGCGCCGTGAGTACCTCCACAGCCTCACCCCCTGCACTGTTCCCCGCACAGACGGCAGCATTGCCGGACGTCCTCCTCCTCTCCCCACCTTGCCTATGCCCCGGACCCACTGCAGAGCCCGTGCTTTTAGGTTTGGTGGGGTTTACACAGGAGGTGGTAGGTGTAACATCAGACATTGGTACATATTTGTAACTCACCACCTCCTGTGTCATCTTTTTTTTCTTCCTCCTCTTTTTGGTCTCCTCCGCTGGCTCGTCCTCCCCGAAGGAGAATGTGGTCAGGTCCACAGGAGACTCCAGCTCTCTGATCTCCCTCAACAGACCGCACTCCTCCTCGTCCTCCGCTGACACTCCAGCATGGGTTGTCGGAGTCCTCTGCCGTGCCGGGAGGCCGCTTCCTTGCTGGCTCTGCGACTCTTTCTCCCGGCTTGTTCCAGCACGAGAGACTCCAGCCACGACTTCATCGTCCTCCTCCTCCTCGCTTAGGACGCCGGCTGGCAGTTCTCCCGAGGTATTTAACCCCTTCATTTCAGAGAACCGCCGCTGGTTCTTAAACCTCTCCAGGAAGGGACCTGCGCTTTTCTCAATCCCCTCCCGGAGGAGCACTAACCGGACCACCTCATCTCTGAGGGCTTTAAACCTCTGGGAGGTCGCGGGTCTTTCCTTGTTAGAGGCACGGGTGTTCAGGATCCGTGCCTCCCGCAGCTGCTCCTTCAGCCCGGTCAGTGCTTTGCCGGCGTCCTCGTACTCTCGCAACATGGCGACCACTCGGGAGGAGAAGGAGCTCGTGGACTCGCTGGAGGTCATCTCGCCCCATGATGTTGCTGGGCTCTTCTTCCTGGGGCCTGGGGTGCCCCTGTCTCCCTCTCTGGGCGGACGATGAGCCGTCTCGGGGTTGGAGTAGGTGGGTACGGTCTTTCTCATCCGACCAGATCTCCTCACGCCCTCCTGGGCCGGTTGCTGCTGCTCTCTGTCCCCCGCCGGCACAGACCGGGGAACAGAAGCCTGGGAAGCCATGCCTGGCTCCCAGGAAGCCTGCCTCTCCCTGGGGAGAAGAGAGGCAGACTCTGGGCCTCCTCCTGGAAGTCCTGGAGCTCACAAGACAGGTGCTGCTCTCAGCAGGGTGTGACTGATTGTGGGCACCTGTCCTACAGTCTCCTCCCCCAGTAATGGCTGATAACGAGGAGTAATAGATTGTAGTCTCCTGTCCTACAGTCTCCTCCCCCAGTAATGGCTGATAACAGGGAGTAATAGATTGTAGGTCTTTTTTATTATTATAAAATCCTTCACGACGTTACAAATAAAACACAACAGAACAAACATAGAACAAAAACTCCAATCAGAAACAATATGACAAAATCAGACACAAACACAAAGAAATAAACAAGAAATGGAAACAATAAGGGAAATTCTCGACCTACAAAACGGGAAAAGAAAATTAAATTAAAGAAACAAGAAATTAAAAACTAAAAAAACAAAAAAGGAACAAAATTACAATAATTACACCAGTACCCCCTTAAAATAATAAATAAATAAAATCATGTAAAACCCCCGACCCAGCTCCATTCACACTATTATATACACCCCATGAACTACATTTACACCGTCCTATATACAATACTATATACACTATATACAATATAAACATATGACACCAGTCCGAATATTGTACAAGACACACCTAATACCCTCTGGTCCCACTGCCTTACCTCACAGCCTCCCCCTTACACCGCCACATTCACACTTACGACAAACCTAATTACAAACATAGTATACAAAATTAACAATATTTATATATTTTTCCTTTTATTTATTTATTTATTTTTTATTTTTTTTTTAACACTATATATAAAACACACATCTACTCTATCTATCCCACCACCCCTGATCCAGCTCTGGCCACAAAGTTCAGGATTTCTCCGAGCTAGGATCAGGCCCCAAAGTTTTTCCCCAGGCGGGGCCTGGACCAGGCCAGATCAGTCTCTTATCACCGCTGTTGAAAACCCCCCATCCCCCCAATCCCCCCACCCAACCTAACTAAGACCCTCTATTATACACAATATATACAATACATACTTTACGCTATATACAATATATACATAAACCAACGTTACAGAACATAACCTACGTACTCACCACTTAAGGCTCAAGTTCGATGCTTGCAAACCTTCTATTCAGGAGACTGAAATTCAAAACAAAACTCTAGAGTGAAAAGGCATCAGCCCACCACCAGGATATAGGAGTACTAACGGACTAAGGCACCCCGAAGGAGAAACCCCTCCAGAGATGGGCCGCCCTCCGGGCACCCAGTCTCTCATACTCCAGAGAACGGACCTTCACCAGGGCACCTAGGATGCTGCTATAAACTTCGTCTTCACGGAGGATTTTACTCTGCGTCGAAACTAAAACTCGTGCGTTCCACGTGAAGTACCTGACCACTGCGCTGACTATAAATAAAGTGACTCTGTCCCTTCTCCCGAGGTCTCCGAACGCTCCATAGGCCCACTCGGCATAGGACAGAGTAGCCAGCCGCGGCCAACCAATGGAAGCTCCCACCCTGTTGTACACCTCTGTATTAAAGGGACAATGAAGCAGGAAGTGCTCCATGCTTTCCAGCATGTTAGCACAAGCCTCACGGGGGCAATTCCTGTCCTCGGAGCTCCTGTACTTCAGATTGTCCCTCACATACAACTTACCTTGGAAGCAGCGCCAAGTCAAGTCCCAGTACTTCTTGGGGATCCTATTAGAATTTAACAAACTCAACCCAACCTCTAGATCCCGACTTGGGCAGTCCTTGAGGACCAATGGACTCTGAAAATGCGAAAGCAAGACCCGCATGTCGAGGAGTTTCCTCGGGAGGGACCTCACCTCCCACATTCCCAGACCCCACCGGCGCATCATCTTCAGAACCGGGGTAACATAAGCCGGGAGATGCCCATGCGGTGTGCGAAGATCCTTCAATCTTCCCCCTGTCTCCCATTCCTGGAAGAAAGGCTGAAACCATCCCTTGCAGGAGAATACCCACGGAGGAGCCCTCTCTTTCCAGAGGTTTGCCACGTTGACCTTCAAAAAGGTGTTCACTAGGAACACCACGGGGTTCACCATATTCAACCCCCCTAGTCTCCTCGTGCGGTAAGTGACCTCCCGCTTGACTAGGTTCAGTCTATTCCCCCATAACATCTGAAAGAACAGACTGTAGACCCGAGTCCAGAGAGGCTCTGGCAAGACACAGACGCTGCCCAGGTAGATTAGTAAGGGGAGCAGGAAAGCTTTGCACAGGCCAACCCTTTCCCTCAGGGTCAAAGACCAACCCTTCCATTGGTCCACTTTTTGAGCGACACCTTTGATTCTGCCTTCCCAGTTTTTCGTGGGGTAATCACCCTGACCAAATTCGATGCCTAGGACTTTGGCGTGTTCTTGGGGTTCGGGGAGGGTGTCCGGAAGATCAAACCCGGGATCCCCGCCTCCCAGCCAGAGACTCTCACACTTGTCCTGGTTGACCTTGGACCCGGAAGCCTCCGAGTAGCTCTCCACTTCTGACATCACCACCATCGCCTCCTCTTGCGAAGAAACAAAAACGGTGACATCGTCCGCGTAGGCCACTACCCTCAGGATAGCCTCTGGCGCCACCCCGCCCATCCCCACCCCCGCCAACGGTCCACACTCGATCCTTCTGAGGAAGGGATCGATCGCAAACGCGTACAGCAATGGGCTAAGAGGACAGCCCTGCCGGACACCAGATCCTACCCCGAAAGGTTGTCCAATCCACCCATTTACCAGAGGGAAAGTCTCAGCCCCAGCGTATAAGGTCTTAAGCCAGTCCACAAACCCCCCAGGCAGACCGTACCTCAAAAGAGTGGACCAGAGGTACTCGTGGTCAACCCGGTCAAAAGCCTTTGCCTGATCCAGGGTCAGCAGGAACCCCTTCCAAAGGCCCGCCCTGCCTTGCTCCACGGCCTCTCGGACACCCAGAACAGCACTGAAAGTGCTACGGCCAGGAACGCAACAGTTCTGAGCCTCTGAAAGCAGCCGCGGCGCAAACTTCACCAGCCTGTTGAAAAGTATCTTAGCCAAAACCTTCCTGTCCACATTGAGAAGTGCTATGGGACGCCAATTCTCAATGCGTGACGGATCCTTACCCTTTGACAAAATGATCAAAGCTGACCTCCTTAATGATCTCGGCAGGGTGCCCGAGGAGAGACACTCATTAAACACCTGAGTCAAGAGGGGAACCAAGGAGTCCCTAAAGGTCCTAAAGAACTCGGATGTTAAGCCATCCGGACCTGGTGATTTTTTGGGCCTGAGCCCATCGATCGCCAGTCTCACTTCCTCTTCTTTGATCGCTTCTGCCAAAACGTCCAGCGAGAGGTCAGCCCCTGGCTCCGGAACAGCTTCAGCCAGGAAAGCCGACATCCTGTCACGATCCAGTTCCCTCCTTCCCAAGAGGTGTGAGTAGTATGAACTGACGACCTCCAAGATCCCTGATCTGGACCTCTTCAAGGATCCCGTACTGTCCATCAGCCCCGTCACTATCTTACTATTCACTGACATCTTGCAGCTTCTGTAAGGGTCGGGCGAGTAGTACTTCCCGTAGTCCCTCTCAAAAACCAAAGATGCGTGCCTATCGTACTGACACCTCTTCAGCAAGGACTTCACACCGGAGATCTCCTCGCGGCTACCTCCAGTCGAGACAAGATGCTCGAGTCGTCTCCTCAGGCTCTGATACAGGCGATCCCTGTTCAGGCTTCTGAGGTTCGAGAGTTGCCGGAAGAATTTCGCCACCCGATGTTTGAACATCTCCCACCACTCTGACTTAGTGTTACTTAGGCCCAGCAGCGGTACCTGGCTCTGAAGAAAATCCTCAAAAGACCGTCTCACAGCTTCTTCCTCAAGGATTGATGAATTCAGCTTCCAATAACCTCTTCCCATCCTAGGAGTCTCTGTAACGTTCAGAGAAAACATAATCAAACAGTGGTCGGAGAACTCCACCTCCACAACCGACAACGGCGAGGAGACGGCTTCCTCCTTCAAATAAAACCTGTCTATCCTAGACCTGCACTGACTAACTCTAAAAAAGGTGAATCCCGTGCTGCCTGTGTTGTGCCGGATGTGGACATCCACTAGGCGTGCCTCACTTACTATCCTGTTTAGCGCGACGCAATCATAAGTCAGCCGGTCCCCAGAACCTCCTCTATCACAGGGTCTCGTGACGTTGTTGAAATCCCCTCCAAAGACCACCTGCCGACTTGAAAATAAGAAAGGTTTGATCTTCAAGAAGAGACATCTGCGGTCCCACTTGGATTGGGGACCGTAGATGTTAATGAGCCGAAGCTCCTGTCCCCCCATGGAGACATCTAGGATCAAGCATCTCCCCATTTCTAATTCAATTAATCGTCTGCATTCAACCGCTGCGGTCTTAAAAAGGACCGCCACCCCGCTATACGGCTCGGCCGCAAGAGACCAGTAGGAGGGCCCATGCCTCCACTCCCTCCTTGCTTTATGCATGGTTGATAGGTCAGTCAACCTGGTCTCCTGCAAAAACAAAATGTCGGCATCAAGTTGGCCGAGAAAATGAAAGGCCGTGAACCTTGCCGCTTCTGACTTTATGCTGGCAACATTAATGGTTGCCAGCGTCAACGGTGTGGGTGCCGCCATCATGATTGATTGGATTAGATAGCCTTTTTCTTCCCACCCCCAACAGCTTCACGCTCTTCCTCAGACAATGATGAGCTTTTAGTGCGCTTAAGACACACAGACTCATCCATTCTCTCCTTACATACACTCTGGCCCTTGTCTGGTGGTCCCGAGGTAGTCCCCCCCCCCAGAGGGCCCTTTAATTGCTCCCTGAGAAGAAGACTCAGCGACCCCCTGAGCCCCAACATCCCTGTCCGCAACCTCCGGCTCCGGGCTCCCGTCCTCCCCCTCTGCAGGGGAGTCCTGGAGGGCCCCGAACCGGTTGGAGAGATCCACCAGAGGGGGGGCGGCTGGACCTTCCAATGGCACCTGGATCAGGGCTAGAGAATCAGAGGGGTCGCACTCCAGAGCGGAGGCTCGAGACCCGGACCCACTCCTACCCTTGGTTGTTTTCCGGTTACCCTTTTTCCTTTGTTGTGACCATTCCCCCTCTCCCTCATCCAGACTGTCACCGGATGAGGGTTCCTGGGAGGACATGGCGTCCGCCTGCTCCTCCCTTTCAAGTCTCCTGACTTCCTCACTCAATTCGCTGTCTTTAGGATCCTCAGCTGCAAGTGAAGTACCTGGGTCAGGGTTTAGGGTCATTACTCCCTGCCCCCTGTTCCCATGGCGTTGCTCCTGCCGCCTGATGTTGGATGGCGGCAGCTTGCTCCTCACCGGTTCCCTGCCTCCTCCGCCCCTACTGGTCCCTTCACCGGCAAGATTAGTCCCGGCTTTCGCCTGTCCCGCACTCGCCGCTTTCAGGACTGCATTGGCAAAGGAACGCGGACAGCGACTGAATGGATGACCGAGGTCACCACACAAGTTACACCTAATCCTGCCACAGGTAGCAGCGAGATGGCCAAGGTCCCCACACAGTGCGCATTTCTGGGTGGTACACTGCGCACTGAAGTGTGTGGGGCTGCCGCACCTGTGACAGACCTTAGGCTGCCCCTGGTAGAAAATCAGGATCCTGTCCCTCCCCAAAAATGTAGAGGAAGGTATATGGGTAACAGTGTTTCCTGAAACCTTCAATTTCACCATGAAGGTCCAGGCCCCTGACCAGATACCATGGTCGTCGCGGGTCTTCTCAGGAATGCCGACGATGTCGCCATATCGACCAATCCAGGTGGAGATGTCCATGCAGGAAAGTGACTCGTTACTGGTCAAAACGGTCACCTTCCTGACCGAGTTCTGGCGGGATATTGCGACAGGGACAAAACCTTGCCATTCGGGGCGACCACGAGCCAGCTCATGGCGAGACCAAAAAAGCTCAAGGCCCTCCGGTCTCACGAAGCTGACATCGAAGTAGGAGGTCCCATAGGGATGGATCAAGGCAAAGATGTCGTATGCTGCGAAGCCCATCCCCAGCAGGAGCTCAGCAACCTTTGACCGATCAGGACAGGCATCCTTGCTTACCCACTGGAGACGGACCACGTTCCTACGGTTACTCCTCTGCCCCGGTGTCGGCAGAGACCAGACAGTCTCTGCCCCTCTATCTCGGAAGGCGGAAAGACCATGTCTCTCTATCCAGAAAGACAGATCAACCTCCCTCCCCTCTACATTGATGGAACTCTCCCCTTTCTTCAGGGCGTCCAGGAAGCGCTGCTGCAAGTCACCATCCTCGGGGCCACCAGACAAGGGCGCACTACTACCCCCAGCAGTGACAGCTCCCGAATAGCTAGGGGCTGAAGCCCTCGCCACCACTGGGGGGGCAGTGGGACCACTACCTACTTCCCCTCCACCAACACCAGTGCTGCTCTCCTCATTCACTCCACCAATACTCCCATCATTTGCGGCACCGCAACTCCCATCATTCACTCCACCACTATTCCCACCATTCACTCCACCAATACTCCCAACGTTTGCGGCACCACATCTCCTATCATTCACTCCACCACCTGTCCCATCATTCACTCCACCAATACTCCCAACGTTTGCGGCACCACAACTCCCATTATTCACTCCACTACTACTCCCATCATTCACCCCATTACCACTGTTCTCTGCACCTTCCACAGTCACCTCCATTCCCTCCTCCCTTGTGTCTGCAATCTCTGCACTCACACCTGCTGGGTCGGGGGGAGCGGTGCAGCACCACACCCGTTTTAATTAGCTCAGTGCTGACATTGTGCAGTTCTTTTGGAGCACTGTGCCCCTTATTGTTCTGGGCTGCCTGCCCTGTAGCCACAGACTTCGGGGTGCTGGTATCATTTTTTGGGGCATGCTGTCCCCCTGTCACAGCAGAGCGCACAGTGTTCCTTGCTGATGATGTTCCCTGCTTTTGCTGTGTATTTTTTTTTTTTCCCGTGGCTCTGTCTCAGCTGCGCGCCTCCTTTCCTCTGTTGAGGCGCACTGCGCCCCTCTCACAACAGTGCGCCCCCCTTTCGCCGCACCATGCTCCTCGGCCCTGCCCCCCACAGCCCCGGCGTCGGCCGGCTCAGCTGCAGTGAGCAGGGATGGAGTCTGCCCACACCGTCCCCCTTTCGCAACGGCGTGGACATCCCCCCCGCTCTCCTCGGCCCCAGTGATAACCGGCTTGGCCGCAGCAGGCAGGGAGGGAAACTCCACGGGGTCCCCTATGTCCGGCGCCGTGAGTACCTCCACAGCCTCACCCCCTGCACTGTTCGCTGCACAGACGGCAGCATTGCCGGACGTCCTCCTCCTCTCCCCACCTTGCCTATGCCCCAGACCCACTGCAGAGCCCGTGCTTTTAGGTTTGGTGGGGTTTACACAGGAGGTGGTAGGTGTAACATCAGACATTGGTACATATTTGTAACTCACCACCTCCTGTCTCGCCTTCTTGGTCTTCCTCCTCTTTTTGGTCTCCTCCGCTGGCTCGTCCTCCCCAAAGGAGAATCTGGTCAGGTCCACAGGAGACTCCAGCTCTCTGATCTCCCTCAACAGACCGCACTCCTCCTCTTCCTCCGCTGACACTCCAGCATGGGTTGTCGGAGTCCTCTGCCGTGCCGGGAGGCCGCTTCCTTGCTGGCTCTGCGACTCTTTCTCCCGGCTTGTTCCAGCACGAGAGACTCCAGCCACGACTTCATCGTCCTCCTCCTCCTCGCTTAGGACGCCGGCTGGCAGTTCTCCCGAGGTATTTAACCCCTTCATTTCAGAGAACCGCCGCTGGTTCTTAAACCTCTCCAGGAAGGGACCTGCGCTTTTCTCAATCCCCTCCCGGAGGAGCACTAACCGGACCACCTCATCTCTGAGGGCTTTAAACCTCTGGGAGGTTGCGGGTCTTTCCTTGTTAGAGGCACGGGTGTTCAGGATCTGTGCCTCCCGCAGCTGCTCCTTCAGCCCGGTCAGTGCTTTGCCGGCGTCCTCGTACTCTCGCAACATGGCGACCACTCGGGAGGAGAAGGAGCTCGTGGACTCGCTGGAGGTCATCTCGCCCCATGATGTTGCTGGGCTCTTCTTCTTGGGGCCTGGGGTGCCTCTGTCTCCCTCTCTGGGCGGACGATGAGCCGTCTCGGGGTTGGAGTAGGTGGGTACGGTCTTTCTCATCCGACCAGATCTCCTCACGCCCTCCTGGGCTGGTTGCTGCTGCTCTCTGTCCCCCGCCGGCACAGACCGGGGAACAGAAGCCTGGGAAGCCATGCCTGGCTCCCAGGAAGCCTGCCTCTCCCTGGGGAGAAGAGAGGCAGACTCTGGGCCTCCTCCTGGAAGTCCTGGAGCTCACAAGACAGGTGCTGCTCTCAGCAGGGTGTGACTGATTGTGGGCACCTGTCCTACAGTCTCCTCCCCAGTAATGGCTGATAACGGGGAGTAATAGAGTGTAGTCTCCTGTCCTACAGTCTCCTCCCCCAGTAATGGCTGATAACGGGGAGTAATATATTGTATTCTCCTGTCCTACAGTCTCCTCCCCCAGTAATGGCCGATAACTGGGAGTAATAGATTGTATTCTCCTGTCCTACAGTCTCCTCCCCCAGTAATGGCTGATAACGGGGAGTAATAGATTGTATTCTCCTGTCCTACAGTCTCCTCCCCCAGTAATGGCTGATAACGGGGAGTAATAAATTGTAGTCTCCTGTCCTACAGTCTCCTCCCCAGTAATGGCTGATAACGGGGAGTAATAGATTGTATTCTCCTGTCCTACAGTCTCCTCCCCCAGTAATGGCTGATAACGGGGAGTAATAGATTGTATTCTCCTGTCCTACAGTCTCCTCCCCCAGTAATGGCCGATAACGGGGAGTAATAGATTGTATTCTCCTGTCCTACAGTCTCCTCCCCCAGTAATGGCTGATAACGGGGAGTAATAGATTGTATTCTCCTGTCCTACAGTCTCCTCCCCCAGTAATGGCTGATAACGGGGAGTAATAGATTGTATTCTCCTGTCCTACAGTCTCCTCCCCCCAGTAATGGCTGATAACAGGGAGTAATAGATTGCAGTCTCCTGTCCTACAGTCTCCTCCCCCAGTAATGGCTGATAACGGGGAGTAATAGATTGTAGTCTCCTGTCCTACAGTCTCCTCCCCAGTAATGGCTGATAACGGGGAGTAATAGATTGTATTCTCCTGTCCTACAGTCTCCTCCCCCAGTAATGGCTGATAACGGGGAGTAATAGATTGTATTCTCCTGTCCTACAGTCTCCTCCCCCAGTAATGGCTGATAACGGGGAGTAATAGATTGTATTCTCCTGTCCTACAGTCTCCTCCCCCCAGTAATGGCTGATAACAGGGAGTAATAGATTGCAGTCTCCTGTCCTACAGTCTCCTCCCCCAGTAATGGCTGATAACGGGGAGTAATAGATTGTAGTCTCCTGTCCTACAGTCTCCTCCCCCAGTAATGGCTGATAACGGGGAGTAATAGATTGTAGTCTCCTGTCCTACAGTCTCCTCCCCAGTAATGGCTGATAACGGGGAGTAATAGATTGTAGTCTCCTGTCCTATAGTCTCCTCCCCAGTAATGGCTGATAACGGGGAGTAATAGATTGTAGTCTCCTGTCCTACAGTCTCCTCCCCCAGTAATGGATGATAACAGGGAGTAATTGATTGTAGTCTCCTGTCCTACAGTCTCCTCCCCAGTAATGGCTGATAACGGGGAGTAATAGATTGTAGTCTCCTGTCCTACAGCCTCCTCCCCAGTAATGGCTGATGATGGGGAGCAGTAGGCTGTGTGGGTGGAGCGTTGTGCTATGTTCCTCTCTGCAGTGTTGTTGGTGTCATTATTGCTTTGCTCTTATTTCCCCATGTTGCACAATCCCCGCCCTCACAGCTGCTCACTTTGGTGTTTTGTCATCAGTTTTCTATGTATTAAGTTCATTGCTCGCTGAATACACACAGACCATAGACTTTGCATATAAACCAAAACGAAAAAAGAAGAGTATGATCTCAATAACAAATTCCAAGTGAAATCACTACTGTATAATTAGATTACTGTAAAGTTAAGATAATGAACTTTATTGCAACAATAATCATAAAAGACAGGGTATTCAGAGTATAATACAGTCAAACGTGTAAGTACTAAGCAAGATAGAACATATAGTACTTAGAAAACACGCATTACCCAACAGTGCTGCATAGATGTTAAATAATGATAAATAAGCAGCTATAATCTCTATAAAGTGCTGTGGTTGACAGACCAGAAATTACAATAATCTAATATAAAGTGCAAATGCAGTGTGTCAAAGATAAAGAACTGGGATAAGACTGATCTGCACATTACCTTGAGACATAGTAGCCAAAGCAGGTGAGTTGGGGAAATGCACAAAGCCCCGACGCGCGTTTCACCGCACCTTGTTTCTTCAGGAGGCCGCTTTTTCTCAGTACTTCAGGCCTCATTGTTTATATACAGAGGGTGCAGCAGCTTTTTCACTGAAAATGATAATTATCGTCACGTTTTTCTGTTGTCTTCCATATTTCAGCTGGTTCACTTATTGTGGGATTTTTTTTTTTTCCCACTTTAACTTTTTATTATTTTGGAATTTTACTAATTTGTCGAGCCGCGAGTCACGTTCACTTGTCTCAACTCTTTCACACAATTTTGCTTTCTTAGCTTTTGGATGAACTTGCCCAATAGATGGTCGTTTTTTGGACGGCATTTTAGGAAACAGTCCTTAGTATTATGACCCTTAAGAATTCACCTGACACTGATAAGAGATGTAATAGGATGAATAGTGAATGCAGAGCAGCCCTCACACAGTATTAGTATCACCTGAGGGAGCTCACATCTCAGTAATGAAAACCGCCTCACATCTCAGTAATGAAAACTGCCTCACAGGCAGTAATGAAAGCCGCCTCACAGGCAGACTTGTCTAGCTGCCCATAGCAACCAATCAGATCTCAGCTTTCTCTTTACCTCAGCAGCTCAGTGATGAAAGCTCCCTGTATAGTAAGCAATAATGACAATCTTACTATGAGGCATTTTTCGCCTGACCAATATTGCTGCTCAGTAATGTTCGTCCGTGTGCGTAGGGTGCATCCATCTGATTGTGTGTGGACCTTGCGTGTGTGTGTGGTGTGCATGTGTGTGTTGTGGTATTTGTGAGGTGGTTGTGTTGTGTGTGTCTAGCGTGGTCTGGTGTTTGTGTGGTGTGTTGTGGCATTTGTGTGGTGTTGTGCTTGTGGGTTGGTGTATGTGTGCTGTCTGTGTGATGTTTGTGAAATGTTTGTGTGTTGTGTGTGGTGGTGCGGCCCCTTTAGCAGCGACTCTTTGGCGCCGTCGCTATAATCCGTCCCTGTCAGTCACGACTGTTTTCCCCTCAGCACTTTTATTTTCACCTTCACGTTTCTAGATTATATGTATAGGGCCTAACTTCAGGAGCCCCAATCTCATGACGGAGGGATGCTAGCGAGATGTAACATGCGCAATATTCTGCTCCTGTGGGTGGGGGGGCGTTCCAAATTTCACCCAAATCGGGCGAGAACTGTGGATTTGTATAGAGCGGGCTACTACAGATTGAGTTTTATATATATAGATATGTTTGTGTCATCACATATCGTCCATCCTGCGGTCCTATGTAACACAGATAACACAGTGATATCTCTGAGTACAGATAATGTAGTAGATGTCACCTGCAGTCCTATGTAACACGGATAACACAGTGATATCTCTGAGTACAGATAATATGGTAGCTGTCACCTACAGCCCTATGTAACACCAAAGATAAGGCAGCCATCACTCTGTGATGTACAGATCGTGTAGTAGATGTCAATTGCAGTCCCATGTAAGCTTACGCATACATGCTGCAGGGCTTTGTCATGTGACTGATCGTCTGTTCTTTTACTTTGCAGCTCGTCTCCTGTGTGGGATGATGTCAGATTTGATGATGATCACGTGGTTCAGTTCCTTTCTATCCCTAAGCCCCTCCCCCGCGTGGCTCCTAGAGACCCGCCTCCTACGCCGACCCTGCCTCCTCGTGACAGTAAGTAGTCATCCTCACGCCAGTGTTCTGCTCAGGGACCAGTGATGTCATCGGGGTGCTCACCATTCCCAGCTCAGCATGCGGTCATATTCTGCCGGTGGCGTTGCCTCTTATCTGGGTGTATTTTTTTTTACTTTTTATACATTGTTAACCCTTTGATTCCGGGCCGCTGCTCAGTAACATGGCGTGCAGGGTCAAAGTTCCTTAAATTTTTCCACGACTCGTAGTTAACAAACTCTACTTTTAGGCTAGTTTCACATTTGCGTGTCAGGGCGCAGCGACGGCCTGCGCACGGCCGCAGCTAAGCCCCGCCCCTGCCGCGCCTCCGGTAGCCCCGCCTACCGGCGCATGGCGCTGCATGCGTCCTGCGTCCCCTATCTTTATCACTGGGGACGCAGGCCGTGCAACCGAATTGCAACAGGTTGCGTTTGGCGCTGGTCGGCGCACCGTCAAAAGGAGGCATGTGCCGCCAAACGCATACTGCGCACGGCCTGCGTCCCCAGTGATAAAGATAGGGGACGCATGCAGCGTCATGCGCCGGTAGGCGGGGCTACCGGAGGAGGCGCGGCAGGGGGCAGGGCTTAACGGCGGCCATGCGCATGCCGTCGCTGCGCCCTGACACACAAATGTGAAACCAGCCTTAGAAATGTTTGTAGGTTTTGCTGGAGGGGTCGAGGTTGAGCCCGGCCGGCGGAGTCATCAGAAACAAGCGCCCCTCTCTGCTTGCTGTCAGTGACTGGCCTCTTTTCTTTTTCCGTCCAGGCTCCTACTTCACAGCTGTGGCTTCGTTGCAGTTGTGTCCAGGCTTCTCTGATATATTTTTCCTGTATTATTACATTGTGTCAAATAAGGCAGGAGAAAAACTTGTGCTGCTGCTGTGGTTGTGTCATAGAGGAAGGTACAAATGTAACAGAAGCTCAGCTGTGAGCAGTATCCGTTTTATATGGGGGTTCAGGATGTAAACCATTCAGTGGCAGGAAGCAGAGATGTTAGATGTGGTGAGGATCTGAAGCCAGCGTGTGTCGGTCACAGTCCTCCCTGGGATGATTCTCGCTCCTGGATCTCGCTCTCACTTTCTTTTTCTTTCCTTCGTTTCAGGTCCTCAGATGTCGGAGATAGGAGATCGCGGCTCCGGATGCATCTATGAGCTGAGCCAAGACGTAAGAGCTGTCCGGGATTGCTATAGAGCTCACACAGCGAGGCTCTGAGCCGGGAGGGGCGGTGTATGGTCCGGCACACCGCCTGACATCAAGACGGGGTCTGGAGTTATCAGAAGGGGCTGGTTTTAGTGTTATATTCAGACTGGTGTCAATATAGCGGTTTAATCTGTGGCCTTCAGTTAATTAAGTGTTGTGTCTGGGTGTGATGGTAATATTGGGGACTGGTCTGGGGTCTGACTGTATTTAGGGGGTCTGGTCTGATATTATTTGGTCTGGTTTCTTTGGAAACCTATGTTAATACAGTGATGGCCGAAAGTGTTGGCACTTTTGAAAATGTTTCAGAAAAAAAAAATTATTTCCCCTAGAAAATTATTGCAATTCCACATGTTTTGTTATTTACCTGTTTATTTCCTTTGTGTGTATTGGAACAACACAAAAAAATTCTGAGGGGGAAAAAAAAGGCAAATTGGACATGATTTCACACAAAAACCCACCCCATAAATTGGCCTGAGAAAATTGTTGGCACCTTTCCAAAATTGTAGGTAAACGACTTTTTCAAACATGTGATGCTCGTTCACACTCACCTGTGGCAAGTAACAGGTGTGGGAAATATGAAAATCACACCCGAAACCAGATAAGGCGAGACGTTGTCTCATACTTTCCATTGTGTGTCTGTATGTGCTACATTAAGCATGGAGAACAGAAAGAGGAGAAGAGAATGTCTGAGGACTTGAGAACCAAAATTGTTGCACAATCTCAAGTTTACAAGTCCATCTCCAGAAATCTTGATGTTCCTTTGTCCACGGAGTATGCAGCATAATTAAGTTTAAAACTCATAACACTGTAGCTTATCTCCCTGGATACTGACAGCAGAAAAAAATTGATGAAAGGTTGCAACACTGGATGAATAATCCGGATGGTGGATAAGGACCCCAATGAAGCTCCAAAGAAATTCAAGCTGTCCTGCGGGCTCAGGGTGCATCAATGTCCATGTGGAGTATATGTCCACGTAATGAATAACATGAAACGCTATTGCAAGGAACCCCAGAGGACCCCACTGCTGACACTGAGACAAAAAAATGCTAAGACTGCAGTTTGCCAAAATTTTATTTGAGTAAGACAAAATCCTTCTGGGAAAGCTTCTTGTATACAGATGAGACCAAGGTAGAGCTTTTTGGTAAATCATTCTGCTGTTTATGGAAAACGAATGAGGCCTACAAAGAAAACAACAGAATACCTACAGTCAGATATGGTGGAGGGTCACAGATGTTTTAAGGTTGTTGTGCTGCCTCTGGCACTGGAGGCCCTGACTGTGTGTGTCTAGTGAAGGTCTGATGGTATTATTGGGGTCTTGCGTTTTATTGGTCTGTTCTGGGGTCTGAATAAATTTGGGATGTCTGATATTAAGAGATTAGTTTGGTCTGGGGTCTGATGTTAATGCAGGGTCTGGGTCTGATTTATATTTATAGGTCCTAGGGTTTAAATATACTTAGGGCCTTTAGAGTCTTGAGTTTTGATTTGGGGTCTTAATACTTTATATTAAAAGGGTCCTGTATTAAGGATGATATTACTGTAGGGTTCTAAATATATATGAAGTCACTCCCCTTAATATAAAGCGCTCTCTCGTTTTTGCTGTGGCTGCTGCTCATGTATCTCTCTATGAAGCGCTCCCCCAGATTGACTTCTGAAGAGAAGTTTGATACTCTTAGCTCCCTGACGTTAGTGCAGATTCCCATTGACTTCTATGGGCATGTACATGGTTGTGGATGGTTGTGGTCTTCCTGGCCCTTCACTTTCTAATATTGTTTTCTTATCGTGAAAATAATGATTTGAAGAAAACGATAGAAAGTCCTGGAACATTTTATTGTATTTGGTCAGGATTAATTATTCTCAGATACCGATCTAATCATGGGAGGTCATGTGATCCTTGGGGCAGAGTAACACTTTTAAGGTGAGTGCCCCTTTAACTCACTGATGGCATGACATGTACGAGATGTGACCACGCTCTGAATCTTCTTACAGATTGATGGGATTGTTCTCACCGGCTTCCGGCATCTGAATGTTAACAGTCCAGAGACTGATGAAGACGGCAAAAAGGAGAGCGGCTCAGCCGACTATGACGATGTTCAGTACACGTAAGTCTTTCCTACACCTGCACAACTAGGAGGTCATATAACGCAGATGATCTACAGTGTAGAGATGAGGGTGGCTTTTTTCTAGGGATCCGCAAAGTGCAGTGTCAGAAACCTCACACACATTTTCTGTTTATTCACCACTAAGGGACGCACACTGTTCATAATGCTAACTGTAATTTTTTGTCTGTAGTGAACTCCCCCTAGTGGTGGCTTTATAAATCTGTATGTAGTGAGCTCCCTCTAGTGGTGGCTGTATTAATCTGTATACAGTGAGCTCCCCCTAGTGGTGACTGTATAAATCTGTATGTAGTGAGCTCCCTCTAGTGGTGGCTGTATTAATCTGTATACAGTGAGCTCCCCCTAGTTGTGACTGTATAAATCTGTATGTAGTGAGCTCCCCCTAGTGGTGACTGTATAAATCTGTATGTAGTGAGCTCCCCCTAGTGGTGACTGTATAAATCTGTATGTAGTGAGCTCCCTCTAGTGGTGGCTGTATTAATCTGTATGTATTGAGCTCCCACTAGTAGTGACTGTATAAATCTATGTAGTGAGCTCCCTCTAGTGGTGGCTGTATAAATCTGTATTTAGTGAGCTCCCTCTAGTGGCACCTGTACAAATCTGTATGTAGTGAGCTTCCTCTAGTGGCAGCTGTATAAATGTGTGTAGTGAGCTGCCCCTAGTGGTGGCTTTATAAATCTGTATGTAGTGAACTCTCAATAGTGGTGTCTATATAAATCTTTATGTAGTGAGTAGAGATGAGCGAACCTTTCAAGGTTGGGTTCAGCGATTGTTCAGATGTTCGGCGAAGAGTCCAACTAACATATTGGAACCTCATTGAATTCAATGGGAGGCAAAATCAGATGCATAGACAACCTCTTCAGGGATGGCAAATAGCTACCAAAGAGCTCAAATTAGGGACAGAGACAACATGGTGTCAATTGACCCATCAGTTGCGCTGTAAATAATTTAATTTAAAAAAAAATTTACTTGGTGTTTCCCTGTATATTATTTTTTTTTTTATAACCAGCCTGGCAAAACTACAGCTGCGGGCTGCAACCCTCAGCTGTCAGCTCTAGCAAGGCTGGTTATCAAGAATATATGGTGTCCCCACTCTTGTTTTTTTTTATTTAAATAATTTCAAGAAAAGGCTTGGGGGTCACCCTATTTTTTGACAACCAGCCAAGCTAAAGCTGACAGCTGGGGTGCTGGTATTCTCAGGCTGGTAAGGGGCCATGGATATTGCCCACCCCAGTCTAAAAAATAGCAGCCCGCAGATGCCTGTAAATGGCGCACTATTAGATGCTCCAATTCTGGCGCTTTGCCCGGATCTTCCTACTTGCCCTATGGTGGAGGAAAGTGGGGTTCATATTTGTGGGGTTGATGTCACCTTTGTATTGTCCGGTGACATCAAGCCCACGAGTTAGTAATGGAGAGGCGTCTGTAAGACACATCCATTGCTAATCCTATAGTTATATGGTAAATAAAGACACAACCAGAATAAAGTCATTTATTTGAAAGAATGACACAGACTCCTTTAATGAATCTAAATTTTACCATACTCACATCATCTCCCAGTCCAAAGAAGCCAATGTCTCCTGTTAACAGAATTAAAATAATAAACAACAATATTCTTCAGCTTTCCACTGAGAAGATAATCCATTTGTCCCACGACGGGTCTAGCTCTGCTACATCCAGATGGCAGGCTGCATTGGTGTATGATGTGTTCATTCAGCCTGCCTTTCTGCAGAGACACTGAGCAGTGAGTGCTACCGCTGCTCAGTGTCTTGCGGTGAACTCCTGTGACCTGAGTGACGTCACCACGACCGTGAGAAAGTTCTAACACTCGCGGTGCTGTCAGAAAGGTCCTGGGAGTTCACAGACAATGAACTCCGTTCAACTCACTGACGTCAGTGCGAGCGCCGTGGGAAAAGTTGTAACAGCGCTAATGCTGACGTCAGTGAGTTGATCTGAGTTCATTGGCTGTGAACTTCCAGGACCTTTCTGACGGCACCTGTGTGGTCGCATCATGCAACAATGCAGCCTGCAATCTAGATGTAGCAGAACTAGATGTGGTGCAGAACGAATAGATTATTATCTTCTCTGCGTACAGGTGAGGAATATTGTTTATTATTTTAATTCTGTTACAGGAGACATTGGTTTCTGTGGACTGGGGGCGATGACGTAAGTATGGTTTCATTTAGATTCAATCAATGAGTCTGTTTCATTATTTTAAATAAAGGATTTTATTCTGGATGTGTGTTATTTTTATCCAATATAACTATGGGGTAGTAACGGGGGCGTCTTACAGACACCTCTCCATTACTAACCTCTGGGCTTTGTAACGAGCTAGGTGGTGGAACCACTGTGCCAAAACCCAAGTAAGACCTGGAGGGACGAGTTACTAGGAGCCTCACCCAATCTGACCACGGACATGCAGCAGCTAACAAAACTGCAGTCTGTAGAGAGACAAGGGAGGTGATTCACGTGCTACTCTAGGTCTGACCTTGGGTAGATGGCATCTGACCCCTAGGAGTGGATAGCTGGAATGGCCCGGGGAAATGTCCAACAGAAGCAGACAGGCGGAGAAGATTACAGGAACCGCAGATGCAGACCGGACAGTCTAATGGACAGATGAGCACTGGCGGGTGCAGCAGGCTCAGCTGCCGTTGAGGTGAGCACTGGCGGGTGCCGCTTGCTCTGCTACCGTTGAGGTGAGCACTGGCGGATGCAGCTGGCTCTGCTGCCATTGAGGTGAGCACTGGCGAATGCAACTGGCTCTGCTACCATTGAGGTGAGCACTGGCGGGTGCAGCAGATTCGGATACAGGGACCTGAGAACTGACAAGCGTGTTAAGAACAAACTCACAACATTGCACAGGCACCTCCATGTTGGAGGAGACGGTTTAAATAGAAAGAGACCTCCATCCATTGGCTGGGGACACTTTACAGGAACGCGCGCAGCCCCTTTAAGGAAGGGTGCGAGTGCGTGAACCCGGGGCAATAGCAGACCCGGAAGGGGCAGGACGGGATCCTTGGCGGTGAGTACGCTGTGTCTCTGCAGATAGAGAGGGACTGCAGGCAGAGATGCGGGAGCTACAATATCCCCCCCCCTTATGCCCCCTCTTTTTCAAGCCTGTCAGAAATTTCTCCAGAAGGAAAGGGGCATGGATGTTCTCCCTGGGCTTCTAGGACCTCTCCTCAGGACCAAACCCCTTCCAATCCACAAGAAAGAAGGTTTTCTCCTTTGTGTCATTGGGGGACACAGATACTGTGGGTGTGCTTCTGCCTCTAGGAGGCTGACACTAAGTGGGAAAAAAAGAGGTTAGCTCCTCCTCCGCAGTATACACCCTCGCCCCTATTGCGGGCGGAAATCAGTTTTTTGCTTAGTGTCCTATGGAGGCACACACAGTTTGGATCTCTCCAGACTATTTTTTTCTAGTTTACTATGAAGATAAGACAGGGGCGACGAATCCTATTGAAAGGGTCCGATCTCCCCAAACCATCAACAGGCGAGCACGCGTTGAGTATCGTCTCCGCGTATACTTTCCCGCACCGAGGGACATATCTGGGACTTTTCCCCAGACTTCTATTTTTATTTGTTATTTTATGAAGATAAGACAGGGGCAACGCATCCTATTGAAAGGATCCGATTTCGCCAAACCATCAACGGGCGATCACGTGCGAGTATCCCTCCACGGATCCTTTCCTGCGACGTGGGACATTATGCCAGACTTGGCCCTGTCCTCTCCTAGGTATGAAACCATGGGCTTGCACAGAGGCACAAGACTAGTCTGTGCGGCCCCCACTGCTCCACCAACGCTAGACGGCGGTGCTGCAAGGCGGCGGACGGTCCCTCTCCTCACCCCCTGAAGGGGTTGGATGGAGTTAGGGTGCCTGCACCGTCCTATTTCTTTATCAAAGACCCCCTCGGCGACCACTAGCCCTGAAAGAGAAGGGCTGGATCGTCAGGCAGCAGCCTGGGACTGGAACGCCGCGCTGATCAGTAGCGCCATTTTTTGATACCCCCTCCCGGTCGGGCAGAAGAAAAATTGAGGCCGCGGCTTCGGCCGGAAGTTCCGCCCTCAGGGCCGCGCGTCACTTCCGGCAGCCCGCCCCGCACTGGGCAGCGGTAAAATCGAGGCCCCCCGCTTCGGAGCACGGGCTAGGCCGCAAAGCTCAAGTACCGCCCCTAGAGCGGTTTTTTACAGGCTGGTGCGCGCCACAGATGTCGGCGCGTGATTTAAAGGAAGCATCCAGGTCGGGGGGGGCGCAGGACTGGGGTAAGTGCTGCCCTAGAGGCCAAGGCCCATTGACAAGGACATGTCAATTCTTTCTGCGGATTCCGCTGCGGTTTGCCATCTCCTCCATTGAGGAGATGAAAAACCGCAGGTCTTTTGACCTGCAGATTTACCTGCGGATTTTACAAAATCCACGCTGCCAAATCCGCAGCGTGTGCACGTACCCTTAGAGGGAACCTCCACCTCACAGGAGCCTCCGGCCTGCAGGGGCCGCTCCCACTCCAGGCAGACCCAGGGGAAATGAATCCACACGGTGTCGCCCAGTCCAGCCGGTGCCTTCGGCATCCATAAGTTGTGCTTCTCGCTCCCCGTCACCAGTGGTTGATAGCAAGCAGACCTCAGATTGCGACTCAGACGAGCCCCTTGACCTGGACACTCCAGAGTCACGTGAAACAGTGGACAGCCTCATTGAAGCCGTCAATCAGACCCTGGGGTTTGAGGATGATCCCGCAACGGCTACGGGGTATAAAGTGGCATTTAAACGAGTGAAGCGGCCGCACAGAATTTTTTCCTCTCACCCTGAGTTTGAGGACATAGTGCAGCGGCACAGAGAATGTCCAGACCGGCTTTTTCTCGGGATAAAGGGCACTCGAAACGAGGTATCCATTTGCTCCGGACCTCCGTAAACAGTGGATGGAATCCCCAATAGTGGATCCTCCGGTTTCAAGCCTGGCCACTAAGACCCTGTTATCTGTCCCTAGGGTTTCCTCGATTTAAAGATCCCACGGACTGCCTTATTGAGAGCCTAGCTCGTTCAGTATATGAGGCGTCGGGGTCTGCACTCGCTCCCTCGTTCGCAGCAACTTGGGTAGCCAAGGCTATGATATCATAGCCAGAAACATTTAAACAAGGTCGCGCAGGAGCAGAATCTACCTGCAGAGATCTCGGAGGTCGCAGGTCAGATGGCGATAGCCGGAGACTATGTAATGAATGCGTCTTTGGATGCGGCCAATTGTTCAGCAATTGCTGCCGCTAATGCAATCTCTATCTGAAGAGCCCTATGGTTGAGGACATGGCGGGCCGATTCTACTTCCAAGAAGTCCTTGTCTTCCCTGCCTTATCTGTGCGGCCGCCTATTTGGAGAAAAGTTGGATCAACTTATCTCCGACTCCACAGGAGAAAAGAGCGGGTTTCTCCCTCAACAGAAGGTTAAACCGCTTTTCGTCACCCGGTTCAGGCACGTTTTCGGGCCTTTCACAGTGCCACCGGCCATTCTAGGCCGAGCGTGACTGCATTCGTCAGGGGGCGGCCGCTAAGCAGCCTGAGCCTGGTCCGGGACCCGAATAGGAGACCGGTCCGGAGTCATGCGTTAAAAGACTCCGGGTGGACTACGGGGCCCAATTCCGTCACCTCAGGCCACCCCAACCAGGATAGGGAGCGTCAGGTCTCATATAGAGCCAACCTACTGGGGAGAATGCGTGCACAACAGGCCAGATCAAGGGACCCAGATCCTAAAGATCATCGGCCAAATGACTCGAGGTCTTTACCAGAAGACGACACCAGCAAGGTGGGAGGCCGCCTACTCTGTTTTCACCACGTCTGGGCCAACATCGCTCACGACGTATGGGTAAAAGAATTGGTGTCCTCAGGTTACAAAATAGAATGTCAGATAACCTCCAAGATGGTTTTTTTTCTTTCCCGACTTCCCATGGTGGATACCCAGGTCAGGATTCTATTGGGAGCCATCAAGTCGCTCCTGCAGAACGGAGTCATTGTTCCAGTTCCGGAACACGGAAGAGCTCAGGGGTTCTACTCTAACCGTTTTGCGGTTCCCAAAAAGGATGGGTCTGTCAGGCCGGTTTAGGACCTGAAGCTTCTGAACAAATTCATCAGGATCAGACATTTCTAGATGGAGTCTCTCCATTCAATCATATCGGCCATGGAGCAGTGAGAATACTTGGCCTCAATAGACAACCAGGACGCATTCCTGCATATTCCCATTTTTTCCTCCTCATCAGAGGTTTCTACGCTTCGCCATCAGCGTTCAACATTTTCAGTTCGTAGCGCTACCCTTCGTGCTAGCCACAGCTCCCAGAGTGTTCACAAAGGTTATGGCAATTGTCATGGCCACACTGCATTCTCTGGGCATAGTCGTCTTGCCTTATCTGGACGACCTCTTGGTCAAGGGCCCGTCAATACGGGCATGTGAGGAAGGTGGCAACATCACGCTAGATACTCTTGCCGCTTAGATGGTTGGTCAATACAAAGCTCAGAAGATCTCCTTCCTAGGAATGATCTTCGACACTTGCCGATGGTTGGTAATTCTTCCTCAGGAAAAGGCGCTAGTCTCCGGGAGGGAGTCCGGACACTACGCCAACCAGTCTCTCATACCATCCGATCCGGGATGAACAACCTAGGGAAAATGGTGGCAGCAATGGGAGCGATACCTTTCGTCCAGTTTTATCTTCACCCCCTGCAGCACGCCTCGTGTCAGCGTGGGACAAGAATCCTTTCACACTCGATCGGCGGTGCCAACTGTCCTCAGGTCCGGCAGTCGCTCAGATGGTGGATAACCAGTTCCCTCTCTGGCCTAGGGGAAACCTTTCCCTCCAGGTCTTGGGCTGATAATGACAATCGACGCCAGTCTCCTCGTTTGGGGAGCGGTGTTTCGCCACCACACAACCCAGGAGCGGTGGTCGCCACAGGAGGCACGCCTCCCGATCAACTTATTGGAGATACGAGCAATTCGGCTGGCTCTGCAGAAGTTTCCTCACTTTGTAGCAGGCCGCCCCGTCCGGATTCCATCGGACAACGCCACGGCGGTGGTTTACATAATTCGTCAGGGGGGCACCCGCAGCAGAACAGCCATGCGCGATGTCGGGCACGTTCTTCAGTGGGCCGAAGCAAACCACTCGGTGATTTCGGCTGTCCACATCCCTGACGTGGAAAATTGGGCGGCAGACTTCCTCAGCCGGCAGGGTCTTGCATCCGGAGAGTGGTCTCTACATGCCGAAGTTCTTCAGCAGATTTGTCAACTGTGGGGAGCTCCGGATGTGGACCTGATGGCTTCCAGAGTGAATGCCAAGGTGCCCACATATGTCGCTCGGGCCAGGGACCCGCAGGCATTCGCGATGGACGCGCTGGTTCTGCCATGGAACCAGTTTCGCCTCCCATATCGATTTCCCCCACTGCCACTACTCCCGAGAGTCAGCAAAGGGATCAAGACGGAAGGGGGGCTGGCGATTTTGCTGGCCCCAGACTGTCCCCGTCGAGCGTGGTACGCAGATCTAATGCAGCTGCTCGTGGACGTTCCTGGGCACCTGCTAGAGCGCCCAGATCTACCGTCTCGAGGGCCGATGTGTCACCCGAGCTCAGGGACCCTGTGTTTGACGGCAGGGCCGTTGAATCTTGGATTCTAACCCAGGCAGGGTTCGGGAGCAAGGTAGTCGCTACAATGATTAGCGCCCGGAGACCTGCTTCAGCATGAATTTACCACCACACCTGTAAGGTGTTCTTTGCTTGATGTCGAGGCGCGGTGTTTCTCCGCTGAGATTCTCGATCCCCGACATTTTGTCTCTTCTCTAGTCGGGCTTAGAGAGCCGGATAGCTCAGTCGGTAGAGCATTAGACTCGGGCATTGCCCCAGGTTCCCTCCGGAGACAAATATCGGCCTTATCCGTCCTGTTCCAGCGCAGAATTGCTACCAATTTGCAGGTGAAGACTTTTCATTCAGGGAATCTCCCACTTGGTACCTCCCTATAGGGCGCCTATGGACGCCTGGGATCTTAACATGGTCCTAAGTGTTCTGCAGGAAGCTCCATTTGAACCGCTTCAGAATATCTCTTTGAGGTACCTTACCTGGAAAATGAAGTAAAAGAACAGAATAATCCAGCTCACCGCACTGCCTTGCTGGTAGGATCCAAATCCTGCGCACGGATTTGACTAGGCAGTCAATCAATAGTAGAAAAAAGGGAAGAAAGTTCCAGCGCCAGGAATGGAAAATTAAAAATCCATTTTATTGTGCCAATGCATATTAAAATTCCAGCAAGTACAGCATATCAGTCGGATGACTGCAGAACAACGCGTTTCGACGCCTCAGGTCTTAATCATGTTCTGACATTAAATGCAACCAACTTCCTTATGTTGGATTCTCCCACCTCCAATAATCAGAAACAGATGTATGGACTGCTCCAAGGGAGCTCCTGATATGGTAGTGGTACAGAAAGCTGTAATGGATCTTAGGCTTCTTTCTGCCAATTGTGATACTGCCTTGGTTAAATCCACCATGCTTGCTCAACCTGTACTGTTCTTTTACTTCATTTACCTTGGCTTTGAATCTCGTGCTCCCGACTGAGGATTTTGTCATATTGGAATTGCATACTTTTACCATCTAAATGTCGGATCCTGGTGTAGATCCTCCTATGGATCAAGATGAATATACTACTAGACTTTCCAAATTGGCATCAATTTTTAATGCAACGGAAAACGCATTACCATCATCTGAACAGGATTCATTCCCAGAACACATGCTGGATCTTGAACGGAACATGGTCAAAGAACTCAAGATTTGGTGGGATTCTACCTCTTTAAAGACGTACATCGATAAAGGTATGATACCTAGAGGTTTACGTTTAAGAAAATTTCCCACTACTAAATACAACACCGAGTTCATTACAATCTGGAATAATATACTAAGTGACTGTTCCATGAAATTGATGCATTTAATTGTTAAACAGGAGGAACTGGAATTGGTGCAGACAAAATCCAATATACTTAATATAAAGGATTCTCTCAAGAAATTTAATAACTTGGACTCATATAAAATCTCCTATGACAAAATACAAACAAAAATGTCAAAATTGGAGAGTAATATTATGGAGATTAAAAAGAAGAAGTTTATGAGAGACTCCACAGATTATGCCAAAAATGAGATTTACACCTGGAACTATAAACCAAGATCGATTATTAGAAGGAGACGTCACTCCAGTTTTAATCGAGTCAATTTTGACAACTCTGACTCTACAGGTGATACATCTCTACCCTCCACCTCAGATGGAGTAACTGATTTTTCCAATTCCTCATTGGACATATCTGGCATCACTACTAGATCTAAACAATATATTAGAGGAAATCGGAAAACCAGGGGAAGAGTCTTGAGGAGATCATTTGCATATTCCCAGTGCCTTCTGGGATAAGTGAAGAGTCTCCGCGAGCTCAACGATCACTGGGTTTTGGCCGTTGCAGCTGAAAAGAGGAAATCGGAAAAACCGCGCGCCGATAGGCTCGTCTTTCATCGTTTTTAAGAAATCGCAAGATGGAAGAGGCCAGGAGCCATTTGGTGAAGATCATTAAGGAAGGTGAAGAGTTCTTGGACAGAGCAGAATTATCTCTTCATGTTGCAGAAAGAGAAGAAATTCGAAGTGCACCTGAAGAAACAGAGGAATGGAGATATGTGACCCAGAGAAGCAGAAGGATCAGGAGGCAGTCAGCACCCATACTGCTCAGAAACCAGTACCAGGCTCTCACGCAGGAAAACAATGAAGAAATACATCAGGATAAGACTTTGCCAACAAGCAGCAACCTTGTACGCCTTCAGAGTCCTCCTGGATGGAGAAAGAAAAATGTTGTGAAGAAGAAACGGAGAGTGGTGGTCATGGGGGATTCCCTGCTGAGAGGAACTGAGGCCGCTATCTGCAGACCGGATATAACTTCAAGAGAAATGTGCTGTCTTCCAGGTGCAAAAATTAAAGATGTGTCTGACAGGATATCAGGACTCTTCAGACCTACAGATGACTACCCATTCCTGCTACTACATGTGGGGACAAATGACACTGCAAGAAACGACCTGGAAACCATCTGCAGAGACTTTGAAGACTTAGGCAAGAAAGTGAAAGAACTGGGAGCGCAGGTGGTCTTCTCTTCCATCCTCCCAGTGGATGGCCATGGAACAAGGAGGTGGAATAAGATTCTGCAGGTGAACAACTGGCTACGTCGATGGTGCCGTCAGCAACGATTTGGATTTCTGGATCACGGAGTGAACTACTTATACGATGGACTACTTGCTAGAGATGGGGTGCACCTTACGAAGACTGGTAAGCATGTATTTGGAAGTCGCCTTGCTACACTTGTAAGGAGAGCTTTAAACTAGAACAACATGGGAAGGGAAGCAAAAGACCAGAAAAAGCCATACACCTGACAAATGCTATTGAGAACTCTGCTATTAGAAGTGGAAAGGAAGAACAAAGACGAAAGAATCTAATTAATAAAAATATTGGAGAAAGAGAAACCAATCACAAACTAAAATGTTTCTATACTAATGCACAAAGCATGGGCAACAAACAAGGAGAATTGGAACTACTAACACAGGAAAAGAAATATGATGTCATTGGAATCACTGAAACTTGGTGGGACAATACACATGATTGGAATACAAGACTAGAAGGATACAACTTATTTGCAAGAAACAGACTTGATAAACGAGGAGGGGGTGTCGCATTGTATGTTAGAAACGCGTATATCTGCACAGAGATTGAAGCTTCAGAGACTGGGAGTTCTGTGGAAACTGTTTGGGTAAGAATACAAGGACAGAACAATGGAAAGGACACCATTGTAGGCATTTACTACAGGCCGCCTGTGCAAGCTGAAGCTATGGATGAACTCTTTATGCATCAAATGGCCAAGTTCTCCAAAAAATATGACATAGTTGTCATGGGAGATTTCAACTATCCAGACATTTGTTGGGAATCTCTCTCAGGCAAAATTAACAGGTCAAGGAAATTCTTATCCTCTCTTGCTGACAACTTTATCTTCCAAAAGGTAAGGGAGAAAACAAGGGGAACTGCTACCTTGGATCTAATCCTTATAAACAGGGAGGAAATGGTTGAGGAGGTAAAAGTGGCTGGGACCCTAGGAGGTAGCGACCATGCTATTTTAGAATTTTGGATAACTAGAGGCGGAAGACCTGTGAAGACTCAGACGTCAAGGTTAGATTTCAGAAAGGCAGATTTTAAGGGATTCAGAAAGAGAATTGGAGGGATCCAATGGCTGGATATCCTTAAAGACAAAAATGTCCAGGAAGGATGGGAAATCTTGAAAAATGAAATTCTCAAAGCACAGTTGTTAACAATTCCGAAAAGAGGGAAGAATAGGAAGCAGTTGAGGAAACCAGGATGGATGAACACAGAACTTAAGCACATGCTAAAAAGGAAGAAAAAAATGTTTATAAAATGGAAAGAGGGAGGCATATCTAAAGAAGAATATAATGCTGTCTGCAGAACCTGCAGGGCACAAATCAGATTATCTAAAGCTGAAAATGAATTGAGGCTTGCAAGAGATGTCAAAAGCAATAATAAAGGATTTTGGGGATATGTCAAAAGTAAAAGAAAAGTCAAAGATGCTATAGGATTTTTACAGGATGAAAATGATGAAATGGTAAGACAGGATGTTGAGAAGGCTGAACTTTTAAATTCCTATTTTGCATCTGTTTTCTCTCAGAAAGGAAATGTAACATCAACTGTTATTCACTGTCCTATTAAGGGAATAGAAGAATCCAGGATATCTATAAACAGAAAGATAGTGAGGAAACACTTAGCTAGCCTAAATGAATTCAAGTCTCCAGGTCCAGATGAATTACACCCCAGAGTACTGAAGGAGATAGCAGAAGAAATTTTTGAACCCCTCTCTATAATCTTTGAAAATTCTTGGAGAACAGGAGAAGTGCCAGAAGACTGGAGAAGAGCAAATGTTGTTCCTATCTTCAAAAAGGGGAAGAAGGTGGACCCAGGTAACTATAGGCCGGTGAGTCTGACTTCTATACCAGGAAAGATCTTTGAACAAATTATTAAACAACATGTATGTCAATACCTGGATAAGAATGAAGTGATTAAACAGAGTCAGCATGGGTTTGTAACTAATAAGTCATGTCAGACTAACTTAATTTCCTTCTATGATGGTATCACTGATTGGTTGGATCAAGGAAATGCTGTAGATATAGTATATCTTGACTTCAGCAAAGCATTTGACAAAGTCTCTCATACAATCCTTATTGAAAAAATGACTAAGTATGGAATGGACAAGGCAACTGTTAGGTGGATTCATAACTGGCTTAGTGATCGGACCCAAAGAGTGGTCGTAAATGGCTGCACATCCAGTTGGAAGAATGTCTCAAGTGGGGTACAACAGGGCTCTGTCCTGGGCCCTGTATTGTTCAACATCTTTATCAACGATTTAGATGAAGGAATTGAGGGTAAACTGATTAAATTTGCTGATGACACAATGCTAGGAGGGATAGCTAATACTAGAGAAGAGAGAGAGAGGATTCAAAAAGATTTAAATAAACTGGAGAAGTGGGCAGCAACTAACAGAATGGTTTTTAACAGGGAGAAATGCAAAGTACTACATCTGGGCAATAAAAATGGAAAAAGCATATATAGAATGGGAGGAATAGGGCTAAGTGACAGCACATGTGAAAAAGACTTGGGTATACTAATAGATCACAGACTGAATATGAGTCAACAGTGTGATGCAGCAGCAAAAAAGGCAAATGCAATTCTAGGATGTATTAACAGAAGCATACAGTCTAGATCACGTGAAGTCATTATTTCCCTCTACTCCTCTTTGGTCAGACCTCATCTGGAATATTGTGTCCAGTTTTGGGCACCACATTTTAAAAAAGACATCAACAAACTGGAGCAAGTTCAGAAAAGAGCGACCAGAATGGTGACCGGTCTGCAAACCCTGTCTTATGAGGAAAGGTTGCAGGATTTGGGAATGTTTAGTTTGCAAAAGAGAAGACTGAGAGGAGACTTAATAGCTGTCTACAAATATCTAAAGGGCTGTCACATTGTAGAAGGATCAACTTTATTCTCATTTGCACAAGGAAAGACTAGAAGCAATGGGATGAAACTGAATGGGAAGAGACACAGATTAGATATTAGAAAAAACTTTTTGACAGAGTGATCAATGAGTGGAACAGGCTGCCACGAGAAGTGGTGAGTTCTCCTTCAATGGAAGTCTTCAAACAGAGGCTGGACAGACATCTGACTGGGATGATTTAGCGAATCCTGCTTTGAGCAGGGGGTTGGACCAGATGGCCCAGGAGGTCCCTTCCAACTCTACGATTCTATGATTCTATGATTAACAAGAATCCAGCACAAGTGTTCCAAAAAAATAAGTCAAAAAACGTACCAGAAGAGCGGGCAGGAAACACCAGAAACAATGCCTCTCGTGTATACCATCGACATCAGAGACATTAACCCTTCCTGTGTGGAATTTGTCTAGTTACATGCTATCTGAAGAGCAGATTTCTTTGAGTAGGGGTTTGGGATTTGCCCCTAATACAAATTTCAACATTTTCCAGACTATATTGGACTTGAATAAATTTGCACGTAACATCACATTAAAACGTCATTTTTTGGACAACAACAATGGGATCCTCCCACAGGACGTGGATGTCAATATTAATACTGATATGGTTATTCCTAATTGTAGTAACACTTTTTTTTCCTTTTGTGAACAGAAAGCTGTAATGGATCTTAGACTCCTTTCTGCCAATTGTGATACTGCCTTGGTTAAATCCACCATGCTTGCTCAACCTGTACTTTCTAATCGGGAATATTATCCGGTACAATCACGACCCCCAATACTGGATTTGTTCCAGGAGCTTATTGTCACTGAACTTATAGAATTGAATGATACAATGGTTCCCCCTAAGGATAATCTAAAACACAGGGAAAGATTGGCTCTGAAAGAGTTAAAACTTAACCCTGATCTTATAATCAGGGAGGCTGACAAGGGGGGTGCCATTGTACTGTTGAATTCAGGTTTATATAAAAAATTGATTCTTCAGGACCTACAGGATATAGACACCTATATAGAGTTAGATCAGGACCCCACTAGACATTATAATAATTTATTATTGAAAAATCTAGAGGAGGGAGTCTGTGTGGGTGCTATTAGTGAGAAAACTAAGGATTTTTTATTTAATAAAAACCCTGTGGTTCCGATTTACCATTGTCTCCCAAAAGTTCATAAAAACATTTTTCCTCCCCCACTGAGACCAATAGTTTCAGGCATTGGCTCATTGGGGGAGAATTTGGGAGGCTGGATAGATCATTTTCTTCAACCTTTGATTCTTGATATACCAGGTTATATAATAGGGATACAAAAGAGGTGGTTAAGGCTCTGGACAATTTTTGTTGGAAATCTCATTATTCCTGGCTCTCATGCGACGTGATATCTTTATATCCATCTATACCTCATAACGTTGCATTACGCTGCCTATCCCAACATCTAGACAGATTTAGTGACTATGACACATGTTTGAAAGATTTTTTAATCTCATCTATTGATTTTCTCCTAAAGCATAATTATTTTTCTTTTGATAAAAATTTTTATTTGCAGTGCAGAGGAGTTAGTATGGGAGCTCGCTTCTCCCCCTCCCTTGCAAATATCGTTATGGCGAGGTGGGAGGAGGATTTCCTGTATTCGGATGAGAATCCATTTTCCAAATGTCTGCTATGGTATGGCAGATATTTGGACGATCTGCTGATGATTTGGTGTGGTCCAGAAGATAGTATACAGGGGTTTGTTTCATATTTGAATACTAATGAATTTAATCTAAAATTTACCTCTTATCATCATTTGACCACAATGAATTTTTTGGACGTCACCTTATCTATTAGTGATTCGGATGTGGTCATAGTCACTCCTTACCGCAAACCTACTGCCACTAATTCCATCTTAACGGCAGATTCCTGCCATGCGGTACAGACCAAGAATAATATTCCGGTGGGGGAACTGATTCGAATAAAACGAAACTGCTCCCAATCCAGTGATTACAATAGGGAAGAAAGTCAGGTTTGCAGCAGGCTTTCCAAGAGGGGGTATCGTC
This sequence comes from Dendrobates tinctorius, assembly GCF_039654945.1. Taxonomy (NCBI): domain Eukaryota; kingdom Metazoa; phylum Chordata; class Amphibia; order Anura; family Dendrobatidae; genus Dendrobates; species Dendrobates tinctorius. Next base: position 4,161,669 of record NW_027361824.1, read on the forward strand.
CCTGGATTCTCAATAGAGCTAAATCAATTGTACGTGAAATCAACAGGGAAGACTTACTGTTTAAACATAAATCATCTTATCTGAAAAATAAAACTAATAATAATATTGTCTTTTCAACCAATTACAGTAATCAGTATAACACGGTTACTAGCATTGTGAGAAAATACCTACCAATCCTTAATGAGGATCCCATTCTAAAACAGGTGATTCAGAATAATATTAGGTATGTTGCCAAACGGGCACCTACACTTAGCACTATTCTTTCCCCCAGTCTTTTTACAAGTGAGAGTGGCCAGACAGAAGGATCCTCATGGATGACACTAAAGGGTTTTTATAAATGTGGTGCAGCTAGATGTAAAACCTGTAATTTTGCACAAAAAGGAAAAACATTTTTTTCTATGGTAAATAAAAAAACATTTACCATTAAAAATTTAATAAATTGTAATTTCTCCTACATTGTATATTTAATATCATGCAGAATTTGTAACATCCAATACACTGGTTGCACCACGGGACCCCTGAAGGTCAGAATCAGGAGGCATCTCTCAGATGTGTCTAATCATAATGCTGTTGCGGTTTCGGCAGTTTCAAAGCACTTTGCCACAGTTCACAAGGGGGATGTTAGTGGCTTTTACTTCATGGGAATAGAACAGGTGCACAGACCGATTCGGGGTGGAGATCACAGAAGGAAACTCTTGAACAGGGAGTCCTTCTGGATCTTCACCCTGGGCACAAGATATCCAGATGGAATGAATAGCCGACAAGATCTTATATTGCATTATTAAATATGTTTATCCCAGATTTTCATTCAGGGGTTGTAATATATTTTATGGATCGTTTGTTGTGTATTGGTTGGGGTTTTCTCATTTAGAGATTTATTAAATATTTTTATATAAAATAAAAAGAAAGAAAGAGAAAAGAGAAGGGAAAAGAGAAGGGAAGGAAAAAGAGAGAAAACATTTTTTTGGAGCTTTTTTTTTTTTTTTTTTTCCCTTCATATTAATCTGATAAATAAAAATAGGATAAAGAAAGGAATGAGGAAAGGAAGAAGGGGTAGGAGGAGAGAAATAGGGAAGAGAAAAGACTGCTCTTTGATACAGTTCAGATGATGTGATTTTTGTGTATCCAGTAGACATCATACTTATTTAATTTGGATAAAAAATCTCTCTCAGGAATTGTTCCTAATAATGATGGGATGATGTCTTGGTAGATACTGAATTTACCCATATATTTGATTGTGGTTTTTTTTTGTTTTTTGTACATATCCTTTTGTGGTATAATTTATTGTACATTATTTATGGGACATGAATATGTGATATGTACTTTAAAATATGTTGTTGCAATTATTGATTTTCATATTCATCTTTTTTATTTTACATTAGGAGTTTTCATATCTCCTTTTAAAAGGAAAAAGGAAAAGGGAGAAAGAGGGGAAAGGAAAGAAAGAGAAAAAAAGATAAAGAATATTATATATTATGCATGTTATTTATGTTATGTTGTCTACACTGACTGTTTTTCCTTCCATTCTGTTTGGCTCTCCTACCATTACCATATCAGGAGCTCCCTTGGAGCAGTCCATACATCTGTTTCTGATTATTGGAGGTGGGAGAATCCAACATAAGGAAGTTGGTTGCATTTAATGTCAGAACATGATTAAGACCTGAGGCGTCGAAACGCGTTGTTCTGCAGTCATCCGACTGATATGCTGTACTTGCTGGAATTTTAATATGCATTGGCACAATAAAATGGATTTTTAATTTTCCATTCCTGGCGCTGGAACTTTCTTCCCTTTTTTTTAACTGGAAAATGGTGTTCCTAGTGGCCATCACTTCCATCAGGCGGGCTTCAGAGCTGGCGGCCCTATCCTGTCGAGCTCCGTTCCTCACTCTCCATAAGGATAAGGTGGTCCTCAGAGCAGCCCCTCCTTTTCTGCCGAAAGTCGTGTCCTCTTTTCACATTAATGAAGATGTTTTGCCTTCATTTTGTCCAGCACCGGTGCGCCATGTGGAAAAGGCTCTTCACACGTTAGACCTGGTAAGAGCCTTCCGGAGGTACGTGTCGCAGACGGCACCCTTTCGTCAGACGGACACGCTGTTCGTGCTCCCCGGAGGGCGCAGGAAGGGACTCGCTCGCCTCAAAATCGACCATAGCCAGATGGATTCGTTGGACGGTTCAGGAGTCCTACCGCTTTAGAGGCACGCCGATTCCAGCAGGGATCGGAGCGCACTCTACCCGGGCAGTGGGCGCCTTTTTGGGCGCTTCGGCACCAGGCTTCAACGGAACAGGTTTGCAAGGCAGCGACCTGGTCCAGCCTGCACACATTTGCCAAACATTATAATATCCATGCTCAGGCCTCGGCGGATGCGAGCCTGGGTAGAAGGATTCTCCAAGCAACGGTGGCGCACCTTTAAACAAGAGGTGCATGTAGCTTGGAGCGGTGAGTCAGTCTCCCACCCAGGGACTGCTTTAGGACGTCCCACAGTATCTGTGTCCCCCAATGAGACGAAGGAGAAACATGGATTTTTGTGAGTACTCACCGTAAAATCCTTTTCTCCGAGACGCTCATTGGGGGACACAGCACCCACCCTGATAGCCAGTTGTCTCTTGTTTTGTTTAAATGAATGTGTTTTCCTTTGGACATATTGTACCTGTATTAAGGCTGATTTGTTGTTCTACTGCTTTGGCACCAAACTGATTTCCGCCCGCAATAGGGGCTAACCTCTTTTTTTTTTTTTTCACTGTCAGCCTCCTAGCGGCAGAAGCATACACCCACAGTATCTGTGTCCGCCAATGAGCATCTCGGAGAAAAGGATTTTACGGTGAGTTCTCACAAAAATCCATGTTTCCCTCTTAACTTCTTGGTGGCCAAAATGTTCTCTACCTCGAAAACATCCTCAGCACTGACAGGAGTTGGAGTGGCACCAGGAACCTTAAATAAAGAACTGAGGACAACAGGTTTGAGAAGAGATACATCGAAGGAATTGGGGATTTGCAAGGAGGCCGGGAGTTTGAGTTTATAGGCAACTGGATTAATCTGTTTCAACACCTAGTAGGGACCAATGAAGCGAGGACCAAATTTATAGGATGGTATCTTGAGGCAGATATACTTAGATGATAGCCAGACCTTATCTCCAGGACGAAACAGAGGTGAATCCAGACGTCTCTTATCCGCGTGTCTTTTCGTCTGTTGAGAGGATTTTACCAAATACCCTTTGGTGGCCTTCTGGATCTCAAAAAAGTTCCTGATGAAGGAATCGGCAGCTGGAATATCCGAGGTGACAGCCACAGGGAACGGCACTTTGGGGTGTTGACCGTAGACCACAAAAAACTGAGATTTGGCTGAAAACTCGCTCACATGATTATTGTAAAAGAATTCGGCCCAAGGCAAGAGTTCAGCCCATTCACTGTGATGAGCATTAAGAAAATGCCGGAGAAAATTAGTCAGGATCTGATTGACTAATTCCACTCGGCCATTGGACCGAGGATCGTAAGAAGATGCAAAATCCAAAGTAACATGGAGTAGCATGCAGGTGGCCCTCCAGAAACGAGAGGTAAACTGGACACCTGTATCGGAGACTATGTGTCCATGGAGACGAAAAATCTGAAGAATGAACTCTTTTGCCAATACTGGCGCAGATGGAAGACCGGATAGCGGGATGAAATGAGCCATCTTAGAAAAACGATCCACCACCACCTAGATGAAGGTACATCCAGCTGACACTGGCAGATTCGTGATGAAATCCATGGAAATATGCTGCCAGGGAGCAGAGGGCACAGGCAAGGGAAGCAACCGACTGGTCGGAAGCTGTTTGGGAGTCTTATTTCGGGCAAACGAAGGACAAGCAGAGACAAAATTTGCAACAACTTTGCACAGAATCGACCACCAATAGTGTCTAGAGATAAGGAGAGTAGTCGTCTTCTGTCCGGCGTGGCCCGCCACCCTAGAAGGATGTCCCCAGAGAAGAACCTGGTTCCTGTCAGGTTCAGCCACGCAAGTCTTACCAGAGGGTAGACGAGATTAGTCTAGTGGAGCGACTGTGATTATTTTGGAGGTCTCGATAATGTTTGAGCTCCACCTTGTGGTCGGAGGCCTGGAAGGTCCTGGAGAGCGCGCCCACCTTAACGTTTTTATGAGCCGTTCGAAAGTGGAGTGTGAAGTTGGCGCGAGCGAAGAACAAAGACCACCTAGCTTGACGGGGGTTAAGCCGCTGAGCAGACTGCAGATAAACCAGATTCTTGTGGTCAGTGTAAATTTCCACAGGATGCAATGCTCCTTCCAGCAAGTACCGCCACTCCTCCAGAGCCAGCTTGATCGCGAGCAGCTCTCTATCACCAATAGAGTAATTGCGTTCTGGTGCCGAGAAGACTTCTGAGTGAGTACGGCTCCCCTGTGGAAGATGCATCCACCTCCAGGAAGAACTTGTTATGGTTTGGGCGATGCAGCATCGGAGCCGAAGAGAATACCTGCTTGAGAGATACAAAGGTGTTTTCTGCTTCAGGAGTCCATTCCTTAGGATTGGCTCCCTTGCATGTCACGGCAGAAATAGGAGCAGTCCAGGAAGAAAAATGCTAAACAGGTTTGCGATGATAATTCGCAAACTCGAGAAACCGCTGGATAGCCTTAAGACCGTTTGGACGGGGCCACAACATGACAGCGGATACCTTCTCGAGATCCATCTGCAGACCGGTCTCAGAAAGGAAGGGTGAATAAGATCCTGGGAAAGAGAGGACAAGGGGAAAACAGAGGGAGAGCGCTATCTAAGTGTAGTGGATGAGTCCATTCAGTTTGGTGAGAAAAATACAACTTCAAGCTTGCTCACCCGGTGTGGTTGTGCAAGGAGGCACAACACTGGAAAAAGTTTGCAAACAAGGGTGATCCTTCCACCGGTGTGCTGCCTGTCTGTAATAGCATGGAGATAATTTTCCTTTCCCAGAAAGAAATTTTCCTCCACGTGATATTGCAAATAAAGAAGTTTTCAGGGCGTTTCCTTCAGAGGATCCTCAACCCAATTTGGAGCAAGAAGGATATATAGCCAAATAACTGAGTTTCTCTGATGTTCAATCAGATGATGATATTTTATTGGCTAAGTAAAATGCAAAATGTTATAAAAGACAATAAAAACATTATTTGTTATAAAAAAAACAACGCGTTTCGGCCGTGTAGGCCTTCATCAGGTGTATAAAAACTGATTTTGTTGTAAGCTATTTATACCCCATTTTTACCTTCACCCATGACAGCACCACCTGAGAGAGGGATCCGCCCCGCCAGGACAAGAACCTACTGAGACATAAGGGGTGGCACCTCTCCCCCGCTTCAGTTGGGTTCCTGTCCTGGAAGGAACCCCACTGTCGGCGGTGCCTGTCATGGACGAAGAAAATGGACCCAGCCCCGTCCCGGCGCAGGAAGAACAGGTTTCTCACCTGCAGCGCCGGCCGTCGGGTGCTGGATGCGCAGTCCCCGGGCCCTCCGGGGTTCCGGGTTCGTGCGGGCGTCGGTGGGATCCCCGGGGTCTGCGGGAAGCCCCCACCGAGCCGCCCTCCCCTCGCGCACGCCGCATCTCGATCCCCATAGCAGGGGAGAGACGCTGGCTTCTTCCGGCCACTGACGTCAGCGGCGCATTGCATGCTGGGTGCGCCGGCTGACGTCAGAGAAGGGCGACGGTTTAATGGCGCCGGGTGCGACGCCGGCCGGCTTTCTGAAGCGGGCGGTCGCAGGGGGGAGGGGAGAAACGCTCACCTGAGCAGAGGCGCGGTATTAAAGAGAGAAGGCGGCAGCAGACGGCGTTGCAACATGGAGTCAGAGCAGGAACGTTCAGCGTCCCTGCCTCCCTCTCAGCCCTCTGGCAGAAAGCATGGAAGCCATTCCAGCAGCAGTCGCCCCAGCCGCAGGTCGGGGGACTCATCAAGATCCAAAGAACGCAGGTCACGTGCCCCGACGCAGCCTCCGAGTCCAGTACCCTTGATTTCGGGTGGTGAGTGATCTTCGTGAATGTTAGCATTATGTTAATAGGGCTTCTGTTGTATGCTTCACCCTGTAGGAAAGGCCTAGAAAAGCGGGAAGCAAGAAGAACAATAGGGATTGTGCTATATGTAAATCTCCCCTAGCAAGAGATTGGCAAAAAGATCTGTGCTGCGTGCATTCAGCGGACTATGGCGGAGGAAGCGCCTAGTTTCGCAGCCAATCTGATATCTGCCCTAAGGTCAGAAATGGAAGGATCAATTAAGTCCCTATTGAAAAAAGGGAGAAAAACCCAGGAAGGATCCCCCTAGTTCCCCCTCGGATTCCGCGTCAAGGTCATCTCAGGCGGAAAAATCATCCTCCTCAGACAGCGACATGGGGGGTAAACCATGTTTTCCTGTAGAAGACACAGACGCCCTCCTAAAGGCCATTAGAGCTACAATGGGCCTACAGGAAGAGAAGGCGGCTAAAACCCTAGAGGATGTTATGTTTGGGGGGCTTCAGGAGAGGAAAAAACGAACCTTTCCAGTAAACGAGAAGATCCAGGCACTTATTGAGAAAGAGTGGAAAAAGCCCGAAAAATCGGGGGCCCTTCCATCCACTTCTAAGAGACGATATCCCTTCGAGCATAAGGATGCAGAGATATGGGACAAAATCCCCAAAATAGATGCAGCAGTGTCCAGGTCCTCCAAAAGGTCGGCCCTGCCCCTGGAAGACGCAGGGGTTCTTAGAGACCCACTAGACAAGAAGGCGGACTCATATTTGAGGCACGCATGGGAGGCGACAGCAGGAGGACTAAAGACGGCGATAGCGGGCACTTGCACGTCATGCTCCCTCATGATCTGGCTGCAGCAGTTAGAAGAAAAGCTGGCTTCAAGGGTCCCAAGAGAGAAAATCTTATCGGAGATGTATCTCTTGCACGGGGCAGCAGCTTTTTTGGCCGATACCTCGGCGGACTCTATGCGGATGACAGCCAGGGCACTATCAAATGCTGCTAGACGCGCGTTATGGCTTAAGGGCTGTCTGGGTGACCTTCAGTCCAAGGCCAAATTATGCTCTCTCCCCTGCGACGGTCGATTCTTGTTCGGCAAGAACTTGGACGATATACTGGAGAAAGCAGGCGATAAGAAAAAAGGCTTCCCCAGATTCCCTATGGATCAGAGGAGACAGCCCTTTCGGAGGGGGAGATTCAATAGGGGGCGCCCTCCCGCTGACAGGAGAAGATGGGAGGATAAAAGAAAAAAAGAATCGGGATTTATGTTTGGTGGAGGCACCTCCACCTCAAAAAAGTCGCCACAGTGACGCCAGTATTCCAGTAGGGGGGAGATTGGCACTCTTTTTCCAAACCTGGGAGAAGATCTCCTCCAACGCCTGGATCCTAACAGAAGGCCTGAAAATTCCCTTCATTCGTCAGCCAAAATCCGTGGTTGTCATCACACCCATCAGGAAGGTGACCGAAGAGCAGGTACCGGGGTACCACGCCTACAAGAAGGGAAGGGGTTTTATTCACCCCTTTTTCTGATAAAAAAAAAACCCGATCAAACATTCAGGACAATCATAAATCTCAAACGGCTCAATCTATGGATAAGGAACTCGACCTTCAAGATGGAATCAGTAACTACGGCGGTGAAGCTGCTACACCAAGATTGCTTCATGGCCGTAGTCGATTTAAAGGATGCGTATTATCACATCCCTATCCACCCAGATTACCAGAAATACTTGAGGGTAGCACTTTATATTCAAGGCATACTAAGGCACTTTCAGTTCAGGGCTCTTCCGTTTGGCATATCTATAGCCCCGAGAGTTTTCACCAAGGTCATAGCGGAAGTGACAGCCTTTCTCCGGATTCACGACACGGTCATAATACCATACCTGGACGATTTTCTCATAGTAGGCAGCTCAGAGGACCACTGTACAGCGCAGTTGACCCGGGTGATCAACACCTTGCAGGAATTAGGGTGGATAGTCCATTTCAAAAAATCAAAATTGCAACCCCTAAAAAACAGACCTTCCTAGGATTTGTACTAGACTCAGAAAAGCAAGAGTGTCTGCTCCCAGAATCCAAAATAGAAAAGGTGCAGAATCTGGCCTTCACGGGCCAAAACCAACCAACCACGTATGACTTTAAGAAGAGCAATGTCCCTGCTAGGTACCCTAACATCCTGTATTCCGGTGGTCAGGTGGGCTCAGTTTCACACCCGGCAACTCCAGTGGGAGATACTAACAGCACAAAGATCGCTAAGAGGGCGTTTAGAAGGAAAGCTGGAGCTTTCCTTAAAAACCAGAGACTCTCTCAATTGGTGGCTGGACAAGAGAAATCTGACCTTGGGAATACTGTGGGACAGACAGACGTCAGATATAGTCTTAACAGATGCAAGCTCCTCGGGGTGGGGGGCACACCTAAGGGGCCTCATAGGTCAGGGTTCCTGGACGTGTCAAGAAAGGGAAGCATCCTCCAACCTGAGAGAACTGTGGGCAGTGAGCAAGGCCCTAAGTCACTTCATTCCGCTACTCCAGGGTCGAAATGTACGCATCATGTCAGACAACAAGGTGGTAGTGGCATACATCAACCACCAAGGAGGGACGAGATCACACTCCTTAATGGAAGCGGCGACAGACATTCTGAGCAGAGCAGAAGAACACCTACACTCCTTGACAGCCTTACATATAAAAGGGGCAGAAAACATAGAGGCAGACTTCTTGAGTCGCAATACCCTGAAGCAGGGGGAATGGGCGCTAAATCGGTTCATTTTTCAAAAAATAACTCCGCTTTGGGGGAAACCGGTGATAGACCTCTTTGCCAACAAACACAACAGGCAAACAGAAAGGTTCTGCTCTCTAAACCCGAGAGAAAATCCATGGGCAGTGGACTCGCTGCACATCCAGTGGAACTTCAGGCTAGCTTATGCGTTCCCCCCCAGTGGCTCTGATCCCAACAGTTGTCAGAAAAATCAGAAACGATCAGGCCAGGGTGATTCTAATAGTTCCATTTTGGCCAAAAAGGCCCTGGTTTGCTCTGCTACGAAGGATGTCCCTCTCCGATCCATGGGTTCTGCCAGAAATCCCGGACCTACTAGCTCAAGGTCCGATATTCCACGCTCAGGTGAAAGGATTCCATCTGACGGTGTGGAATTTGAAAGGTCACTTTTAACGGATAGAGGGTTCTCCCCCGGGTTGGTGGCCACCCTGCTAAAGAGTGGGAAACCAGTGACGACTAACATCTACGGCAGAACATGGAATAAGTTCCTGCAGTTCTTAGGTAGGCCGTTAGGAAAAGATCCCCCGATTAATGCCATCCTGGAGTTCTTACAATCGGGGCTGCAGATGGGGTTAGCAGTGAACACACTTAAAGTTCAGGTGTCTGCACTAGGGGCGCTCTACAACTGCAAATTGGCATCAAATAGATGGTTAGCCAGATTTATTAAATCCTGCCATAGAGCTAGGCCTATCCCAATACCCCGGATAGCCCCCTGGGATTTAAACCTAGTGCTTGAGGCCCTTACAAAAGATCCGTATGAGCCATTACATCAGCTACCCCTAAAGTTTCTGACCCTAAAAACAATCCTGTTAGTGTCCCTCACGACAGCCCGCAGGATAAGCGATTTACAGGCTCTCTCAGTAAATCCACCTTATACGCAAGTCTTTCAGGATAGGGTAGTGTTAAGAACAGACCCCGCTTATCTGCCCAAAGTAGCATCAGATTTCCATCGGGGCCAGGAAATTGTCCTTCCATCTTTCTGCGAAAACCCAAAAAATCTGGGGGAGGAAAAGTTCCATAATCTGGATGTTAAGAGAGCTCTCGTAGAATACATATCTATGACTAGCCAGTGGAGGAGGTCCCAGTCCCTATTCGTAGCTTTTCAGGGTGCCAGGAAAGGCTATGGGGTTTCAAAAGGGACTATTGCTAGATGGATTAGGGAGGCCATTAGTGTAGCCTACACAACTAGTGGTATCTCGATTCCTGACGGCATCAAGGCTCATTCCACCAGAGCCGTGGCGACCTCCTGGGCCGAAAAAGCAGAGGTATCGATCGAACAGATTTGTAAGGCCGCTACCTGGGCCTCACCTTCAACCTTCTTTAAGCACTATAGGTTGAATTTATCCTCCTCTGCTGACTTAACCTTCGGTAGAAGGGTGCTGCAAGCGGTGGTCCCTCCCTAAGGTGTTTCGAATCTCCAAAAATCTCTCAGGTGGTGCTGTCATGGGTGAAGGGAAAACCACCATCGTTACTTACCGGTAGCCGTTTTTTCCGGAACCCATGACAGCACCCGTATATTCCCCCCCCTTTTCACCATATGGGTGTGCACAATTAGTAGGGTGTTTTTTGAGTGTTGTGGTGTTGGATTAAACATGTAACTAACCGGGAAGTCCTCTCAGTGCTCTGTAACCCAACTGAAGCGGGGGAGAGGTGCCGCCCCTTATGTCTCAGTAGGTTCCTGTCCTGGCGGGGCGGATCCCTCTCTCAGGTGGTGCTGTCATGGGTTCCGGAAAAACCGGCTACCGGTAAGTAACCATGGTGGTTTCATTGCTAATGTTTGTGGTTCTAATAACTGAGGAACCGATCACTAATTATCAATCTCTTTAGCAGTTAAAGTACGTATATTGTAACTTCATCCCCAATAAAAGAATGTTGTGCACGCATATTATATAACCTCATCCCTCCTTCAGGGTTAAAACAGTATATCTGTAAATTTTACACAATCCGACATGTCAGTGTACATGTTCCGCAAAAAAAAGAGAAAAAAAAACAACCTTGTTCATATGCCTGATTAAACACCTCACTTCTCTTGGTGCAAGCGGTCAGGCGGTAAACTAGAAGCACTGCAGGTACTAAAGATCATAAATAAATAACAAAAAAATATTTAAAAAAAAAAATCACCAAAGAAGTTAAAAAAAAAATTCAAAATTTATTTTTTTCCCCCTCTTTTTCAAAGAAATTAAAAAACAAGACAAAGGGGGTATCTATTGATTGATCTATACGAGATCAGGGTACTGACTGCCAAGTCCATATATCCAATAGGACTCTTTGGCATTAAGAGCTGCTTTTCTGTTTCTCGTTGCTGCCGGTATTTGTCCTATTGGCGTGACCTTTATACATTCAGAGGTTTTGTTAGGTATAAGAGTGATGTGCTTAGAGAAACTTTGTTTTATAAACCCTATTTTCACTTTGTCTATGACCATTCCTACGATTTCGTAGTGACTGTGTAGTGCGGCCGACATATAAAAGTCCCCACACACACAGGTCACCACATACACAACAAAATCAGAGCCACAGGTTAATTCTTGGGTAGAATTGTATGTGGTATTGCTGTTTTTTATATTTACATTTTTCTTACCATGATCTATAATTTTACAACAGTCACAACGTTGTTTTCCACATTTAAAAATTCCTTTTTCTCTCATTTTTTGGACAGATTGCACATTTCTTGGTATTGTTTTTTTTTAGGGGGGGGGGGTGTAAATAACTAGGTGCTATATAATTTTTAATCGTTCTGCCTCTCCTAAAGACAATATTAGGTCCCTTTTGGGATAAGATCTTTGAGTATTGGGTCTTTCCTCAGTAAGTACCAATATTTTTCAAGAATGCAGCGGATGGATTGGTGGCTTCTATTGTAGGTGGTAATGAAGCTATATTTCCACTTTGCTGTGCTATGTTAGTTAATTACACCCCCCCCCAAAAAAAAAAACAAAAAACAAATTTACACAGTGTCCAACCCGCAGCATTTACTGATCGTCTGCAGATACCTTAAAGTCTTTTATTTGAAATAAAAACAAAACATACTTTGCTTTTTTTATTTATACATCCACCACTAGGAGGAGCTCACTACACCAGATTTATACATCCACCAATAGGGGGAGCACACTACATACAGATTTATACAGTCACCACTAGAGGGAGCTCATTACATAGATTTATACTGCCACCACTAGAGGGAGCTCACTAGATACAGATTTATACAGTCACCACTAGGGGGAGCTCACTACATACAGATTTATACAGCCACCACCCACTAGGAGAAGCTCACTACATCTCCGCTTAGTGGCGTCTGTATAAATGTATATCTAGTGAGCTCCCTCTAGTAGTGGCTGTATAAATCTGTATAAAGTGAGCTCCCCCTAGTGGTGACTGTATAAAAAAGTTAGTATCCCTATAACAGTGGCTATACAAATCTTCATATATTTACAAGCTATATTTTTGCAGTCAGAGTGGAGTTCAGGATTGTTGATCTCTATGGGAAATGGGCAAAGTGGAGCAGCCTGCTTTGCAGCAGAGGGAGGGAGCAGCCTGCTACACAGCACAGGGATGGAGCAGCCTGCGGCACAGCAGTGGGAGGGAGCAGCCTGCGGCACAGCAGTGGGAGGGAGCAGCCTGCTACACAGCACAGGGATGGAGCAGCCTGCGGCACAGCAGGGGGGATGGAGCAGCCTGCGGCACAGCAGGGGGGAGGGAGCAGCCTGCGGCACAGCAGGGGGGAGGGAGCAGCCTGCGGCACAGCAGGGGGGAGGGAGCAGCCTGCGGCACAGCAGGGGGGAGGGAGCAGCCTGCGGCACAGCAGGGGGGAGGGAGCAGCCTGCGGCACAGCAGGGGGGAGGGAGCAGCCTGCGGCACAGCAGGGGGGAGGGAGCAGCCTGCAGCACTGAGGAGGAGCAGGGTGCTTCTGGGAAACGTGTAGCTTTAGCAGCTGGATGCACACAGGATACATGGAGATTAAAGAAAGACACAAATATACAAGAAAGAAACACTCTGTTGGGTTTTGTCTATGTAGTTACAATATGCACGTATTTACTGTGCTTTGGAAAATAATGTGATTGTGGGACTATCTCTATTATGATGACTTGTTGCAGCCGAGCTGTGATCGTACACCGTGCAGAGGTGAGGCGACAGGTCTCTCTTTAGCTCCTGTGTCTGAATTCCTCACCATGGTAAAGTTCTCTGCTTGTTGTCAGTGAATGGTCCAGACAGACTGAAAAGTGACCTAGTGTCTGCTGTATGCAGTGTCCAGGACTTTGTGATCCAATGTATCAGCCTGGTGACATTAGAGAGTGAGGTCCCCGACAGCAATGCAGCCAACCATCACCCCTTCATCCGAGCGTACTACATCCTGTATCTAAGGATCTGCGCTCCTCGTGATTCCTGGCAGGAAACCTCTTCTATTATTTACTCTTCTCGTACCTGTAGAATTGATGTAAGTTATGTCAGGAATGAGCCTCGTCTGAACCTCATGCCTCACTATTGTCTGACAACATTCCGGCCCTTATCACAAGCGCATCGGGGTGAGCCCCCAAAGGCATTCACATGTATGGGGGTCACAGCAAAAAGACAAGAAACATAACAAAATGTCGCTGCCCCTGTCCTGCAGTATTGTGAAATGTGAGATTTCCTGGAAGGGACATGAGAACCCCCCCTCCACCCCACACCCACCCATCACCACCTAGGGGACGTCCCCATTGCTGTGCCCCACACCTTCACTAACAGGAAGGATTCAGACTGCAGTGGAAGGTAATCACCCCCCATATACAGCTCAGGGGGAGAGCACGGAGACGGGGCTGCGGTGTATCTAATGACGTGTGATACTGTCTGCTGAGCTGTGTATCTAATCCTATCCTGTGTGATACTGACTGCTGAGCCGTGTATCTAATCCTCTCCTGTGTGATACTGTCTGCTGAGCCGTGTATCTAATCCTCTCCTGTGTGATACTGACTGCTGAGCGTGTATCTAATCCTCTCCTGTGTGATACTGACTGCTGAGCGTGTATCTAATCCTCTCCTGTGTGATACTGACTGCTGAGCGTGTATCTAATCCTCTCCTGTGTGATACTGACTGCTGAGCGTGTATCTAATCCTCTCCTGTGTGATACCGACTGCTGAGCCGTGTATTTAATCCTATCCTGTGATACTGTCTGCTGAGCCATGTATCTAATCCTCTCCTTTGTGATACTGACTGCTGAGCTGTGTATCTAATCCTATCCTGTGTGATACTGACTGCTGAGCCGTGTATCTAATCCTATCCTGTGTGATACTGACTGCTGAGCGTGTATCTAATCCTCTCCTGTGTGATACTGACTGCTGAGCCGTGTATCTAATCCGATCCTGTGATACTGTCTGCTGAGCCATGTATCTAATCCTCTCCTTTGTGATACTGACTGCCGAGCTGTGTATCTAATCCTATCCTGTGTGATACTGACTGCTGAGCCGTGTATCTAATCCTATCCTGTGTGATACTGACTGCTGAGCCATGTATATAATCCTATCCTGTGTGATACTGACTGCTGAGTGTGTATCTAATCCTCTCCTGTGTGATACTGACTGCTGAGCCGTGTATCTAATCCTATCCTGTGATACTGTCTGCTGAGCCGTGTATCTAATCCTATCCTGTGATACTGTCTGCTGAGCCATGTATCTAATCCTCTCCTTTGTGATACTGACTGCTGAGCTGTGTATCTAATCCTATCCTGTGTGATACTGACTGCTGAGCCGTGTATCTAATCCTATCCTGTGTGATACTGTCTGCTGAGCTGTGTATCTAATCCTATCCTGTGTGATACTGACTGCTGAGCCGTGTATCTAATCCTCTCCTGTGTGATACTGACTGCTGAGCCGTGTATCTAATCCTCTCCTGTGTGATACTGACTGCTGAGCGTGTATCTAATCCTCTCCTGTGTGATACTGACTGCTGAGCGTGTATCTAATCCTCTCCTGTGTGATACCGACTGCTGAGCCGTGTATCTAATCCTGTGTGATACTGACTGCTGAGCCGTGTATCTATCTGTACAATATGTGATAGCGGTTCAGAGAACCCCGCAGTACTACTTCCCCCATCAGACACTCTTCAGTGTGGAGCCAGGTGGCACGTTGGCAGTGATTGTGCGCTCCAGTAAATATTAACCATCCTCCCTCCGTTGTGTTGTTATGAGAAGCGGAAGTTTTCTTATGTCGCTGGTTCTCTGGATTTCACCTTTTGTGTGTGGCATCTGGCGGGTTAATGGCGGATGTTTCCCGTGTGCAGGTATCATCAGTGGAACAGGACAGACAAGTTTAGGAGAAGGTGGTGAGTACGATAGTGCGTATACATGTATCAGGGGTTTATATAGAGGAGATGGTGCCGGCGTATACATGTATCAGGGGTTTATATAGAGGAGATGGTGCCGGCGTATACATGTATCAGGGGTTTATATAGAGGAGATGGTGCCGGTGTATAGATGTGTCAGGGATGTATATAGAGGAGATGGTACCGGTGTATACATGTATCAGTGTGTATATAGAGGAGATGGTGACGGTGTATACATGTATCAGGGGTTTATATAGAGGAGATGGTGCCGGTGTATACATGTATCAGGGGTTTATATAGAGGAGATGGTGCCGGTGTATATAGAGGAGATGGTGCCGGTGTATACATGTATCAGGGGTTTATATAGAGGAGATGGTGCCGGTGTATACATGTGTCAGGGATGTATATAGAGGAGATGGTGCCGGTGTATACATGTATCAGGGTGTATATAGAGGAGATGGTGCCGGTGTATATAGAGGAGATGGTGCCGGTGTAGACGTGTATCAGGGTGTATATAGAGGAGATGGTGCCGGTGTAGACATGTATCAGGGTGTATATAGAGGAGATGGTGCCAGTGTATACGTGTATCAGGGGTGTATATAGAGTAGATGGTGCCGGTGTATACATGTGTAAGGGATGTATATAGAGGAGATGGTGCCGGTGTATATAGAGGAGATGGTGCCGGTGTATACATGTGTCAGGGATGTATATAGAGGAGATGGTGCCGGTGTATACATGTATCAGGGTGTATATAGAGGAGATGGTGCCGGTGTATATAGAGGAGATGGTGCCGGTGTATATAGAGGAGATGGTGCCGGTGTATATAGAGGAGATGGTGCCGGTGTATACATGTATCAGGGGTTTATATAGAGGAGATGGTGCCGGTGTATACATGTGTCAGGGATGTATATAGAGGAGATGGTGCCGGTGTATACATGTATCAGGGTGTATATAGAGGAGATGGTGCCGGTGTATATAGAGGAGATGGTGCCGGTGTATATAGAGGAGATGGTGCCGGTGTATACATGTATCAGGGGTTTATATAGAGGAGATGGTGCCGGTGTATACATGTGTCAGGGATGTATATAGAGGAGATGGTGCCGGTGTATACATGTGTCAGGGATGTATATAGAGGAGATGGTGCCGGTGTAGACGTGTATCAGGGTGTATATAGAGGAGATGGTGCCGGTGTAGACATGTATCAGGGTGTATATAGAGGAGATGGTGCCAGTGTATACGTGTATCAGGGGTGTATATAGAGTAGATGGTGCCGGTGTATACATGTGTAAGGGATGTATATAGAGGAGATGGTGCCGGTGTATACATGTGTCAGGGATGTATATAGAGGAGATGGTGCCGGTGTATCAGGGGTGTATATAGAGGAGATGGTGCCGGTGTAGACATGTATCAGGGGTGTATATAGAGGAGATGGTGCCGGTGTGTACATGTATCAGGGTGTATATAGAGGAGATGGTGCCAGTGTATACGTGTATCAGGGGTGTATATAGAGTAGATGGTGCCGGTGTATACATGTGTAAGGGATGTATATAGAGGAGATGGTGCCGGTGTATACATGTGTCAGGGATGTATATAGAGGAGATGGTGCCGGTGTATCAGGGGTGTATATAGAGGAGATGGTGCCGGTGTAGACATGTATCAGGGGTGTATATAGAGGAGATGGTGCCGGTGTGTACATGTATCAGGGTGTATATAGAGGAGATGGTGCCAGTGTATACGTGTATCAGGGGTGTATATAGAGTAGATGGTGCCGGTGTATACATGTGTAAGGGATGTATATAGAGGAGATGGTGCCGGTGTATATAGAGGAGATGGTGCCGGTGTAGACATGTGTCAGGGATGTATATAGAGGAGATGGTGCCGATGTGTCAGGGATGTATATAGAGGAGATGGTGCCGGTGTATCAGGGGTGTATATAGAGGAGATGGTGCCGGTGTAGACATGTATCAGGGGTGTATATAGAGGAGATGGTGCCGGTGTGTACATGTATCAGGGTGTATATAGAGGAGATGGTGCCGGTGTAGACATGTATCAGGGTGTATATAGAGGAGATGGTGCCGGTGTAGACATGTATCAGGGTGTATATAGAGGAGATGGTGCCAGTGTATACGTGTATCAGGGGTGTATATAGAGTAGATGGTGCCGGTGTATATAGAGGAGATGGTGCCGGTGTAGACATGTGTCAGGGATGTATATAGAGGAGATGGTGCCGGTGTATACATGTGTCAGGGATGTATATAGAGGAGATGATGCCGGTGTATCAGGGGTGTATATAGAGGAGATGGTGCCGGTGTAGACATGTATCAGGGTGTATATAGAGGAGATGGTGCCGGTGTATACATGTGTCAGGGATGTATATAGAGGAGATGGTGCTGGTGTAGACATGTATCAGGGTGTATATAGAGGAGATGGTGCCGGTGTGTACATGTATCAGGGGTGTATATAGAGGAGATGGTGCCGGTGTGTACATGTATCAGGGTGTATATAGAGGAGATGGTGCCGGTGTATACATGTATCAGGGTGTATATAGAGGAGATGGTGCCGGTGTAGACATGTATCAGGGTGTATATGGAGGAGATGGTGCCGGTGTACACATGTATCAGGGTGTATATAGAGGAGATGGTGCCGGTGTAGACATGTATCAGGGTGTATATAGAGATGGTGCCGGTGTAGACATGTATCAGGGTGTATATAGAGGAGATGGTGCCAGTGTATACGTGTATCAGGGGTGTATATAGAGTAGATGGTGCCGGTGTATACATGTGTAAGGGATGTATATAGAGGAGATGGTGCCGGTGTATATAGAGGAGATGGTGCCGGTGTAGACATGTGTCAGGGATGTATATAGAGGAGATGGTGCCGGTGTATCAGGGGTGTATATAGAGGAGATGGTGCCGGTGTAGACATGTATCAGGGGTGTATATAGAGGAGATGGTGCCGGTGTGTACATGTATCAGGGTGTATATAGAGGAGATGGTGCCAGTGTATACGTGTATCAGGGGTGTATATAGAGTAGATGGTGCCGGTGTATACATGTGTAAGGGATGTATATAGAGGAGATGGTGCCGGTGTATATAGAGGAGATGGTGCCGGTGTAGACATGTATCAGGGGTGTATATAGAGGAGATGGTGCCGGTGTGTACATGTATCAGGGTGTATATAGAGGAGATGGTGCCGGTGTAGACATGTATCAGGGTGTATATAGAGATGGTGCCGGTGTAGACATGTATCAGGGTGTATATAGAGGAGATGGTGCCAGTGTATACGTGTATCAGGGGTGTATATAGAGTAGATGGTGCCGGTGTATACATGTGTAAGGGATGTATATAGAGGAGATGGTGCCGGTGTATATAGAGGAGATGGTGCCGGTGTAGACATGTGTCAGGGATGTATATAGAGGAGATGGTGCCGGTGTATCAGGGGTGTATATAGAGGAGATGGTGCCGGTGTAGACATGTATCAGGGGTGTATATAGAGGAGATGGTGCCGGTGTGTACATGTATCAGGGTGTATATAGAGGAGATGGTGCCAGTGTATACGTGTATCAGGGGTGTATATAGAGTAGATGGTGCCGGTGTATACATGTGTAAGGGATGTATATAGAGGAGATGGTGCCGGTGTATATAGAGGAGATGGTGCCGGTGTAGACATGTGTCAGGGATGTATATAGAGGAGATGGTGCCGGTGTATACATGTGTCAGGGATGTATATAGAGGAGATGATCCTGGTGTATCAGGGGTGTATATAGAGGATATGGTGCCGGTGTGTACATGTATCAGGGGTGTTTATAGAGGAGATGGTGCTGGTGTAGACATGTATCAGGGTGTATATAGAGGAGATGGTGCCGGTGTGTACATGTATCAGGGGTGTATATAGAGGAGATGGTGCCGGTGTGTACATGTATCAGGGTGTATATAGAGGATATGGTGCCGGTGTGTACATGTATCAGGGGTGTATATAGAGGAGATGGTGCCAGTGTATACATGTATCAGGGTGTATATAGAGGAGATGGTGCCGGTGTAGACATGTATCAGGGTGTATATGGAGGAGATGGTGCCGGTGTACACATGTATCAGGGTGTATATAGAGGAGATGGTGCCGGTGTAGACATGTATCAGGGTGTATATAGAGGAGATGGTGCCGGTGTATACATGTATCAGGGTGTATATAGAGGAGATGGTGCCGGTGTGTACTTGTATCAGGGGTGTATATAGAGGAGATGGTGCCGGTGTGTACATGTATCAGGGGTGTATATAGAGGAGATGGTGCCCGTGTGTACTTGTATCAGGGGTGTATATAGAGGAGATGGTGCCCGTGTGTACTTGTATCAGGGGTGTATATAGAGGAGATGGTGCCGGTGTAGACGTGTATCAGGGTGTATATAGAGGAGATGGTGCTGGTGTAGACATGTATCAGGGTGTATATAGAGGAGATGGTGCCGGTGTGTACATGTATCAGGGGTGTATATAGAGGAGATGGTGCCCGTGTGTACTTGTATCAGGGGTGTATATAGAGGAGATGGTGCCCGTGTGTACTTGTATCAGGGGTGTATATAGAGGAGATGGTGCCGGTGTAGACGTGTATCAGGGTGTATATAGAGGAGATGGTGCTGGTGTAGACATGTATCAGGGTGTATATAGAGGAGATGGTGCCGGTGTGTACATGTATCAGGGTGTATATAGAGGAGATGGTGCCGGTGTATACATGTATCAGGGTCAGTGGCGTAGCAACTGTTTGTGGCGCCCGGGGCGGTCGAAAAATTTGCCGCCCCTTTGGTCGTTGATAATCCGGAAGCATCCGAAGAGCCCACACTACACTCAAACATCTAATTTTTAGTCTGCTACTAACTCTTCTGTTATTATTTCTAAATTTCTAGACTTATATATGGGTATATAGCATATATAGGTGTTCCCAGGGGTGTATACTTGTATATAGCTTCGATAGGTGGCTTCCAGAGGTGTATACAGGTGTACATAGCTTCTATAAAAGGCTCACTGGTGCCGTACATGACTGGCGTAAATGACTGCCCTCCATGACTTGCATACATGACTCGCGTACATGACTGGGTTACATAACTGGCTTACAAGACTGACATAAATGATTGGCATACATGACTTGCGTAAATGACTGGCTTACCTTACCTGACTGGCTTACATGACTGGCGTATATGACTGGCGTACATAAATTGTGCACATGACTGGCATAAATGACTGTCTTTCATGATGGGCCTACTTGACTGGCATACTTGACTGGCGTACATGACTGGCGTACATGACTGGCGAATATGACAGGCGTGCCGCGTACGTGACCGGTGGAGTCCAGAGCAGTTGAAAAGTTGTGGCATTTTTTTAGGACGCTGATATCTGCTCTCGAGGCGTTTGTATCCAGCGCTGACTACATTACAGCTGGAGTAGAAGACGCCAATCTCCAGGACTCAAGGCCTTAGTGTCAGCATTGGAGCAACCAGAAAAAGGAAAATGAGTAACTGATCCGACCACACAAAGCAGAACATTTGGGGTTGATGGACCCCGGTGTATAATACAGCCGGTGTGGCAGGTGTCACAGTCTGAGTGTCTCCCCTCAGGGCCCCCACAGCAGGTGTCACAGTCTGAGTGTCTCCCCTCAGGGCCCCCACAGCAGGTGTCACAGTCTGAGTGTCTCCCCTCAGGGCCCTCACAGCAGGTGTCACAGTCTGAGTGTCTCCCCTCAGGGCCCTCACAGCAGGTGTCACAGTCTGAGTGTCTCCCCTCAGGGCCCTCACAGCAGGTGTCACAGTCTGAGTGTCTCCCCTCAGGGCCCCCACAGCAGGTGTCACAGTCTGAGTGTCTCCCCTCAGGGCCCTCACAGCAGGTGTCACAGTCTGAGTGTCTCCCCTCAGGGCCCTCACAGCAGGTGTCACAGTCTGAGTGTCTCCCCTCAGGGCCCTCACAGCAGGTGTCACAGTCTGAGTGTCTCCCCTCAGGGCCCTCACAGATATCCCGGGCAGGCTGGGCAGCGCTTCCCGCCGTCCCCCTCACTCACCGGCTCCTGTGTCCCGGGATCTGCTCCTGCGTCACCTCAGCTCAGCAGCCACGTGTTCTTTGGGCAGCTCCAACCCGCGGCCAACACCTCCTCCGACGTCCAGGCTCCAGGAGCGGATGGGCGTTCACCTGAGTGCGCCCAGCACCGGCTCAGGAGCGGACAGCAGCCGGGGCTCCGAGTCTGAGTTCAGCAGAGCAAGGTAGAAAGCGCCTGAGGCTGAGCTGCGCCAGCACTGTGCCTCCGCGGAGTCCGCGCTTCTTCCACGGCAGAGGAGAGAAGAGGAACTGCTGCTGCCACGCGGCGCCGCCCCCACATACTTGCCGCCTAGGGCGGACCGCCCCCCCCGCGCTACGCCACTGATCAGGGTGTATATAATTTCCTCCAACCTGTGCCATTTCTGTAATGTTCTGCATTCTAGGACCCTTCCTCTAATAATGCCCCTATTGTGTCCTCTTCCCAG
The DNA here is from genome assembly GCF_039654945.1 of Dendrobates tinctorius. Taxonomy (NCBI): domain Eukaryota; kingdom Metazoa; phylum Chordata; class Amphibia; order Anura; family Dendrobatidae; genus Dendrobates; species Dendrobates tinctorius. The sequence goes on from NW_027361824.1 coordinate 4,183,176, forward strand.
CCTCTTCTCTTATACTGTACTGTGATATCACCGCTCCTCCTCTATCCCCCTGTACTGTAATAAGATGTGATATCACCGCTCCTCTTATATCATCCTGTACTGTAATAAGATGTGATATCACCTGCTCCTCTTATATCCCTCTGTACTGTAATAAGATGTGATATCACCGCTCCTCTTATATCCCCCTGTACTGTAATAAGATGTGATATCACCGCTCCTCTTATATCCCCCTGTACTGTAATAAGATGTGATATGTCCGCTCCTCTTATATCCCCCTGTACAGTAATAAGATGTGATATCACCGCTCCTCTTATATCACTGCTGTACTGTAATAAGATGTGATATGTCCGCTCCTCTTATATCCCCCTGTACAGTAATAAGATGTGATATCACCGCTCCTCTTATATCACTGCTGTACTGTAATAAGATGTGATATGTCCGCTCCTCTTATATCCCCCTGTACTGTAATAAGATGTGATATCACCGCTCCTCTTATATCACTGCTGTACTGTAATAAGATGTGATATGTCCGCTCCTCTTATATCCCCCTGTACAGTAATAAGATGTGATATCACCGCTCCTCTTATATCACTGCTGTACTGTAATAAGATGTGATATGTCCGCTCCTCTTATATCCCCCTGTACTGTAATAAGATGTGATATCACCGCTCCTCTTATATCCCCCTGTACTGTAATAAGATGTGATATCACCGCTCCTCTTATATCACTGCTGTACTGTAATAAGATGTGATATGTCCGCTCCTCTTATATCCCCCTGTACTGTAATAAGATGTGATATGTCCGCTCCTCTTATATGACCCTGTCCTGTAATAAGATGTGATATGTCCGCTCCTCTTATATCCCCCTGTACTGTAATAAGATGTGATATCACTGCTCCTCTTATATCCCCCTGTACTGTAATAAGATGCGATATCACCGCTCCTCTTATATCACCGTGTACTGTAATAAGATGTGATATGTCCGCTCCTCTTATATCCCCCTGTACTGTAATAAGATGTGATATTACCGCTCCTCTTATATCCCCCTGTACTGTAATAAGATGTGATATCACCGCTCCTCTTGTATCACCCTGTACTGTAATAAGATGTGATATCACCGCTCCTCTTATATCACTGCTGTACTGTAATAAGATGTGATATGTCCGCTCCTCTTATATCCCCCTGTACTGTAATAAGATGTGATATCACCGCTCCTCTTGTATCACCCTGTACTGTAATAAGATGTGATATCACCGCTCCTCTTATATCACTGCTGTACTGTAATAAGATGTGATATGTCCGCTCCTCTTATATCCCCCTGTACTGTAATAAGATGTGATATCACCGCTCCTCTTATATCCCCCTGTACTGTAATAAGATGTGATATCACCGCTCCTCTTATATCACTGCTGTACTGTAATAAGATGTGATATGTCCGCTCCTCTTATATGACCCTGTCCTGTAATAAGATGTGATATGTCCGCTCCTCTTATATCCCCCTGTGCTGTAATAAGATGTGATATCACTGCTCCTCTTATATCCCCCTGTACTGTAATAAGATGCGATATCACCGCTCCTCTTATATCACCGTGTACTGTAATAAGATGTGATATGTCCGCTCCTCTTATATCCCCCTGTACTGTAATAAGATGTGATATTACCGCTCCTCTTATATACCCCTGTACTGTAATAAGATGTGATATCACCGCTCCTCTTGTATCACCCTGTACTGTAATAAGATGTGATATCACCGCTCCTCTTATATCCCCCTGTACTGTAATAAGATGTGATATCACCGCTCCTCTTATATCCCCCTGTACTGTAATAAGATGTGATATCACTGCTCCTCTTATATGACCCTGTCCTGTAATAAGATGTGATATCACCGCTCCTCTTATATCACCCTGTACTGTAATAAGATGCGATATCACCGCTCCTCTTGTATCACCCTGTACTGTAATAAGATGTGATATCACCGCTCCTCTTATATCATCCTGTACTGTAATAAGATGTGATATCACCTGCTCCTCTTATATCCCCCTGTACTGTAATAAGATGTGATATCACCGCTCCTCTTATATCCTCCTGTACTGTAATAAGATGTGATATGTCCGCTCCTCTTATATCCTCCTGTACTGTAATAAGATGTGATATCACCTGCTCCTCTTATATCACCCTGTACTGTAATAAGATGTGATATCACCGCTCCTCTTATATCACTGCTGTACTGTAATAAGATGTGATATGTCCGCTCCTCTTATATCCCCCTGTACTGTAATAAGATGTGATATCACCGCTCCTCTTATATCCCCCTGTACTGTAATAAGATGTGATATCACCGCTCCTCTTATATCACTGCTGTACTGTAATAAGATGTGATATGTCCGCTCCTCTTATATGACCCTGTCCTGTAATAAGATGTGAGATGTCCGCTCCTCTTATATCCCCCTGTGCTGTAATAAGATGTGATATCACTGCTCCTCTTATATCCCCCTGTACTGTAATAAGATGCGATATCACCGCTCCTCTTATATCACCGTGTACTGTAATAAGATGTGATATGTCCGCTCCTCTTATATCCCCCTGTACTGTAATAAGATGTGATATGTCCGCTCCTCTTATATGACCCTGTCCTGTAATAAGATGTGATATGTCCGCTCCTCTTATATCCCCCTGTACTGTAATAAGATGTGATATCACTGCTCCTCTTATATCCCCCTGTACTGTAATAAGATGCGATATCACCGCTCCTCTTATATCACCGTGTACTGTAATAAGATGTGATATGTCCGCTCCTCTTATATCCCCCTGTACTGTAATAAGATGTGATATTACCGCTCCTCTTATATCCCCCTGTACTGTAATAAGATGTGATATCACCGCTCCTCTTGTATCACCCTGTACTGTAATAAGATGTGATATCACCGCTCCTCTTATATCACTGCTGTACTGTAATAAGATGTGATATGTCCGCTCCTCTTATATCCCCCTGTACTGTAATAAGATGTGATATCACCGCTCCTCTTGTATCACCCTGTACTGTAATAAGATGTGATATCACCGCTCCTCTTATATCACTGCTGTACTGTAATAAGATGTGATATGTCCGCTCCTCTTATATCCCCCTGTACTGTAATAAGATGTGATATCACCGCTCCTCTTATATCCCCCTGTACTGTAATAAGATGTGATATCACCGCTCCTCTTATATCACTGCTGTACTGTAATAAGATGTGATATGTCCGCTCCTCTTATATGACCCTGTCCTGTAATAAGATGTGATATGTCCGCTCCTCTTATATCCCCCTGTGCTGTAATAAGATGTGATATCACTGCTCCTCTTATATCCCCCTGTACTGTAATAAGATGCGATATCACCGCTCCTCTTATATCACCGTGTACTGTAATAAGATGTGATATGTCCGCTCCTCTTATATCCCCCTGTACTGTAATAAGATGTGATATTACCGCTCCTCTTATATACCCCTGTACTGTAATAAGATGTGATATCACCGCTCCTCTTGTATCACCCTGTACTGTAATAAGATGTGATATCACCGCTCCTCTTATATCCCCCTGTACTGTAATAAGATGTGATATCACCGCTCCTCTTATATCCCCCTGTACTGTAATAAGATGTGATATCACCGCTCCTCTTATATCCCCCTGTACTGTAATAAGATGTGATATCACTGCTCCTCTTATATGACCCTGTCCTGTAATAAGATGTGATATCACCGCTCCTCTTATATCACCCTGTACTGTAATAAGATGCGATATCACCGCTCCTCTTGTATCACCCTGTACTGTAATAAGATGTGATATCACCGCTCCTCTTATATCACCCTGTACTGTAATAAGATGTGATATCACCGCTCCTCTTATATCACCCTGTACTGTAATAAGATGTGATATGTCCGCTCCTCTTATATCCCCCTGTACTGTAATAAGATGTGATATCACCGCTCCTCTTGTATCACCCTGTACTGTAATAAGATGTGATATCACCGCTCCTCTTATATCACTGCTGTACTGTAATAAGATGTGATATGTCCGCTCCTCTTATATCCCCCTGTACTGTAATAAGATGTGATATCACCGCTCCTCTTATATCCCCCTGTACTGTAATAAGATGTGATATCACCGCTCCTCTTATATCACTGCTGTACTGTAATAAGATGTGATATGTCCGCTCCTCTTATATGACCCTGTCCTGTAATAAGATGTGATATGTCCGCTCCTCTTATATCCCCCTGTGCTGTAATAAGATGTGATATCACTGCTCCTCTTATATCCCCCTGTACTGTAATAAGATGCGATATCACCGCTCCTCTTATATCACCGTGTACTGTAATAAGATGTGATATGTCCGCTCCTCTTATATCCCCCTGTACTGTAATAAGATGTGATATTACCGCTCCTCTTATATACCCCTGTACTGTAATAAGATGTGATATCACCGCTCCTCTTGTATCACCCTGTACTGTAATAAGATGTGATATCACCGCTCCTCTTATATCCCCCTGTACTGTAATAAGATGTGATATCACCGCTCCTCTTATATCCCCCTGTACTGTAATAAGATGTGATATCACCGCTCCTCTTATATCCCCCTGTACTGTAATAAGATGTGATATCACTGCTCCTCTTATATGACCCTGTCCTGTAATAAGATGTGATATCACCGCTCCTCTTATATCACCCTGTACTGTAATAAGATGCGATATCACCGCTCCTCTTGTATCACCCTGTACTGTAATAAGATGTGATATCACCGCTCCTCTTATATCATCCTGTACTGTAATAAGATGTGATATCACCTGCTCCTCTTATATCCCCCTGTACTGTAATAAGATGTGATATCACCGCTCCTCTTATATCCTCCTGTACTGTAATAAGATGTGATATGTCCGCTCCTCTTATATCCTCCTGTACTGTAATAAGATGTGATATCACCTGCTCCTCTTATATCACCCTGTACTGTAATAAGATGTGATATCACCGCTCCTCTTATATCACTGCTGTACTGTAATAAGATGTGATATGTCCGCTCCTCTTATATCCCCCTGTACTGTAATAAGATGTGATATCACCGCTCCTCTTATATCCCCCTGTACTGTAATAAGATGTGATATCACCGCTCCTCTTATATCACTGCTGTACTGTAATAAGATGTGATATGTCCGCTCCTCTTATATCCCCCTGTACTGTAATAAGATGTGATATGTCCGCTCCTCTTATATGACCCTGTCCTGTAATAAGATGTGATATGTCCGCTCCTCTTATATCCCCCTGTACTGTAATAAGATGTGATATCACTGCTCCTCTTATATCCCCCTGTACTGTAATAAGATGCGATATCACCGCTCCTCTTATATCACCGTGTACTGTAATAAGATGTGATATGTCCGCTCCTCTTATATCCCCCTGTACTGTAATAAGATGTGATATTACCGCTCCTCTTATATCCCCCTGTACTGTAATAAGATGTGATATCACCGCTCCTCTTGTATCACCCTGTACTGTAATAAGATGTGATATCACCGCTCCTCTTATATCACTGCTGTACTGTAATAAGATGTGATATGTCCGCTCCTCTTATATCCCCCTGTACTGTAATAAGATGTGATATCACCGCTCCTCTTGTATCACCCTGTACTGTAATAAGATGTGATATCACCGCTCCTCTTATATCACTGCTGTACTGTAATAAGATGTGATATGTCCGCTCCTCTTATATCCCCCTGTACTGTAATAAGATGTGATATCACCGCTCCTCTTATATCCCCCTGTACTGTAATAAGATGTGATATCACCGCTCCTCTTATATCACTGCTGTACTGTAATAAGATGTGATATGTCCGCTCCTCTTATATGACCCTGTCCTGTAATAAGATGTGATATGTCCGCTCCTCTTATATCCCCCTGTGCTGTAATAAGATGTGATATCACTGCTCCTCTTATATCCCCCTGTACTGTAATAAGATGCGATATCACCGCTCCTCTTATATACCCCTGTACTGTAATAAGATGTGATATCACCGCTCCTCTTGTATCACCCTGTACTGTAATAAGATGTGATATCACCGCTCCTCTTATATCCCCCTGTACTGTAATAAGATGTGATATCACCGCTCCTCTTATATCCCCCTGTACTGTAATAAGATGTGATATCACCGCTCCTCTTATATCCCCCTGTACTGTAATAAGATGTGATATCACTGCTCCTCTTATATGACCCTGTCCTGTAATAAGATGTGATATCACCGCTCCTCTTATATCACCCTGTACTGTAATAAGATGCGATATCACCGCTCCTCTTGTATCACCCTGTACTGTAATAAGATGTGATATCACCGCTCCTCTTATATCACCCTGTACTGTAATAAGATGTGATATCACCGCTCCTCTTATATCACCCTGTACTGTAATAAGATGTGATATCACCGCTTCTCTTATATCACCCTGTGCTGTAATAAGATGTGATATCACCGCTCCTCTTATATCACCCTGTACTGTAATAAGATGTGATATCACCGCTTCTCTTATATCACCCTGTACTGTAATAAGATGTGAGATCACCGCTCCTCTTATATCACCCTGTGCTGTAATAAGATGTGATATCACCGCTCCTCGTATATCCCCCTGTACTGTAATAAGATGCGATATCACCGCTCCTCTTATATCACCCTGTGCTGTAATAAGATGCGATCTCACCTCTCCTCTTATATCCCCCTGTACTGTAATAAGATGCGATCTCACCTCTCCTCTTATATCCCCCTGTACTGTAATAAGATGTGATATCACCGCTCCTCTTATATCCCCCTGTACTGTAATAAGATGTGATATCACCGCTCCTCTTATATCCCCCTGTACTGTAATAAGATGTGATATCACCGCTCCTCTTATATCCCCCTGTAGTGTAATAAGATGTGATATCACCGCTCCTCTTATATCCCCCTGTGCTGTAATAAGATGTGATATCACCGCTCCTCTTATATCCTCCTGTACTGTAATAAGATGTGATATCACCGCTCCTCTTATATCCCCCTGTACTGTAATAATGTGTCTGATATCGTCTGCTCCTAATTATGAGGGTTACTTGCCCTTTAAATGATTAATTACTGTGTTGTTTTTGTATGGTTGGCTTTGTAACATTGTTGCTTATTTCGGATTCCTGACTTTTGTTGTTCCTCTTAAAGGAAAGTTTCAGCTGAATGTAAACTACTCAGGTGAGAGGAGCCGCAGTCTGCCCCCTGCTGGTGGAGATAGGAGTCTCTTGTATTGGAGCATCACAGACAGCACATTGACTTTTCTACAGCTTTGCTCTGATGACCCCAGAGTCTTAAGCAACTCTTTACCTTATGGGATAAAGTTCCTAGAGAGCGATGGTGATCCTGCAGTGACGGGGACGTGTGGGGTCGCAGATCCAGGTTTTCGTGTCTTATTTCTCTGTGTGGGGATTTACTCCATTGTCTGGATTTCTTTTAAGAGCTGCAGTGAGGAAATAATCCGCATGTCTTCTGCTTCTCGGGATTAATCCCTTGATGTCCCTAAGTTCCCTTTTATAGGGAATAGTCCATTTTAGGGGCCCTACAGTTATAATAATCTTAATAAATAATCTTTATTTTTATATAGCGCTAACATATTCCGCAGCGCTTTACAGTTTGCACACATCATCATCACTGTCCCTGATGGGGCTCACAATCTAAGTAGATTAGTTATATATCAGTTATAGATTGAAAGCCTCGGGCTGGTCCCATCCTCCGGGGATGATGTGATTTTATACAGGGACCACCCTCTCCACTTGGCAGGGGTGCGAGGTGCAGGCCACCACCAAGAGGGGGCCCTTTTTACACTGATATTTTTGGGGGCCATTGATACATCGTTTTGTGGCTTTTCCATTTGTTTGTGAATAGGAATAAGTGAATCTCTCTCTCTCTCTCTCTCTCTCTCTCTCTCTCTCTCTCTCTCTCTCTCTCTCTCTATATATATATATATATATATATATATATATATATATATATATATATATATATATATATATATATATATGTATGTCACCAACCAATCACGAAGCATCTTTCATTTCACCAGAGCTGTTTAAAAGAAGCTGAGCTGTGATTGGTTGCTATGACCAACAGTTTTCCCACTCCACAACACCTCAGCAGACACTGACATGGTGGGAGAAATCTAGCATCCCTGGGAACATAAGCTCCCAGCCATTGTCTGCCCCACAGAAAGGAGCAGAGAACACAGGACAGAAATGAATCCCCCCCCCTCCCTGCCCATGTATCCATCACACATCCTCCATCCCATAGGCACATCTTCCCTCTTAAAGGGATCCCCGGTATGGAAGTTTGGACCATTCCACTCAGCGCTCTGGTTCTGACCCCAGGCTGACCGGATGATGTGGGATGTTATAGTGAATGTGGCTATGCGGAGTGGTCGGGGTTCTACACTCAGATATATATATGTACTAGCTCAAGAGCCCGGCGTTGCCTGGGCATAGTATCCAACTGTGGTTAGTTATAACAAATTATAATGATTATATTGCACATAAAAACTGTGCATCTAATCCTCTCCTGTGTGATACTGTCTGCTGAGCTGTGTATCTAATCCTATCCTGTGTGATACTGTCTGCTGAACGGTGTATCTAATCCTCTCCTGTGTGATACTGACTGCTGTGCTGTGTATCTAATCCCCTCCTGTGTGATACTGACTGACTGCTGAGTCATGTATCTAATCCTATCATGTGTGATACTGGGTTCCCCCTGCAGTCTGTGTCAGAGGGTGGTCTGTGTTGGCACGGTAATAAATTGTTATTTCCAGCTTTACAGAAGGACGATAACACCATAGAAATGATAAGAATAATAGACCTCAGTTACCACAACTGTCTGCAAAGAAACCTGTTGCTGATAGCAGCCAATCACAGCTCAGCTTTCATCTTTTAAACAGCTCTGGGACAGTGTGGCGAGTTTTGAGTGGCGACTTTTGTGCTTTGACTTTTATGTGGCGAGGTTGGTGTATGTGTAGTGAAATGTGTGCGGAGGGTGGTATATGTGGTGAAGCACGTGGTAGTGTGTGGCGCATTTTGTGTGTGTGTTCATATCCCCGTGTGTGGTGAGTATCCCATGTCAGGGCCCCACCTTAGCAACTGTACGGTATATACTCTTTGGCGACATCGCTTTCATTCTTTCAGTCCTCCTTGTTCACATCTGGCAGCTGTCAATTTGCCTCCAACACTTTTCCTTTCACTTTTTGCCCATTATGTAGATAGGGGCAAAATTGGTTGGTGAATTGGAACGTGCGTGGTTAAAATTTCG